>NC_041234.1:83868554-83930299 GCF_002837175.3 Physeter macrocephalus | reverse complement strand
CAAACCCGGTTCCCCTGCATCGGCAGGCGGACGCGCAACCACTGCGCCACCAGGGAAACCCAGTGTTTAGGTTTATATCATTAGACAGATTGAACCAGAAATATTTACTGCGTTTGTTTTTGAGAAGAAAATGATACCTGCCAGATTTGGGGGGCCAAGAGTAGGAAAATGTTTTGACCCATCCAGAGTCCATTGAGGTTTCTCCCTTATGGAGAAAAACTACTTGAAGAGCATACCTCCCATTAAAAGGGGTGGAATTAACTTGTCATTAAAGAGATCTTTGATTAATCAGAAAGTAAGAATACCTGGTACGGTAATTATTTATAACCTGTCAATCTCAAGTGGAAGTAATCCATCAAAATCAGATCACATTATTAAAAGCATCGACATTTACCTTTCTGGTGGTGGAATGATATCAAAATGAACAGGAAACAGAACTAAGATATGACTGTCAGCCCTTTGATTCATTTTGCAGACTGTTTTTGATGGAGTTTTAATCCCAAATTGCTTTCCTTTGCCACCCAGCAAGCTTCTGGGTTATTTCCTACGCCGTTCTTTGGCATGTGCTCCGGGAATGTAAGCTCATTTTAATATTGGCCTAAGTAAAACAGGATTATAAAGGTAAATCTGTGGCTCAAGTTCCCATAATGCATTTCAAAAGCAAATTAAATTATTTTTGGATTATCTTGTTTTGGATAGCATTATTCCTTTCTACCAGCATGGCTAATCAAGAGTTGACAAATATATTTTGTAAAGTAAACTTGAAATCACACCATTATTTGCTAGGTTTTAGTATGTTATCAAGCATTCACTCAATGCTGGTGTGTAGGTGTTATAGGAAAGCATTTGAAATATGAATCAAATTTTTAGTAGAGCCCCTGTCATTTTTTTAAAAAGTAAGAAGAAAGAAAGCTCTAATAGCAACAAATGCCCCTAAGTTCAGGCTTAGTGTAATGTTGATGGGGCAGTTAGATGGAGCTTAATTTGTATGTTTCTAGAAAAAATACCTGTGAAATATAGTATATTACAGAGGGTAGTAAGAAATCTCCTTTAAAGCCCATTCAGTATACTATATATGAACATATTTTTATATTAAAACAAAGTAGAAGACTAAATTAGGTGCAATATTTTTCTAACCTTAAATTTCTGTTAAAATCCTCTAGCTGACAGGAGCTTCAAAATTCCACAATGTCTAGCCTAATTTTGCAGTGGATAACTGAGTTGCTAGTATGTACTGTTGTAGTTAACCTCTGGCTATCACACCTTTCATCCTGTGTAAACTTGATAGATACATAGAATCTAAAATTTCCTAAGCCCACTGCTGACAAGAAAACTGAATGTCTTTAACTAATCTAAGGTGTAATTTAAAGAAAAAAATCTTTTAATGTGGAGGAATGGCCCTATACAATGAATCCTGATGAATAGCCATGAGTAGGTAGGAGGGGAATGGAGAGCTTTGATGCTTCATCCAGATGCAAGTGGTTACATTTTTAAAACCTCTGATGAAAGAATGAATAGTTAAAACGTATACTGCTGGTTTAATGCAAGATCTTGTACTTGAAGCCTACTCTGGGGGGCGGGGTGGGCGGGGTGTGTGTGTTCCATGGATTCTTTTACATTGGCTATAATGACATAGAATATTTGGTTCTTTGATGTGACCTGATCTTAAAGTAACACTCACATCCCATAATCAATTTGCTGACCATTTATCCCCATCCCTTCTCCAGTTCAGCACCTTCTTCAATGTACCAGACACCCTTCCTCTGCCCCACTCCCGATTATGCACCCTCTCAATAAGCAGAAGGCCAAGAGAGTAATACCAGACTTCTTTTTGTTAGACAGATGGAGATTTCAGTCATATCTCCTTTACAGGTATGATTTTGCTCTTTTAGACAAAATTTAGTGATTGAATCTGGAGACTAGCACCAAGGCTGTGCTTAAAGCCTTTGACTCATGACACATAATTTGATGAAGGCATAATCAAGCATGTAGGAGAAGAAAAAAATTTCTCTTTGCCCAATGCCAGGCTCACTTGCTGGCCCCACTGGGAGAAAGTAGAGCAGTGCATGCACATTGACAAAGCTGCTATCCACCAGAAAAGTCAGAGTGGAGCCTCGGGGCAAAAGGAGTAACTGCCCTTGCGCCTTTGCTGGGCTCGTGCTGGCATTTAAAACGTCACAGGCAGCCAGCCTAGTTATGCATGTCCGTGCAAAGGCAGTCTCCTCAATATGGCTCCCCAAAACTACTAGTTCGATTTCGTTTTGTTTTGTTTTGGAATAGGGTGCGGGTAAAAGCGCTTCACACTTTAATTCTGAAAGTAACTTTTATTCTGTCATTTCTTTTTCTAGAGTGATTACATTGCCACAAAAACACATTTTAGAAGAGAAGTGATGCTTATGGAATTTCATCTTTGTCTACTCCAGATCTGCCTAAAAGAAAGAGAAATAACAGGCTTCTGAATAGAAAGCAACCTGAATTTCTAAAAGCCTACGAGTGGATGCTGGCAGTCGAATGATCCTACAACAGATCATTCGTACTGCTGCCTTACAGATCCAATGATTCTGAATTAAGAAATTCCCACTGTATTTTGTTTTTGTTTTCTGGTTTCCCTCTCCAATCTGTCTTTTTGAAAGGAAACAAATACTATAAAAGTGAGCATCTCATAACTCATTTCCTCTTTTAAAAAAATGTTATTTACATATGTGTAAATTTGGCCAATACCAATTTTACTAATGTATAATACTTAGATTAAGTTTTGAAGTTGGAAACCTTTGAAATAAGAGGAGATAAAGAAGAAAGCTATGTTCCTGAGAAGGTAGGTATGATCTGGAATCTTTTTTTTCTGAGTAGTATATACACAAAACTTCTCTTGATCAAGGAATTAAACATCAACTGAACTGATATCTTGATGGGACATTTCTAATATTTTAAAGGCGGCACCAAAGGGCAGATGATCTCAGTTTTGCTCATTAACAAAACTGCAACATTCTGTCCACATTAAATGTTAACTAAACTGATACCGTGATTGAACATTTCCAATGTTATAAAGGCAGAACTGAGGAACAGATGATCTGTTTCTTCTTATACAATACTGTGATGTTCTGCTTGCAAATCAATTGAGGATTTCGAAACCCATTAATTTTTAAAAATTTTAAAACCTACATTTTCCCCCTAAAAGAAGCAAAGTTCTTCAAAACGTTTCCTCACAAAGACCCTCTCTGCCACTCTGGGCCTCCCCCTTTCACCCTCCATTCTTCCCCTCTTTCTGGCTCTTTCCTTGACACATACTTTCCCTCCTATGCCCAGGGCTCCTATAAAGAGATCAGTTTCCCATATTCAAGACATTAGTGTATACATATCAATCGATATTCTGACTAAAACTTAAGCCAAAAGGAACCTCTTATAAGGTCTTGTTTCCCTTTGGACAATGAGACTATGTAAGATGTACCAAATTAAAAAAAAAAAAAAAAGAAAGAAAAAAGAAAAAAGAATCAGAGCAAGCTCCCCCCTCGTGTTTTTGCTTGCCTCTGATGGAAACTGAATTAAGATTTTAGGAACCTGGACCTTTGAGAACATGACACTAACAGGTGGTGATCACAGAGGATAGGTACAAAGGTCTTGAAGCTTGCTTAGAGCTTTGTTGTGTGGTGGCACACAAATCACGACTTGTACCATCACTGGCAAACCTCATCATATCACAGATGGGTGTGAGTGTCTGTATAACCGTGTGAGTGCTAACGTGTGTGCACACCTTTGTGTACCTGTGTACATGTGATTGTAGATGTACCTGTTGTGCGTAACTCTGTTTAAAACGATTGCTTCGCATTTAATGTGCAACTTTGAAATAGTATAATATTTACCAGAAGTTTTTTGCCACTCGGTTTTGATGTATTTGAACGTGTACTTCTATCTTCAAGCAGGCTTATAGTACATGTGTTGCTACACTAACTTTTCCGAAGAACCGAGTTGACTTCTATGATTTTTCCTTGCCTACCAACCAGAGGGATGTGGGAGGCTCTTTACTGTTTGTTCCCTTGTGAGTGGTGCTTGAGGAGAGGATAAGGCTGCAGTACCAATCACTACTCCAGTTACTGGTCACTGCTAGGGCATCAGTTTCATCAGTTCCTTCAGACTCTTCTCTTTTTCCAACCTAATCAAAGAATTCAGTGTGGCTTTTGTTCATTATGGTAACAATGCAGTCTTTAGGCAGCCTTTTCTCAAGCCTTTGGCCACCATTTTATTTTCAAGTAAGTTAAGTCATAATTGTTCAGAATTGTGGAATGAAAAGATTATTTGGGGGGAAAATGCTGTATTGCTTTATTTGCATATTAGGTTCAGAGGCTGCCAGCAGACAGGGTACAGCACAGATGTGACACTGCTGAATAAATGAATGGGAAACCTCATACACAACAGTACAAATAGTAACAGGGACAAATAGTCACAGGTACAGCGTAACAAATATGCAATCTTTTGACGCTACTTCTTAGTTTACAGACACAACTAATTTATTCAGTATTGTGATGGAAGAATCTTTTTAGAATATGTGTACCAACATATCACTTACTGTCCAGCTACCAGTTTATGCTGCTGTTAAGAAAAACCAATGATGGAACGATTTTTTTGTGACGTCTACATTTCATTTGGTATCAGACATAGTCACCTGGTCAGTAAAATCTAAAACTTTACAGTTCCAACAGTTCATTACATTTGCTACTTCTGCTTCACAGATCTGCTTTGAGTTGCTCTGGCTTTGTCTTCCTTTGTAAATACTCTTATATTCTTTTTTCTTTGTAAACATCTCATTTGCAGTTTTGGGAGACAAACGTGCAACTCTGTATAGTGTTTATATATATATCTGACTTGCCTTTCCATAGAGCTACTCGCAATAAATGTGTTCATGAAAGTTATTTGCGTGGAGACTCATTTTTCCTTTAATAGTGTTATCTCTACTACTTCATCATAAATATATTTTTCTGCTCCATGGTAGGATTGACTGCATTTTTCAGACTAAAGCAGTTGGGATAACTGCTTTGGGTTTGGGTTAAAGTTACTATGCCCAGAAACTTGAGGCTTTTTAATAGAGTTAATATCTCCCAAGTCTTGATTCTCCAAAAGTGGAGGTTATACTGCGTGGCATGCGGGGCCTTAGTTCCATGACCAGGGTTTGAACCCGTGCCCCCTGCAGTGGAAGCACAGAGTCTTAATCACTGGACCACCAGGCAAGTCCCTGGTGTAGAACTTAACCTGAGTTTTCATGTCAGTCCTGACAATGTGTGAATCCTAAGTCGAAGGGACTACTCAATAAGGTTTCAGGTAATCAATCAATTACAGTTTTCTTTTGTCTCCTTCTCTTGCCACTTACTCTTGCCCTTTAAATGACTCCCTTTTTATTTACTTATTTTTAACCCCCGGGAAGATAAATATGAGTACATGGAAAATTCACCAATGAACAGACAGCAAACATTTCTGCATTGATGAATGGATTGAACGTCAAGACTATTTTAGTAAATTATATTGTCAGCCTAATCAGAAGCCAAAGGTTTAAAGGAACACTAGACCAATGATTGCATCCCTGATTCCTTCCTTTACCAAATCACCCTTGCCACAGAGAAGGGCAGTGTTGTTATAAGACTTTGGGACCCATGCTTGCTCAAGGATCAACGGGGAAAAGGGGGAGGGATCGGTGGAGTCAGATGGGCCACAGAGTAGGAGGCAGTTCCCACATCATGTGCATAAGCCACAAGCTACATGGATTGTATGTTTGTGGACAATCGAGTTCTTTACACAGCTTGAGTTTACTTGATGCACCTAAGAAGTTGTGTGTAAAAGAATATCACAGTGGGAATGTATAGTTAGACTGCCTTTATCATTAGAAAGTGTCCACAACAGAGATCATCTTAAAATCTAATTAAAATGTGTATATGTGTACATGTATGTGTACACACATACACATATGTATATATACATATACACACATTTTACAGATTTAATCTATCTATCTATCTATATCTATACATATGGATAGATCGATCTATCTATCTCTCCTCTCTTCAAGGGAGGCAATCTATATTTGCCAAGGCATAGCCCAAATATATTTTTTTCATCCCAAACAGCCCCTCAAAGACAGATAGGCACATCTGTGCTTTTCAGTCTAGGTAATCATTGTATACTCATTTGCTGATTCACATCTTAATGGAACTTGAGTTCCTGGAACAGTGGGCATAGTCAGGGTGGCTGCTTTGACTATCAGCAGAACTTGCCAGCTGGAAAGCTCTACATTGAAGAGTATGTGAACAGAACTTCAGCTTCTCCACTCCCCTAATCACATACATAGCAGCCCCGTGCTCACTATACAACGTGAAGGGGTACTGTTTCTTTAAAGCATAAAAGCTATTCAGAAGACTTGTCAGGTAAAACATGCCTAAGTATACACAAGTTAAGCACCTTCAGTGACTGCTTAGAAAAATATTACTAGGTGGTAATTGACCCCAAAGGGCATCTTGGAAATGCACCAAAATGCTTTTTTAAATGTTTTGAAAACAAAAATGCTCAAAGGCAGAACCTGGAAAATGTGAGTATGAAAATATGGTAAACCAGATCAGGGCCCCTAATTTATAAAATGTGCAAAAGAGAAATTATGCAAAATTAATGCACAGAATGAGGCTCAACTGTATCCTGTTTTAGAAAAACCAATACATTTCCCCTCCAAGACAGGCATTTTAACGGATGCTGGTTTTCAGGCAGCTACCTTAGGTCCCAGTTTGCTGCTTACTCATACTTTGGAGATAAGAAATGCAACTGAGTTGTACAAAATGAGACAACTTCCCTCCTGTCTCTTGTGCATGATAAATGCTAAAGCAATTAGGAACCACCGTTGCATACTACACTGGAATTTGTCAGTAACATCAGTGCTGTGGTATATAAATGGGGGAAACTTATTTAAAGTCCTGAGAATTTCAGAGGAGACCACCGATTTAACTTAAACATTCGGGTCCATAGAACTGAAATAGAAACAATCCCCTCCTTGACCTTTCTTGTTTTTCTTTTTTTTTAAATTGAGGTATAATTGACACATAAAACTGGTAGTTTCAGGTGTACAATGTAATGATTTTCAATATTTGTATACACTGCAAAATGATCACCACAATGTCTGTCACCATCTGTCACCATACAAACAAGGTTACAAAAAATTTTTTTCTTGCCATGAGAACTTTTAAGATTTATTCTCTTAGCAACTTTCAAATATGCACTACGATATTATTGATTATAGTCACCATGCTGTACATTAAATCCCCATGATTTATATATTTTATAACTGGAAATTTGTACCTCTTGACCCCCTTCACTTATTTCACCCATCACCCCTCCCCCTGACAACCACCTTTTTGTTTTCTGTATCTATGGACTTTGTTTTGTTTGTTCATTTGTTTTTGCAGATTCCACATGTAAGTGAGATCATACGGCATTTGTCTCTCTCTGTCTGACTTACTTCACTTGGCATGATGCCCTCAAGGTCCATCCATGTTGCTGCAAATGGCAAGATTTTATTCTTTTTATGGCTGAGTAGTATTCCATTGTACATATGTACCACATCTTCTTTATCCATTCACCCACTGATGGACACTTCGGTTGTTTTCATACCTTGACTATTGTAAATAATGCTGCAATGAACATAGGGGTGCATGTGTCTTTTCAAATTAGTGTGCTTTTTTAAAATAAATATTCGGAAGTAGAATTGCTCGGTCATGTGGTAGTTTTACCTTTAATATTTTGAGGAACCTCTATGCTTTTTTCCATAGTGGCTGCACCAATTTACATTTCCACCAACCGTGAACTAAGGTTCTCTTTTCTCCACCCTTACCAGCACTTGTTATTTCTTGTCTTTTTGATGATGGCCATTCTGACAGGTGTGAGGTGATATCTCATTTTGGTTTCGATCTGCATTTCCCTGATGATTAGTAATGTTGAGTATATTTTCATGTACCTATTGACTATCTGTATGTCTTTTTTTGGGGAAAATGTCTATTCATATCCTCTGTTCATTTTTAAAATCAGATTGTTTGGGGTTTTTTTTTTTTTTTTTTTTTTTTGCTATGGAGTTGTATAGTTCTTTATATACTTTGGATATTAATCCCTTATCAGCTATATGCTTTACAAATCTTTCCTCCCATTCAGTAGGTTGCCCTTTCATTTTTCTAATGATTTGACTTTTCAATCTCAGAATATGCATTATAGGGTATTCTATTGCACTGGCAGTAACCTGAAATATCATTTCAATAACAAAAGGAGCAAGGAAATATTGAAATGGGAAGCAGATTCTTAAACATCTACAGAAAAATGTGATGCCCACAGTTCATTCTGTATTTCCACACTTGTAACTCCCAAGAAGTTTTTCAACATTTTTGTACTTTCTGCATCATTTTCAGGGAATTGAATGCATATCGGCCATTTAAAATATATCCATGCTCAGAGTTTTGTTATTGTTTTACTTTAACTTTCTCAGAAGCAGTTTAGGAACCATCTTTCTGACCTTGCCTTTTTATTATGTTTTCTTTTCCTCTTTATATTAAGAATATGCTCATTCTAGGAAGACAGGCAGTATTGGTGGTGGTGCTTAGACAGTACTTAGAATTATAGCTAAATATCGCACATTAATTACACAGTAGATATAACGCATATAAGATACAGAAACTGCAGAAAACTTTTTTTGCAAGACTACCAGGTCTTTTGGTGGGAGCACGACAATGACAATAGGTCAACCTTTTAGTTGTCAAGGGTTCCAGTTTGGTTCCTTAACACCTTAGAAAACTACACTTGACTCTTGGTTTGTATAGAGTTGATACTCTGGAATTGAGTTTAGAACTACAAGGGATCTTAGACATGGTATAGACCAGGCCCTACCACCCTTCCAACTACTTCTCTTTTCATCCACTTCTCTCCCTTGGAGAAGTTTATTTTAACCATCTTTCCTAGCTATAAAAGTCTTGATAAGAGGTCTAGTAGGAGAATAGGATGTAATGATTGGAAAGATTTCCTCTTAGTCTATAGAGTTCTATGACCCAGGATACATGAAAAGAAAAGAGAGTTTGCCATATAGGATTTGAAAGGAGGATTTTCACTTCTCCTTCCCTGTTTTCATACTTCCCACCCCCACTAAGAAATGTGTTCATTACACCAGTGGTGCTCACAATATTTCACTTCGTGGATTCAGAGCCTAAAACTGTTTTTTCTACTTTCCCCACTTATGATAAAGTAAAACCCTGTATTACTAAAGTTAATGAGAAAAATATCTTATCTGAAACTCCAACTGTTAAATCACAGCTGAGACAAAAGACTAGGCTATCCTAATACAAATATTCATATTACAAGAGGTAACAGATGACCCTAGAGTTAAAGCCCTATGTGCCATATAGTAAACAAAATCCTCTACAAAGATTTTGACCTACTGTTGTAATGAATATTTGCCCTGTGCTGGCACCAAGTAATTGTAAGTAATGAGATATGAGACTTCCACTTCTGGCCAAGGTAGACCATATTTAATCTCGCACCTGAACAACTGAAAAAACAACCTCAGAATATGAAACAAGGGGTTTCAAGACACTAGCTATCAAGTAATAAAGAATAGTGATCCCTAACAGATGAGAAACAAACTTGGTAAGACCTACATCTCCCCTGTCTTACTACTGCCTTGAGAACAATTTCAAGCCATGGAGCAGGGCTGTGGAATCTAAGCCAATTCCTTGAATTAAAGAGATGGACCTCTAAGTCCAAGGAGGTCAGTGTGGCTAGAATTCATGGGATAGATAAGACAAAAGACAGAGAAGATTCAAATTATTAAAATCAGATATAAAAAGGGGGCATTACTACTGACATTACACAGATAAAAATGACTATAAAAGAATACTATGAACAATTGTATGTGAACAAATTAGACACATTAAATGGAATAGACATATTTCTAGAAGGACACAAACCACCGAAACTGACCATAAATAATGGAAAAACTGAATAGATATAACAAGTAAAAAGACTGAATAATTAATTTTAAAACTTCCCACATATAAAAGCCTAGAACAAGATAACTGGTGAATTCTACCAAATGTTTAAAGAAGAATTAATACCAATCATTCACAAAATTTCCCAGAAAAATTGAAGAGGAGGAAAACCATCTCAACTCACTCCATGAGGCCAAAACCTCTTAGATACCAAAATCTTGATACCAAAACATGAGAGAGACACCACAAAAAACTACAGACCAATATTCCTCATGAATATAGACAAAAAAATCTTTAAAACAAACAAACAAACAATAAAAGCCACTAGCAAATCCAGCTAAGCAACATATAAAAAGCACAGGACCAGACAGCTTCACTGGTGAAATCTACCAAACATTTAAAGAAGAATTAATAAAACCCTGGTTAAACTCTTCCAAAAAATTGAAGAGGAGGGAACACTTCCTAAGTCATTCTATGAGGTCAGTAGTATGCTGATAAGGCACTACAAGAAAACTACAGATTCACATCCCTTATGAATACTGATGTGAAAAATCCTCAACAAAATGCTAGCAAAACAAATTAAAAGCATCTTAAGAGGATTATACACCACGATCAAGTGGGATTTATACCAGAATGCAAGGTTGGTTCAACATACTAAAATCCATCAATGTGATACACCTAATTAATAGAATGAAGGAAAAACTCACATGATTATCTCAATTGATGCATAAAAATCATTTGACAATATTCAATAACTCTTCATGATAAAAACACTCACCAACTAGGAATAGAAGGGAAGCTCCTCAACCTGACAAAGGGCATCTATGAAAAACCACAGCTAACATCATACTTAATGGTGAAAGACTAAAACTTTCCCCCTTAGATTAGGAACAAGAAAAAGATGTCCATTCTCATCATCTCTATTTTATATTGTACTGGAGTTTCTAGCCTGATCAGTTAATAACAACATGAATAAAAGTCATAAAGTTTGGAAAGGAAGAAGTAAAACTACTTCTATTTGCTGATGACATGACCTTATATATAGAAAATCCTAAGAAATCCACTAAAAACTATTCAAGCTAACAAAGGCATTTAGTAAAGTTATAGGATACTAAGATCAATATACAAAAAAATTGTGGGGCTTCCCTGGTGGCGCAGTGGTTGAGAGTCCGCCTGCCGATGCAGGGAACACGGGTTTGTGCCCCAGTCCGGGAAGATCCCACATGCTGTGGAGCGGCTGGGCCCGCGAGCCATGGCCGCTGAGCCTACGCGTCCGGAGGCTGTGCTCCGCAACGGGAGAGGCCACAACAGTGAGAGGCCCGCGTACCGAAAAAAAAAAAAAAAAAAAAAAAAATTGTGTTTCTATACACAAGCAGTTAACAATTGAAAAAGAGAATTAAGGGGAAATTTCCATTTACAGCAGTGTAAAAAAGAATAAAATACTTATGAATAAATTAAATAAAAGAAGTACAACATTTGTTCACTGAAAACTACAAAACATCCTTGAGAGAAGTTAAAGAAGACCTATATAAATGATAAGACATCCTGTGTTCATTGGTTGGAATAGTGATTATTAAAATACAAAATTCCCCAGAGTGAGGCACAGATTCAGTGCAATTTATCAAAATCCCAGTTGGCTATATTTTCCCTTGAAGTAAGCGACAAGCTGATCCTAAAACTTATATGGAATCACAAGGGAGACTGAATAAGCCAAAACAATCCTTAAAAATAAGAACAAAGTTGGAAGACTCACACTTGACAATTTCAAAGCTTACTAAAATGTTACAGTAATTAAGACTGTGTGGTACTGGCATAAAGACAGACATATAGATCAATGGAATGGAATTGAGAGTCCAGAAATAAACCCACACTTGTGATCAATTGATTTTTCAAAGGATGCCAAGACAATTCAATGGGGGGAAAACAGTCTTTTCAACAAATTGTGCTGGAACAACTGAATAGCCACATGCAAAAGAATGAAGTTGGACCTTTACCTCATGCCATGTATAAAAACTAACTCAGAATGAATCAAAGACTTAAATGTAAGAGCTAAAAATATAAAACTCTTAGAAGAAAACATAGGGGCAAATCTTCATGACCTTGGATTAGATATGATTCCAACAGCAAAAGCAACAAAAGGAAAAATAGATGAATAGGATTTCATCAAAATTAAAATCTTTTGTACTTTAAAGGACACCATCAAGAAAGTAACAAGACGACTCTCAGAATGGAAGAAAATATTTGGAAATATTGATAAGGGACTAGTATTCAGAGTGTACGAAGTACTCTTACAGCTCAACAGTAAAAAGAAAAATAACCCAACTTAAAAATGGGCAAAACATCTGAAGAGACATTTCTCTAAAGAAGACACGCAAATGGCCAACAAGCACACAAAAGATGTTCAGCATCATTAGGCATTAGGAAAATGCATATCAAAACAATGAGATACCACTTTACACCCACTGGTGTAAATATTCATGCACCTAATAAGAGATCTTCAAAATAGACGAAGCAAAACCTGACAGACCTGCAAGGAGAAAAGCCTTACACTGTCATGTGCCCATGGCTGCTTCTGCTTGCTCAGAGAGGACAAAAGAAAATACTAGTTTCTCCACAATAAGATACCACCTCACACCTGTCAGAATGGCTATCATCAAAAAGTCTACAAATAACAAATGTTGGTGAGGATGTGGAGAAAAGGGAACCCTTGTACACTGGTGATGGGGATGTAAATTGGTGCAGCCACTATGGAAAACATTATGGAGGTTCCTCAAAAAACTAAAAATAGAATTACCATATGATCCAGCAATTCCACTCCTGGGTATAAATCAGAAGAAAATGAAAATACTAATCTGAAACGATAATATGCACCTCAATGTTCATAGCAGGACTATTTACAATTGCCAAGATATGGAAGCAACCTAAGTGTCCATCAACGGATGGATAAAGAAGATGTTGTGTATATCTATCTATCCATCTATCTACCTATCTACCTATCTGTCTATTTATCTAGACAGATATACACAATGGAATATTACTCAGCCATAAAAAAGAATGCCATTTGCAACAACATGAATGGACTTGGAGGGCATTATGCTCAGTGAGATAAATCAGGGAAAGACAAATACTATATGTTTTCATTTATATGTAGAATCTAAAAAATAAAACGAATGAATGTAACAAAACAGAAACAGACAGATATATAGAACAAAGTAGTGGTTATCAGTGGGGAGAGGGAAGTGGGGAGAGGCAAGATAGCAGTAGAGGATTAAGAGGTACAAACTACTATGTATAAAATAAATAAGCTACAAGGATATATAGGACAACGCAGGGAATATAGCCAAAATTTTATAATAACCATAAATGGAATATAACCTTTAAAATTGTGAATTACTATGTTGTACGCCTGAAACATATAATATTGTATATCAAGTATACTTCAATTTTAAAAAAACTGAATACAGGAACAAAAAGAAAATACCGCTTTCTCAGAGCAGGAGAAGGATGTATTTGTGAAAATGGCTTTAGACTGTTATCTCTTTCCACTCCATGTGGGCAGTTTTCTGTGCTGCTGCTGGACTTGAGGTGAGCAACAGCTGCCACCTGAAAGTACACCGTTAATTTAAGAACATATTTAAGTCTAGTAATCTCAAAGCCTGGCTTCTTACTGTACTGATTTATTATAAGCTAAGCCTACACGTTTTCCAACTTGTCTTTAACCTTTCCTTCATTTTTATTCTGATAAGTAACCACATACTGCTTGGCCCAGTTGGTTTGATGTTGGTTCATTTGATTCCCAGCCTAAATTTCTGCTGAAGGGAGCCAAATAAGGAAAGTTCTTGCATGTAAAATATGACCAGTGCAGGTTATAGTTAGCAAACTCTAGCTGCTTCTGTGTGTTTATGTATGCTGGTGTTAATGAAATATAATGAACTTTCCTCTTGGAACTAAAGAAAAGTTCCCCTCCCCAGAGTACTTTTTACATTGTTTAAAATAGACAATAGATAGTATCTGCATGGTCTCAGGTTTACATAGCAATGAATACACACTGGTCGTTACTTGGACACTAGTAGCACTGGAGTGTTTGCAGATCAGAGCATTCAAATTCCAGGGGCTCATCTGGATTCAAGATCCCCAAGGAAGGTCATGTGAGGCGGACACCAGGCCAGACTCACAAGGTTTACTTTCACTACAGAGACCTGGACCAGACAGACAAAAGTATACTGAGGTACCGTGGTTTACTGTAAGTCCCCTATGTCCAAGGGCTAATTCTAAAGGGTCTCAGGTGCTGCAATGGGGCTGGGAAAAATCACTCATCATTAATTAGGAACCAAGATTTTCAAAACATGCAACTTAGCACTTCTCATGAGGCAGGGAGCCCTGTAGTGCCAGGAATCTCCAATACATAGGATTCTGAATTTTTTTTTTTTTTTTTTTTTTTTTTTGTGGTATGCGGGCCTCCCTCTGCTGCGGCCTCTCCCGTTGCGGGGCACAGGCTCCGGACGCGCAGGCCCAGCGGCCATGGCTCACGGGCCCAGCCGCTCCGCGGCACGTGGGATCCTCCCAGACCGGGGCGCGAACCCGGTTCCCCTGCATCGGCAGGCGGACGCGCAACCGCTGCGCCAGCAGGGAAGCCCGCTGAATTTTTTTTGATACAGGCATCTTCATGACTAGATGGTGATGATTAGATTCTGAGTGAAAAGAACGTAGCGGTTTGTTCTATGACCTTGAGAAAGTCACTTAACCATTCTAAGGCTCAGCTTCTGCATCTGTAAAATGCAGTTTGAATAGATCAGCATTGCTGAGGTTCAGATGAAATAATGTTTGAAGAATGACATTTTAATGAGAACTATATAAATATAAGGTGTTACTCTTGTTTGCTACTGAGGCATCAGTGATAGTGTTCCTTACAGCCCACGCAAGAGTCAAATTACTGCATCAGAGAAAGACACAGAAATCTGGCATCTGGTTTACCATTCTGGCTTGCGATAGACTGGCAATAGCAAACACTTTACGGGCCCCAAGGAAATCAACCAGAAAACTATTTCACTTTATTGTTGTTTTTTGTGTGTGTGTGTGTTACGCGGGCCTCTCGCTGTCGTGGCCTCTCCCGTTGCGGAGCACAGGCTCCGGACGCGCAGGCTCGGCGGCCATGGCACACGCACCCAGCCGCTCCGCGGCATGTGGGATCCTCCCGGACCGGGGCGCGAACCCGTGTCCCCTGCATCGGCAGGCGGACTCGCAACCACCGCGCCACCAGGGAAGCCCCTATTTCACTTTAAATGAAAATACCTTCACTTCTTGGCAGGCTCCATGTGGCCCTGGTTGAAATTTACAAGTAGTCTCAGACTGCCTTTGGCTTTAGAGGCTGTCGCATCTTCCATAATCCCCAGTCTAAGTATTCACTCTGGTACCCTTGATGAACACAGGGAGGCAGATCTGAAGTATTTCTGCTGGCTCATCTTTCACAGGGGCTCTTGAAGTTAGAACACCACTTGTTTTAGGTGATTTAAATTGTCTATTTCTTGGCCTAGTAATACTTTGGGGTTTTTAACTAACTGCAGGCGTGTACACCTGACTTGGCAGATTTCTCTGGTGGAAGTAGTACTACTAGGAGTTTTCTTTCTGGCGCTTTCAGGGATCAGTTACCAGTGCTTAGCACTAGTCTGCCAACTAAGAATCTTCATTCGGAGTAGGATGAAGCAAGCCAAATGACCACCTTGGGGGCAGTCAAGATGCAGTCTTTCGAGATCCAGTGAAACAATATTTGAAAAAAAAGTTAAATAATTTAAGATCATTAACAAATATATTTTGCCTCGTTTCACCCTAAGAACCTTGGAACACAGCTTCCAATAAAGCTTGGTAAACTAGGTCTTAGATTTAAGTGATGTTAAGTCATTTCTGTTGGCTTATCCCTCAGTACAAAGTGGCAGATGCTAATCACGCATGTCAGTTTTATCAATTCAGCTTCATTGTGCCACCTGCAGAATAAAGCACCTTCAACAGATTCTGGAAACAAGAAGCAGTTGTTCATTCGTCAGGTTATCAACAACATACAATACATTTATATTAGGATAGTCTGAGGAGAGTTTAATTAGAAAGATACAGGGAGTCTGTAGGGAAACCACAAAAGGTAATGCAGGAATCCAGGGCGAACAGCACAGCAACAGCAGACTTGTCATCATAAACATAGACCTGAAGGGATGAGAAGAGGTTACCACAATCAGAGGGGGAGATAATTAAGAACAGGTCATCTTGAGAGGAGCAGAGACATTCAATTGAGGACTACAAGCCAACCTGAGGTGACCCTAGAGGCCCCATAAAAATAAATACCCTAATCTCAGTCCTGCGCATCACTCTGCTCTCCTGTTGGGGAATCGCATTGGTTGAACCCAAGCAGAAGCCCGAGGGCACAGGAACCCTCAGGGGCAGAAAGCAGGGTGAAGAATGCAATGTGAATCTGGAAGAGGAAAACGGAAGATATGTGGCATAAATTGGTATGGTATCAGCAATTCGTCATCCTGTGGGGTCAGGTGTTGGGCATGCTGTCTACTCATAAAAAAAGAGAATTACGGTTTTACATAAATGTGATTTTAGCCTGCCCGTGTGTTAGAGAATGGGTTGGTGAGCCAGCTTTCTCCAGACAGCTACTGCTGGCAAAAAGCCTCATGATCTGTCCTAGTCCGGCCTAGAATTAGATTTGGTAGTAACAGCATACCTATGCTTAGGAGTATATATTAGAGTGACTACCTATTTTTCTGGTTGAGTTGATGTTGGATTCCTATCTATTATGGTGCCCTACAGCTAACAAGTATCTAATAAACGTTCGTTGCTATGGAACTTGGGAGACAGGCCTAGCTCAACTTTTTCTTTCCGTGTCCCAACTTACGAGTGCTTCTACCATAAAAACCTTCCAAACATCCTGAATATACTCTAGAAGCCACTGCTGTAAAATGGAAATGGCATATGATTTTAAAATATTATTCAATTTATTTTAGAGCTGCCTATGGATGAAGGTGTTTTTACAGTCCAGTACGAGAACAGAGCTTCTCGGCTAAAGAAGCCAATTGAAATCCTGGCCAAACAAAAGTGGTTGCATAGGGGAGCAGGGACATTTGCTTCTGTGTTGAGAGGCACAGGAATTACTACCAGAGCCAACTCTTAATCAGGCTCTTAAGAAAATCTTTGACAGCAAAGCTGTCCCTTATCTTGGATGCAGATATTGGGTAACTGGGCTACCTCTTAAAATACTTGCTATTGATCTTGATGAGGATGAAAGAATACATGGAGCTAAAACAAGGAATGTCATCAACAATGAGCTCAACAAATATATGCTGACATTTATTTTTTTCCCATGTTGATTTATTTTTATAGGCGATAGTGCCCTCTTGTGATTAACATATGAATAAACTTCTGATGGCTTGGCATGACCAGTGAGATTTCAATTAAACATGCCAATTGAGGCAAAGAACCTCACTGGCACCGTAAGAAATAGAAAGTGTTTTTCAAATTTGCCCAGGTGAGAAAAGACATTGTATAATCACAAGGTGTCCAGTAAAAACACTTTTGGAAGTAGCAGTGTGGCACACACACACACACACACACACACACATATATCTCATTTGGTTGGTACATGTAATAACTATTTGTATCTGATTAAGCAGAACAGTTCATTCATTGCCTGCCTATGTGGGAAAACCATTAACTGTATTTGACTGCAAAACTCACTATAGGTAACTACTAGAGCAGTTTCATCAGAATAATCTTTGAACATTCAGTGGCAAGGGTGAGTCAACAACATTAAGATCCTGGAATGGACTGGGTTCATGTACTTTAAACAACAAAGCGGGGCTGGGGATAGGGGATTTAAGAAACACAAAGACCAGCTGCACATGCAACTATTAAAATATAAAATATTAGGAGGTTCTTTTTGAGCCAAGGTTTTCAACCGGCTAAACATGAGAGGGAAAGCTACCAACAGCAAAACCTCTGGAATCAGTGTTTGCAGCTGTAACTCAAGGAGCAACCTTCAGGTGTACAGCATATAGAAAAGTGTATGGGATGTAATATGGCATTTTCACTTACAATTACCCGTTAGTGTTTTCATGCGTGTAGCTCATGGAAAAATAAAGCTAGAATTTGCAATTGGCTAGCTTTGAAAGCAACAGTATTATGAGCAATCAGCACTATGATCCACCATTATTTAGAACCTAAATTTTACCACTATAGACTCTAAGCTTTCGTTTTTACATGGGTTCATATTAGGGTCTAAAATTCTCAAAATCATTTGGTTGTTTCATATCTTAGCTATAATACACATTTTATTATAGAGGCAAGTCCTCAACGATTTTAGAGAGCTACCTGTGTTCATTCTTAATCATTAGGAATATTAACTCACTAATCTGCTTTAAACATTATTAATGAATTCTTCCCCAAATAGAAAGTAGTTCTGCTTCCTTTCTCAGCCATCAACACAATGTTGCTAATAAATTTATTACCTCAAAAATACTTTCCAAGGAGTTGTTTTCTTCATTGGAAAAAGTACATTACTATGTCTCCTATCAGGTGTCAGAGTGATCAAAGTCTGCAGAAACTCCTTTTGCTTTAGAACTGCTCTAAATGATTCTCTGAGAAGGCAGACTACCTGTTGATGTGCAGATGTGTAGTCTATCTGTAAATGAGCAGATTTTTACACATAGGCTGAAGAGATACACAACAAACCATCCTTACAACATATGATATCTTTAATTAAATTGATATTGGTGAGTTAAAAAACATTAAGTGAGAAGATGACAGCTAGGGAAATAAGGTATTCTTATGACTATTTATAATAAAATGTTTAAAATAAAAAAGTAAGAAACATCAATTGGCTTTGTAATTGAAGAGAGAAGACTAAGTATTGTCTTCCCAGTTCTTGTACAAGCACAGCCCACAGGAGAATAATTCTTACATAAAGAGCACAGGGAAAAGAACTGTCAATTTTTTAAATACATTTTTGTTTCTCAAAATTATTTGGGAGAACTTTGCCCAGTCAGGGACGAGCAAAAACAAGATGTAAGAAACATCAAAGCTGGGGGCATCTAGTGTTAAGAGTGTCTTGGAGAATATAGCAAAAGAGAAATTACTTCATTAAATATTATAATTTGGTATGTAACATGTACATTTAAAATTCTGATTAAAGTGACTAAAAATGACCTATTTTTTTAAAAAGTCAAATAAGAACTTAGGGGATAAAACTCAAGTTATATTCACTCTCAGTAATAACTTGATGCAAGAATATAAATTCTCTCACTTTGATAAACATGGATATAAAATCTTGCTGTTTGTATTCTAGGTTTTCCTAAGTTTTCTGTAAAGAGTGACTCATGTCAGGTCACATCTAAATGACTCAACATTTTGAGCTAAAAGGCTGTTTACACAATATACACATTCTTTACTTACAGAGCAAAATAAGCTTAACACTTTTATATTAAAAAACTGGGATACAGTAGGATTAGTAGCACCATGAAAAATAATTCTTCTCCCAAACTGCAGTCTTTTATTTTACTCAGTGTGATTCTTCTCTTAATTGAATTTTTAACGTGCCATTTTAGTTACTGGGCAAAATATATAATCTTCATCTTATAATCCTTGGAGAAAGTCATTCTGGACCCAAAAAGTAAATTCACTTCCTTATTTTGTTCGTAGAAAAATAATAGAGACCTTGCTCTGGCACATTGCTGAGGTACATTTGAATCTTCATGATTACTAGTCAGCATGTTCTCCTGGTCATATATAGTAGCACCATTGGTGGCAGCAGTGGTAAAGTTGGGGAGAGTGAGACATTGCATCCTGGGAAATATATATATATATATATATATATATATATATATATATATATATATCACATTTAAAAACACACAAGGAATTCTTCAAAATGTTATGTCCTCTTCATGCACACTTGACATCGACTAATACGTGTCCTCAAGTCTCCTGCTTTCAGCGTTTCGGACTGAGGTTTGCTGGGAAGTAAGAAACAAGATTATCAGATTAGCCTTTTCTGGTATTTGGTTCAAATTCATGTGTAAACATTCTCTTTGTGTTTCAGTAGCTCTTCTGATGACTTACTGGTTAACTTTTGAGCAATGCAATCTAACGCAATGACTGCTATAGCCTAAGAGTCATTCGAGGTCATAGGTATTTTTGTGACTCTCCTCCCTGCCGCCATTACCCTTGTCTATTTGTCTCTCCCTCTCTTTCTCTTATACATTTTTTTAATAGTCCTAGAACGAGAGGGATCTGGGCAATTGATGATGAATAAATGATAATACATAACACATAACAATTACCTAAAGATAATACATAAGAAAAATATTAATGATAACAAAAGAAGCAACATATAAAAATAAATTGAAATTGAAAAAAAATTCCAATAGGATAAAGTATCCTGAGGTACATGTATCATATGTGGTCTTACTCATTCAAACACTTGGATGAGAACCTTGAAAACATCCTGGGAAAGGAGACTACTGGACTGGGGAAGGCAACACAGGTTATTGCTTCAATTTCTGGGGTGGCTTCAGTTGCTCACTTGTTATTGAGCAGGTCACATAACCTTTCCTTGCTCTGTTTTGCTTTTGAAGAATTATTACCAAGCCATCTCAAACTACATATACCTATTATTAGCCAAGTCTGCTTTCCTGACCTGAGTCTGGTATATGAGGAAAACAAGCAAGAATAAACGACATGGTCCTTTAAAGTCCTAACATTTGTTGGGTATAAACCATCCATGAACTGCCTCTCTGTTTGCTAGCACCTCTGAAGGAAGCTTAGGACCTAAACTAAAGCCATAAGCACCTTACCTGAACATGTCTGACACATCTACAGTTGCCAGCCAAAAGCTGTAGGAGTTGGCATAATAGTTGCAGGTCCCCCGCCCATGACACTCAATGAAGGGAGCTGAACGAAACTCTTCCAAGCACGAACCAGGGGAGGCCAGGGCTTGACCTGAGCCCTCTGCCCCTGCACTTGTGTGCTAGAAAAGACAAGGGAAGATGTGCCACAATACCCAAGTGCCATGATACCCTAGTGAATATCCAAAGATATATGCTGAGCTGGGCCAAAAATTCAAAGCCAGTGAAGGAACTAGAGCCAGAGGAAACAGAACAGTATCCACACCAAAGGTATCCAACAAGAGAAACAGGCAGATTATGAAAATATGTTCCAGCAAATGTATGAGAGGGAACACAGTGCTTGGATAGAAGCTATATGAGGTTCAAGCTTCTTACTACATAAACGATAGGGATTCCTCCTATTAGAAAGAAATGTAGATATGATGGACAGTCAGCTGTGATGAAAAAGACAAGGAAGAGTGTTGCATACCATCATGAAGGAATAACCAATCCAGAGAGAATCCCATCCCTGAGGACAACGGGGAATCTGGATGGTCTGACTGTGAACTGCAATCACCACGGCCGGAGCTTCACATACTGCACATCTGGTAAGGGAAAGGCAGAAGAAACACAATCTACAGAGTAAGCATATGGGAACTAGCAGTCCCTCTTCTTTGGAAGGCTTCCTGGTATAAAAGCCCATTAAGGTGTCTTCAGTGCTCAGAAAAAGAGGAGAAAAATGCACTTCGAGAACTGCTTTTGCATAAGCCCAGTCTCCCAATATATAAAATAAAGTTATAAATGAAAAGTGTAAGCTTTTTCAAAAAGAAACTACAGAACCACTGCTATAGCACTTTCATTTTCTATTCTGCCCTAAATTTGTATCCATACCTGCTACAGTCAATGTCATAATTGCTGTAAGAGTTTGGTTTTGTGTACTGCACATACTACTTGCTGTCAAAGTGCCCAACTGGAGGGGAGACATTTAGTAAAGTTAAAACTGTGATAAGAACAATGTCTAGTAAACTTAAAAAGACAAGAAACAGACACTTTCTTAATCCCCACCCATTATTTTTGGCCCAAAGGATATTTATTAACCATTTGGCCATATCTGTAGAAGTACAACATATCCAGAATGCTGGGCAAGTACCCAGGCACTTGGAGATGTGGCTTAAATCTATAAAATCAAGTAAAATACAGCTGAGTCTACCAAATCTTTAGTAAAGAGCATGAGGGTACCTTCTGAAATATGACTAAACCAATTTGGTAAAGTTTATCTACAAAATAGGGAATGCCTTCAGGGGATCTTTTATTCCCAAGGGTTGGGACTGACAAAAAAAATCACACACACAAAAATGAATTCCCAAAGGATTAGGGCAAATATATTGAAAAGGGCACCATGAATTTGCTATTAAGAGAGGCTGAAGGAGGTTTAACCTTTATATTCAATGTCAAAGAAACTAGAGTTTCCAATGATTCACCCTTTATGGTTACTAGACTCCTAGGTCAATTGGGTCATGATCAGAATGAAAATGGCAATATCTAACATGCCTAGGAGGTCGAGTTTAAACTAGGGTTCTAATGTAGCAACACTCTAGGAAATCTCTATTAATGGTACCACGCTTCTCTTAGTTACTCATGCGCCAAGTCTCAGCTACCACTTTCTCCTTCCCATAACTAATCATGCCAAATCTTATTTATTCTATTAATGTGATACACGTACCCTACTGAGAGTTCCAATCCACTCTCCTACCAGGACTACAGCGATATTCTCAATCTAACTGGTCTCTCTACCTCTGGACTATCCCCTTTGAAATCCATGTTATACATTGATGTTTCTGTAATCTTCCCTGAAAGCTCAAAAACTTCAGATGTCCCCATTACATACCAAATAAATTCCAAACTAAAACCTAACACTGAAAGCCTTCTACAGTCCGGGTCCAAGCTAACTTTCCGATCTCTTCTCCCTCTGCAACTTTTAGAAACTACATTCTAGACATATCAGTCTACAACCCATTCCAATGTTCTCTACCTAGTATGCCTTTCTCCCTTATAAATGCCTGTGTCTCAAGTCCTTTACATCCTTCAAGGGCTAAGCAGTTCAAAACATATTTCTTCGGGCTTCCCTGGTGGCGCAGTGGTTGAGAGTCCGCCTGCCGATGCAGGGGATACGGGTTTGTGCCCCGGTCCGGGAAGATCCCACATGACACGGCGTGGCTAGGCCCGTGAGCCATGGCCGCTGAGCCTGCACGTCCGGAGCCTGTGCTCCGCAACGGGAGAGGCCACAACAGTGAGAGGCCCACGTACCGCAAAAAAACCCAAAAAACCAAAAAAACATTATTTATTCCATATAGTCATCTCAGATTTTTCTAGCTGGAATTAAATATCCCTTTCCCCATGCTTTCATAACACTTTACTGGATCTATTGCAGCACTCAGCCCAAGCCTGATACATATTAATTTACATATATTTGCCTAGTGACTAGACTGTGAGCTTTTTTTGTATATTACACTAGTCTGTTATGGGTCCTGGTCAAAAGTAGATCCCCAATAAATATGGATCAAACTACATACTGCACTGAGTATTATAAAGGCACCTCTATTCTACCTAACCTGAGATGAATATAATCAGATTATTAGCTTTGGACTCATTTCTAACTAGCTAAACTAACTAACTAAACTAACTGGAGATTGATAAAAATCAAAGGTATACCAGTGCCTCACCGACTAATGAATGGCTGGATGCTCTGGCCCTTCAGGGGCTCCATGCTCATTGGCATGGGCTCTGGGGTGGACAGCCAGTAAGAATAGTCATTTCTTGAAGCAAAGTTGCAAACATTATTGATGTTGCAGAACATGAAAGGCATGGTACTGAAGCGACGAAGGCAGCTGCCGGCCGTTCCTGGGAAGAAATGGGGAGAAAAAGAAAAAATGTCATGATGATTAGTTTCTTCTAACATACTAACAACCTTTCAAAGAGAAACTTTCCCCCATCTCTTAGATAATAAATATGCTTTAATTCTTCAGTTAGAAGATGCACATTTACTCATATTTTTACATCTCTAAAATCAGGATAGATCTTACAACTTATGTAGACATTTATTGTGGTAGCTTATTATATACTCCCCAACACTGTTTTTAAACTGGTGAGGCATCTTATAAACAATGGTGTCTTATGGAGAATATTGGGTAATTTATTGTAGACGAGTGAAAGGCACACACTGATTCCTTATAATATCATATCAGTATTTCCTCTCCAGGCTGTCCTCTCTTCTTCCAAGACATCCCCAGTATATGTCTTATGTGGGTTCACAATCTCTTTAAACCTGGGGAAAACTGTAGTGCTGACTAATATGCACAGCAACCATGGACAGGTTTGCAGGTAAATAATACAAAGGAAGAAAGTAGATAAGGGAGAAAGGAAGAACGTAAGGGAAAAAAAAAAAGGAAAGGAACTAGAGTCTTTAAATTTCTGAGCTAGTAGGGGCAATAGAGGTTATCTCTAGCAGCGATTAGGCCATTCTTTTCTCATTTACTCACAAAAGAATGATGAAAAATGATGTACCCCCCGCACACATTTTTAAGTTGACATCTCAAATTTTTCATCAGAAGTTTAAACTGATACTGTGCCAGTTATTAAGTTATTGGTTATTGTCTCTTGGCTTCAAACCCACTCTTCTTCTATACTTTGTAATACCGGAGCCTGGAATTTTGCAAACCACATTTCAACATTGCCAGCTGTCATCTGTAGTGTTTTGTGAATATGTATATTTAAAAACAAACTTTGACATCACTCTTTTAAATGTATCCAATGTAAGTATTTGAAACCTAACAATAAACCTTTTGAAAAGTGCATAAACTCATCTTTAATAACTGGAAATTATACAGTGCTCCTTTTGCATTTGGAAATTATATTTCCATTCCACTTCTCTCACACAGTTTTAGCCTAATGTATTTTTTTTATTTTTGAAAGTCTTCTACTGATTATCCAATCATAGTTTTCTGAAACAAAAATTTAAAGTAACTTTTAAAAACTTTCTGTGACCCTAAGGCTTTACATGTTAAATATTTTATTTTGAATGGTCATCATCATAATAATTACTAATTCACATTGATCAAAAAGATAGTTTATTATAAAGTTTGATAATTACTAAATGTTAAAAGAAAACTTTTATTGGAAACGCATTTCCTAATGAGATGGATTAGAAGTAAATTATAGAGCCTGAGTTGATGGAGACTTTAACAAAGCCATTATTTTGAATTGTTCCTCTGACTTTGTCCCCTAGAGGTTTTCATGTTTCAAGGCAATATGCCATAGTATGAGTCTTTTATAAAGTGGGAGACGGGTGGTAGTGAAAGGGGATGTGGGAAACAAGATTATCCAAAGCACATACACAAGCAGTTCGATTTTAGGAGAAAGTACATATGAAAGTTGAGGATTTGTAAACTAAGTCCTTTAAAATTATACATTGGAAATTCCTCATGTATCCAAAGGGGTATGCTTATCTCAGGCTGAAGGTGACTGACAAAAGACCAATAATTCTTAAAACTGGTAGACTGTCAGAATCACTGGGAATTTTTATATAATACGTTTGGGATGGGCCTAGGAATCTTTTCAAAAGTTCCCCAGGTTGAAAATCATTGATTTATTGTAATTCATACTTTTTTTCAGAAAAAAATGGCTCAGAGAGGTGAATGACTTCAAAGTCATGTGAGAGCAAATAACAAAACTGACATAGCTGAAAAACGAATGGGTTTAGAATTGGTAGGTGTTACAAATGAAACTATCTTCAAAATAGAAACAGACTCACAGACATAGAGAACAGACTTGTGGTTGCCAAGGGGTAGGGGGTTTGGGGAGGGTTGGACTGGGAGTCTGCAGTTAGTAGATGCAAACTATTATGTATAGAATGGATAAGCAACAAGGTCCTACTGTATATAGCGCAGGGAACTATATTCAGTATCCCGAGATAAACCATAATGGGAAAGAATATAAAAAAGAATGCATATATATGTATAACTGAATCACTTGCTGTACAGCAGAAATTAACACAACATTGTAAATCAACTATACTTCAATAAAAAAAAGAATTGGTAGGTGTGGGAGTCAATTCTTATCTCCAACACTTTCTGAGTGTGGGGTTTTGAATAAGTCACTTAACTGCTTAGCCAGTTTGTGTGTGTGTGTGTGTGTGTGTGTGTGCGTGTGTGTGTGTGCGCATGCGTGTGGGTGTGCGTAGTGGAAAAATACAATATTTGTCCTATATCGTTCTTGATCATAGTTGTGAAAATCAAATTGGATAATGAATATGAAAGTACTTTTTAATTATAAAGTAATTTGAAAATAAAACTAACATCACTAATCAGGGACAGAGATGGAAATATCCCTGGTCTCAGAAAGAAAAGGAAGATGTGCATAAAAGGAAGGCCCATAATGATGAGAACATGGGTGTTTGGTTGTATTTATGCTGTAGGCTACCCATAATGATGCAGAATTCTGGTTACAGTTTCTAAACATTCAAAGAGACTGTGATCTCATGAACTCTCAATGCCTCTATTAAAACTATAGACTAATGGTTCCTAGTATGCTTTTTTTCTCCCAGACAGAACAGCTTTAGTATTCAGTGTTTCCTCCACCCTCTTTTTTATACACCATAATCCTTTCACTAATCCAGCAGAGACTATGTATTTACTTAATCAGGTGATCAAACCTATAACTATGCTTTGCTTAGCCATCACGATATCTCCAGTTTGATCCTTGAGTGAGCTCTAGCATAGACCCTGCAATCCAGTATCACACTTGGGATCTTGGGCCCTATCATGGCCTTCCTATGTCTGAGGCATAAGCTGTACCTGAGTCAGGGCCAGTTTATAGCCTCTACGTCTGAATACATACTATGATGGGTCTTGTTTGACCAAACACACACATTTTGAAAAGTTATAGTGATATACAGGGTAAGAGATCCCATTTTTTCTTTGCATTACATTTGTGAATTTCATGATGTTCAAAAACTTCTAATGCTTTCTATTCACTTGATAGGTTAGAGACTTGAAGTTTATAAGCTTGATTACGGGTATAAGCTAGACTCTGACAGTAAAGAGAGAACGGACTAAAAGGAGAAAAAGTTTATGGGAGAAAAACTAGAGAAAATTATCTAAAAGATAAGAGTATTTTCACAATGAAGATTTGTTGATTCTAAAATTAGAAAAAGATGCTACATAAAGAAAGCAAAAGAGAGAAGGAAAAGTAGCAGAGGGAAGATGAAAAGGAGAAAAAGAGAAGTAGAAGAGAAAGAAGAAAGTTGTTGGGCAAACTCCTACTTTATTAGGCTCTTTAAAATGACCTGTGACTACTGGCTTCCATGTAGGTAGATGTGCCTGGCAGTGTGGCCATGTGCCTTGGAACAGAGTGAGCACAGCAGACCTCTGGAGGTCTCTGTTGCTGCAGAACCGTTTTCACAGAATGGCCCAGGTAAAGAGACTTCAGAAGGCCTCTTACGATGGAGACCCCAGAAACTGGAGACCTAGACTATCTTCTTAAATGTCTTTATGGAGGCAAAAGGGATAGTGATTTCTAAAATAGGCAGCCCCAGGTCAAACAATGGGGCCTCAAAATGAAAAGTCAGAATTCCAGAAAAAGAAATGTTAGGGATTTGGAAGAGGTCTTGAAGGTCATTCAGTCCAGCCTCATCCCATCAACAAAACTGCCCACCCTAGCATAGAGAAGATGCATGAGAACACATTAAATGAAGTGGATCCTATATGGAAATATGGTGCTTTGTATAGCTTTACACTACTCTGATAACACTTTATAAAGCTAAGGCGTTTATTCATGAACTAGCAAAATTAAGCAATGACCTTACTTTCTTTGATCTAGAAACCAAGATTCTCTTCAGCACTCATCTTTAACTTGATAAAGACCAGTGTCAGAAAAGAGGAAACTATCTCCCATGAGTTATGAACACTGCCCACTTAAGCAGCTGCTAAACTATAGAGAGCCCAGAGAATCTGTTTCCTCAATAACTAAGCTAACAAAAGTACATATGGCTCTTTCCAAATGCCTTGCTTTAGGCCAAGAATTGTACCTCACACTAGCTAATTAATGCTTTTAGTTTAAAGTTAAATATTATTTATTTAAAACTTATAGTGAATATATTCAGCTGCCCTTGACATGATCTTCAGTTTGGAAGCCCCAAAAGAACAGAGAGAAACACTTTGGCCAAGGTTACTCTAGGACCCAACAAGATTTTCAAAACAAAAACAAAATGCATAGTAAAAATGAGATGCTGATTATCTCACCCAAGTCTTGACCATGAGCTCTTTTATTTCCTTGTACATACAGGAGAGAAAAGCCTTCATAAACCTGGATAGTTCCCTGTGGGCATTGTGGTGCATCTGTTGTCTGGCTGTGACGTGTGATGAGAAATCCATGGGCAACAGAGGAGGTTCCAGGGGGACCTGGGGGACCTTGCAATCCATCTGGCCCGGGGGGACCATCCAAACCACGGATACCTATTTCCAAAGAAACATCAGTATACAAATTAAGTAAGCTCTGATTCACTATTATGGCTATCGACACATTATGACCTTGTTTGATTAGTTAATATTTATAGAATGTCTACAGAGGCATTGTCAGATATCATGGATTTGGAGATAAATAAAATACAGTCCCTGCCCTCAAAGAGATTTAAATGTATTCTTTTTCTTCTGAAATTGGTTGATGACATTAGGCACTAAATAAATACTGAGTGAATGGAACATTAGATGGGAAAAAGTGATGCTTATTTGGGGGGTTTGTGTTATCTAGTCTCGCTGTACTAAAGGAGTGCAAACCCCATGACAAAATTTCAGCCTGCTGTTTTGTTCATCAACTAGAAAGGAAGGGTGTGGCTGCCATCAACCTGCCAGCTTCAGTGCTGATAAACATTTTCCTTTGAGTCTGGGGAATTATTCTCACGCATACCTTTTTGTTTAGAGAATAGGCAGGGTACTCTAAGGAAACTTTGCAAAATGTCTAATTTCAATCTACCACTGGTTCCCATTCTTCATTTGGCCACTCGACTTGAGCTTATTTTTAAAATTTCTCTATTTACAGGCCTTTGGCCACCGTGTGTATAGATTTTCATTTGGGGGAATTTCACAGCAATGCCCATATATGTGATGAAGATGGCACTAACCTGTTCTTCCCTAGAAATACAGTTAATGAAACAGGAGGGTGTTGGTTCTAGGAGCAACATAGTTATCACCAATCCGCCTTGTTGCTGCTGCTAGTTTTTACCAATACAAACCTTTATGTTTATATTATTTAGAGTTATATTTATATTATTTAAAGTTGTTAAAACATATTGAGGGACTTCCCTGGTGGCACGGTGGTTAAGAATCCGCCTGCCAATGAAGGGGACACGGGTTCGAGCCCTGGTCCGGGAAGATCATCCCACATGCCGTGGAGCAACTAAGCCCATGCACCACAACTACTGAGCCTGTGCTCTAGAGCCTGCGAGCCACAACGACTGAGCCCGCGTGCCACAACTACTGAGGCCATGTGCCACAGCTACTGAAGCCCACGTGCCTAGAGCCCGGGCTCCGCAACAAGAGAAGCCACCGCAAGGAGAAGACCACACACCGCAACGAAGAGTAGCCCCCGCTCGCCACAACTAGAGAAAGCCCACGCGCAGCAACGAAGACCCAACACAGCCAAAAATAAATAAATAAAATAATTAAATTTATTCAAAAAATACTGAAAATTATCAGAACAGTTAAGTACAGTGAGTACCTGGAAAATCCTCATTTTGAGGAAAAGCCGGGTTTTCCAGGGCTCTAAACACATAAATAAAAACCACCTTTCTGTGCTTCTCTTATACTGGCACACCTGTGTCATCCCATTTTTCCCAAGCAACAGACTCCCCACCTCGCTATGCTCTCTCAAGAGGAGGCTCTCACAGCTTCAATCGGAGGCCGTATGTCCAGAGGTCCCCCAGACTTAAAAATTAGTATCAGCAGCACGTCTCACCTGGCTGGCCTGGTAAACCTGGGTCTCCTTTGTGCCCTCCTGCACCATCAAAGCCAGGGAGTCCATTGCGTCCAGGATCTCCTGGAGGGCCAATTGGACCTACAGGAAAATGAAGTACGGTTTTCAAACGTGGGTAGAATAAATCCACATCCAGATAGATTTGGGACACGTAGGTCCTCGAGTGTCACTGAATTCATAATCTGGTTTTGTCTTTAATTCAGACAAACGAAGGAACAGCTCAAGCCCAGGACAAAAGAAGCAGACAAGGATTTAGCTTTAATTTTCAACAATTCATTTGCCTCTGTGGAGATTTCCATAATATGGCAGTTGTGTTCTCCTTGCCTTCAGAACAAGATAGAGCACAAGGCCAACTTTTATTATATGTCTCATCATAGGCAAGGCTGTTACTGCCTGGTACACTTTATTTATGAAAAGACTGCTATTAAGCCACCTGATAAAACAGAAAGGCTGAAGTTAGTTTCTAGCTTTCTTTTCAATCAAAGTTGGCTGCAAGCATAGAGTTAAATGGCCAACTAGATAGGATTTAGTTTAAAAATCAGGAGGCCTCACAGTGGGGAAATGATAGCCCACCAAATCAGCCTTCTATCCTTCTTGTGGTTGGGATAGAGAAAGCACCATATCTTAAATGCATATTAATTTCGTTACAGAGATTTTAACAACATTAACCTAATCATCCAAGTTAGGATGGCCAGAGAAGTTAAAAGAAATTGGACTGGGCCTAAAAGAAATTAGGGCATGAGAAATGAACATTTTCAAGGAAAAAAGGAAATGGAACCTGGTGGTCTGGTATTCTACTAGCTGCTGAGACTCCTATTGTCAGAGAGAAACTCTAACAAGTGAAAGAAGAATGAGGGAAATGTTTTCAAATACATAAGGCTTACAAAGATGATCTACAAAGGTACCTGGTAAACCCTGAGGTCCTGGTAGTCCTGGTAGACCTTTTAATCCAGGCTGGCCTGGAACCCCTGGTGGACCAGCATCTCCTTTGATTACAATACTCTGTCCTGAAGGACCAGGTAATCCAGGGGGACCTAAGAGGCAAAGCACATGAAGTTGAAGGTAGGGAAGAGAAAGTTCGGAAAGAATGGATGCCAAAGTAACCTCAGATCAGAATAAGAATTGGTTTGAGGGAAACAAGTTACATGTATTGGAATTTGCTATGTCCAACAGAAATCTGTTTGGGAAAATTATCATTATCTCACCCAAAAGGCTGAAAAAATAAATAATTTTCTTAGGGTCCATGGACAAATTAGGCATATTGTCTCAATTTTCAAGCCTTGAATCATGACTCGGTTACAAGAAAGTCTAATCCACTGCAAATCTGTGAACACTGGTGTCAAGGTTAGACAATTCTATTTGCTGTAGAGTCCATTCTGATTCTAACATCATTTGCAGTTCTTGTTTGTTGTGCTTGTCAAAGGACCAACTGAACTAACTAGTAGAGGAATTTAGTAGATGCTCTGTTTCACAGTTTACAGGAAACCTCTTTAAGTCTCTCAGCAAAAAGAACTCTTTTCATATTAAAAATATACAAACATACTTATGTGACTTGCTCTTGTGATCTATTCAAGTGAATAGAGGAAAGTTAGTATAAAGGTCAATAAAAATCTCACTGAAGCATTCTTGTTGGTCCTGCATCTACCTTAAACTTAAAAGGTCTGCTCCTGATATTACATTATTGAAATAGAGAGCTTGAGAAGATTAGTTAATAGAGGGAGAGCCCTGCCTATTTCCCCTCAGTTGTTGGGGACTGAGACTCTGAAAGTTTTGGTTGAAAGGCAGAATGCAAACTTTCAAATTCTTCAATGAGTTTAAGTATCAGGTATAACTAGCTCCAGAAATAACTCTTACCTGGGGGGCCAATAAGTCCTGGATCCCCCTCAGGGCCAGTTGAACCAGGTTCTCCGCTGGGTCCTTTCATGCCTGCAAAGAAGATACACACAATTACACAGCAAAGCAACAGGGCCACAGCCTTTACCCAGCCAAATCAGAAAATGGGTGTCTTCTCCCAAAGGAGTTTAATGTAAAGGGGGAAACTTCCAAACACCCCTTCAAATACCTGGAAATCCTGGAACACCAGGGAGACCAGGATCTCCTTTCATTCCATTGAGACCTGGCCGGCCAGGATTACCCTGAATAAATAAAATCATTAATTTTAGAAAAAAGCTGGGGGGAGGGAAGGAAGTGAGGGCATAGGTGGTGATTTGTAGCACTGGCTCTAGAGTCAGACTTCCAGGATTCAAAACCCAATTCACCTCTTATTAGCTTGTGTGACCTTGAGTTGTTTAACCTCTTTGATCCATCATTTTCTCACCTCTAACATACAGAAAATAATAGTATCTACTCCATGAAGTTGTTGTGAGGATTACATGAGACAATTCATATTAAGTACTTAGAAAACTGATTGGCATATGATGTATACTTAATAAATTTAGTTATTATTTTATTATCATTAACAAAGGCACTTCTTTTTTAGTGTAGCCCTGATGTGGTAAGTGTGTGAATTAGAATCTAAGAAATGATAAAGTCTGAAAGACTAAGCAAAAAAACTATAGTGGGCTTATTAATTAATTGGGTTTGAGGACCAGGAAAACTATGGGAAGAAGAAGAGTTGAAAATAACTCTAGAATGGATCTAAAGGGAAATTAAGTGTGGAACGATGAAGCTCTTATTAGTAGTAATGAAAAAGACGCAAGGCTGCAACATCTTATGCCCAAACGTAAGAAAGAACTTTAAAACGGGGGGCATGTCAGAAAGTCACGGGATCCAGCTTGAAGGGGCTCCCAAATCTAGGACAGGTTGAGCATCAAAATAAGTAATGATAGAATAAAAATTATGAATCATTGAAGAGAATGAGAATTTATGAGTCCATAATGATAACAAAGAGACAGTAAATAGAAGGGAGGCTCTTGCTTACAGTAGGGCTTAGTGGTATATGTAGAGGTAGTTGCCACTATCACAGTATTGAACAGTTGAGGCAAAAATCATAAATAGATATTATATCTAGGGAGAAATTTTTATGTGGAATAGTATATATATTTGCATTATCTTAACGTGTCTTCCTGTAGTTTTGCTTATTCGTTACAAAGGGAAGAACAGTAACCATGCAGTGGAGAAACGAGGTAACAACTTGATGGGAAGATCAAAATTAAGATAACTAATGAAGGGCAGATGAACATCATGGGCCTCCATATCTGAGAACACACCACTCATGGAGTATTCCATCTGGGGATGCATAACCTGAATCTAATTATGAAGAAACAGCAGACGAAAGAAGAAACATTCTTTTTTTTTTTTTTAAATGGGAACGGGCTACATTTCTTCAAAAATGTCAAGGTTATGAAAGAAAAAAATAAGTTTAGAAACTGTTTCAGATTGAGGGAGAATAAAGAGATATAACAGTTAAATGCAATGCATAGTTTGGTCTGGATCCTATTTTGGAGGAGGAAAAATGCTATAAAGGATATTACTAAGTCAACTGATATAATTAGAACATGTGGGCAGAAATAAAAATGTTACATCGATGCTCCATTTCCTGAAGTTGAGAACTGTACTATGGTTATATAAAAGAATAATTTAATTTTAGGAAATATTACACACTGAAGTATTTAGTGATAAAGGGACATGATAGATACAACTTATTCTCAAATATTTCAGAAAAAATACGTAATTATACACACACACACGCATACACACAACATGCATACAGAGAGCAAATGGGGCAAGACATTAACAATTGGTTCATCCGGGTAAATGCGGTTTTTCACCATTCTTGCAATTTTCCTATAAGTTTAACATTATTTCCAAACAAAAATTAGAAAGGTGCAAATGTAAGAACTTGCATGAAAGAAAATGAATAGAACTCAACAATACCAGATTTATAAAATGTTGGTATCAGACAGTAGTCTTGAATCAGGCATAGTGACATGTGAACTAGAAGGACATGGGAAATGAATGAGGTAGGAAGTGAGTAGAGAATGAATAAAGAGAAGATTAAAATTTTAAGTCTAGATGTCTAGAAGAATAGCCATAACAGGAAAAAATGGTTAGTTGTTGGAAAGCTTTAAGGACAATTTCTTTAGATATATTTTTCTGCTATAAAGCAGACATCAGAGTTAAAAGACTGAGCCCAGACTCTGTTGGCTGCAAAATCTAACAACAATCCTCCTGAATGAAGGAAGGAAGCTTTGAGGATCCATAAAGAAGTATGTGACTTTCTGGGTCACTCAAACCAAGGTGGAAAACACAGGAACACAGACGTGGGGATACGCTATTATTCTCTTTTTACGGGTGAAGACAGAAATGCAAAGTGTCTGTCTGCCTTCCTCACAGACACAAAGTAGAAGTGTACAGAGGAGCTGAAATCTGACCCTAACTCTATTTAATTTCAAAGTCTAAAATATCCCCACACTCACCATGATTACTTCTCTATGGAAGGACTACTCCTCCACATGCAATGCTCTCATATATATATATATATATATATATATATATATATATATATATATATATATATAGCTTAGTCAAGAGCTTTGACCAGTAAATGCTAATTAAAATAATGCAATTTGGAATTCTCATTTGGAATGCAAGCACCCACACCCCTTCCTCATCAAATACTCCAATTTCCTACCTGGAGTCCTGGTGGTCCTTGATCTCCTTTCAAACCAGACAAACCAGGTTGTCCAGGTTGGCCTGGGTTTCCTCTCTCTCCTTTAATGCCCCCAATTCCAGGGAGACCCCGGGGACCTTCTGGACCTGGTAGACCTTGATAATGCACAACAAATAATCACATTTCAGTATAACATAAGAATAGCATCAAAGTCAGGCTTTTACATTATCCAAAAACTATTAGTCATCTAAATACTATTAGTTTGCAGAATAAATTCCAGACTACATTAAATATATAGATCCATGCTGACTCGCTAATGTAAACTGGGCTGGGTTCTTTTTGTTATTAACACTGGTTTGCAGACTCTTTTAGTTTGTATTTTATTATATATTTAATCCAATAAGCTCATATCTAAAGGAAGGACTTTGGACATTATAATAAAGATTGCTTCTGTAATCTGTAACTAAGTGTTTAAGTGAACCAAAAGAGACACCATAGGACACTGTTCTCAAACTGGAAATGCATCAGAATACCCAGGCGGGCTTGTTAAAATAGATTCCTGGGTCTAACCCCAGAATTCTGAATTTTGTTAGGCTGGAGAGGGGCCCCAAAATTTGCATTCTAACAAATGCCCTGTAGATAAACTAGTGTCCTGTAGCTAAAGTTGCTGGTTCATGACCACACTTCGTAGGGCAATCAGGGATTCAAACCATTTGTCTCATTGTGATTAAAATAAAATTGCTTTACTTGTAAGTAGTTACTTTTATTCAGCTTGTATTACTATGTAATTAAGATAGTTATTTAAGCAAACTAATTGTTAAATTTCATTTTAGTGACATGCTTAATACATGGGAATATTTTAGTGTCAGAAAGTTATTGATTCAATATAGTACTTTTGAATTTATTTTAAAAATGTTTTTGTATTATTTACATTTTAAATATTTCTGAAGAAAAATAAAGGATTTGGCATATAACTTCTGAATAAATAAAGTAATTTAAAAGCGGATTTGGTAAGCTCTTTCCTTATACTGTATTTTAAATTTTTCTTTCTAAAGAAAGATATCAGGTCCATTAAGCAACCAAGAAGATCTTAAAAATGGCCACATTTTTTCTCACTAGGTGGGAAATAGCTGTTACTTGCCTGCAGTGTGCTAAGCAATAGCTGAGGTGGAGACTAAGTAGTCCTGCCTTAAGAAAATAATTACGAAGCCCCAAATAATGAACAGCAACTAGTGAGCACTTATACCTTCTGTCCTCCAGTAATCTTAGTTTTTCATTGGTTTCAACAAAAAAAGAAACTATGTAGGGATTATTTTTGAAGGAAATAACATAGGCATATGAATTTAGAATACTGAGTTCATGCTTACAATATGCACGAAAGGTCTCATTTTTGATCCTATCCTTTCCAATACTCTTATGACCCAGAATCAATGGCTACAGGCTAACAAGGCAGCATGGTATAGTGATTACGAATGCCGGACTCTGGAGCTAGAATGCTGGGTTGGAATCCCAGCTCCATTCATCATTAGCTGTTTGACCTCAGTAAGTTTATTAACCATCTTAGCCTCAATTTCCTCTTCTTTAAAATGGAAATAAGAATAGAACCTACCTTATTAGGTTGTTCCAGGAATTAAATAAGATAATATATATAAACACAGTGCCTGGCACATAGTAAGAATTATATAAGAAGTTTTAAACAATTATTATTATTACTAGTATTATCTTCATTATTAGTAAAACTGAAGGTAAGAACATATCTTTAAAATATAAACCTGTTTTTAAACTTTCAGCTATATCTATGTGATTTCATAATATAACAGTGTTCTATCTGTCACATGAGAAAGAGGAGGCAGGTTCACAACAGTACAACAATCATTTTATCTTTAAACAGTTTTAATCATATAGTCACCCTAGCCCAGCAACCAGACAGACACTCAGAAATTCCCTTCCCAATCATAAAGAAAGGGTTGGGGTACTTTGAACTTACACAAACAAATTAAAAACAACTTGAGTTCAAACCCCTTGATAGTGTTTTCTAAGAAAAATTGTTAGTCTCATCCATATGTATAATTTGGACTAGAAATCAGGTAGCAAATCAGTTTATTAAGAGAAAAGTAAACTGTGAATCAGCCTAACAATGACTAGGGTAAGATTAAGAGGAAGAAAAAAAGGAACATTTTACATCCCGCTTCCCCAGTTTGAAAAGTAAACAGAACATTGTTATCATTTGGAAAAAAAGTAGGCATATTTTGGGTATTGCTCCGTTTGCAATTAAAAGGAAATCTGGGGAAATTTACATGTTATTAATTCAGACCTGTTGTTCTAGAGTCTCTCAAATTTAAATTATTGATTTGCTAATGATACAAGATTTATTTTTAAGAATACTCAATAGTTACCCTCTTCCATTACTGAAAATAGCCATGAAAACACAGATCAAGCAACAAAAATTCAAGAAAATAAAATCAATATACAGAGGTTACAAATGGGCCAGATGCCTGCCTAAATGTCTTAATGCAGTCTTAAAGATAAAAATAAGTGTATTTCCACTTAAAATTCAACATGTTTCTATGTATGAATTACCTATTATAAATAATTGAAACCACAAAGACCTAATGTCATTTCAAACTTGATTATAAACAAGTCACATTACCTTTACCAAAATGTTAAATACCAGAGCAGGTAGTATTTGAGGATAACAGCACTCTTCAATGACTTCTGAATTATAGCAAAAAAAGTGCATTTCTCTTGTCACACATACAAAGCATTAAAAAAAAAAAAAAAAAAAAAAGAATTGACCAGTGAAGAGTCTAACCTTGAAAACCTGGGAAGATCAGAGTTCACCAAAGCCCAAAGATCGATGTTAGCAGTATCAGACATCACACAGTACAAAATAAGATTATGAGTTAGAAGTGGTTCACATTATAGCACAAGTTAAACAATAATCCTCTTTGCCAGCATTTCTTATACCTACAGCGTAATCAGTATGCAAACAGAACCCTACAGGAGTATAGAGAGCCAAATATTTTAAAATAGAGCTTATTCTAGAAAATAAGCTGCTAATTTTCATTAATGCAAAAAATGCAAAACTCTACTGAAGACATGTTAACACTGCTACAGTGGCTTTCCAAAAGTTAGCACCTTCAAAACATTAAAGTTGGAAAGGTAGTACCACTTCACTGATAGCCTTCTTCTATTCCTCTGGGTAAAACTTTTGGGTAAAAGTTTATCTTGGCCTCTGCCATTCTTTAGTAAAAACACGAGGTGCAAATTTATTGGTGTGTGCGGGCTGCTCCAAGGAGCTACAGTTAAATTTAAAGGCCTTATTAGACAAATATACAAAGATCATAGGTGACCAAATAGAGAAATTAAAACACGAGGATACAATGGCCATTACCAGCTGTACTTCTGTTTGTCTTCTTTGAAAATCATTCCATGAAGCCAGATAGTGATTTTTAAAAATAATCCATCAAGAGGCGTTCTTCTGTGCATTATTACTTGTAATAAGTTACTCAAAGACAAAAAGCCAATATATGTTTGCTCACTATTGAACTTGAATTTTCCAGATACGAAGACCATCAGTGAAGGGGCACTTCAAAATATTTTGGCATGCAATATCCCACCCCAAACCACAGAAAATATCACATTTACTTTATATTATTCAATGCACATATTAAAATAGGCTATTAACTATTAAAAGAAGGATCATTAAATAAAAAGATAAAAAGCCTACAAACAGGACAACCCTTGGTTAATGTTAATTGACTATAAACACAATTTCCTTTTCTTACAAGTCTTGCTACGATTTATAAGCACTGAGGTTAGCAAAGAGAATAAATTGTGCTAGAGCACTGAATCCTAGGAATCAGAAGACCTAGGATCTATTCTTGGCTCTACTACTTATATCTATGGGATTCTGGGTAATTCAATCTCTCTGAGCTTGTTTTCTCACCCACATAATGGGAATAGTGTTGTCTGCCCTAACCTCCTTCAGTGTTGTTCTAAAGATCAAGTTCATTTTTAAAAAAGTTGACCTGATATCTGCCATGTGCAAGATGCTACAGGGAACACAAACATTAGCTAGACCCAAATTCTGCCTTCAAGGAGCTTATAAGGAAAGTATGTTACATGATATAAATGGTGGTATGTCATATAAATATAAAACATTGCTATTACTACCTAGTAATAAAACTTTTAAAGCATTTGACAATTTGAAATTCAGGAGGCCAAAAGTCAGCTTCTGTTTGTTTAAATGGTTTCTAAATCACATACAGCAAACTGACTCAAGACAACACTTTGAGCAGAGTCTGGAAACACAATTAGCTAGATAAATTAGAATTCCTACCAAAGATAATTCAGAGTTTGAGTAAAGACATTTTATATATGTGTTTTATATAGAAGGACCAAAACAAGAACTCTTAGAGAAATATGTCATTGAACTATATGATATTTCAGTCTGAATAAGTAACAAGGAAAACTTCAGATCATATCATAGCAAAACTTCTAAGACTTTAATTTCTAAAAGGTAACATTTTAATGAGTTATATGCCAAGTCAATTTTGTACATGAGGCTCTCAATCCATTATTTCTCAAATGATCTAACAAAGTTTAACTGAAAAACAAAAACCTCAAGTCTTGTATATACGTGGCAATAACTAAAGATAAGCTGATGAATTGATTGGTAAATTTTAAATCCAGTTTCCACTTAAGGTTGTAGTCTTCAACTGTTGCAAAGAAGAGAACGCTGCAGATACCGGATTCCAATAACTATGTAATTTAGAGTACATCTGTTAAATAAGTTGTCAAATCGGTTTTAAAGTAATGTGGCTACTTTCCTTTTTCTTCTTTGAATATATTCTAGTGCCTCAGAAGAAAACAATATTCTAGCTGACAGTAAAGTCTGGAAGTGATCAAGGCAGCAGACTTCTATGTAAGTCAGATAGGGCAGGACTCAAAATTACTTCAAAGAATACCCTAGTCTTCTCTTTATCTTGGCAATAGTGAAATAGCATGTGTTTTGTCTTAATCTTTTTGATGACATCGATTTAGGAAAAACACAAGAAGCAGTTAGTAGGGGTTGATGGAGCTTTTGAGTTAACAGAAAACAAGAAAGCGAAGTCAAGGCCCAGTCTGCTATCTGTAAGAGTCTCCTAAAATGGCAGAAGCAGCTTTGCTCCATCACTTACCGTATTTATAACTAGAATAAGAGGCCAGATCATAAGCATCAAACTATATAACTGCCTTTGTGGAAAGATGATACGTGTTACTAGTAGAACAGACACTTAACAGAGTACTGGAGAGCCCCAAGTCAGACTCCCAGCTATGCCAGTAACTAACAATATGACCTTGAGCAAGCTTATTAACCTCTTTGGGCCTTAGTTTTCTCATCTGTGACTAAACTTTAGACAGGTTTCTCTGAGCCCTCTTCTCAACTAGGCCTCACCCCTTGGGCCCTGGCCTTGGTCTGTTGAGCACAGTTTTAGCAAGAATCCTGCTATGTCAGTTTAGGGAGAGCCTCTCCACCCTTGATATCTGATCAAGTTCCTCATTCCTTATGCTGATGTCTAAGTCCTTGGACTGCCTTTAGCGAGAACTCTAATAGGCCAGTTTGGCAAGAATCTGCTTACCCTTGATGTCTCCTTTTAGTAATTTTTCATCCACTGACTCCTTCACTCTGCTAGTGGACTAGAAATATCCATTTGACTTTGTTGTACTCAGAGCTGAGCTCAGTCTCTCTCTCCTATTGCAATAGTCTCTCTCCTAATGCAATAGTCTTGAATAAAATCTGTCTTGCTATCATCAACAAGTGTCTCGTGAATACCTCTTTGACAAATGTAAAAATTAGGTCCTTCTAGATCGATAATCTATGGTTATATGAAATGATGGGTTTGTGGGGGAGTAATAAACCAGGGAATTAATTCACACAGAGATAGATGGCTTCCTAAAAAGAATCTTGAAAAATTATGAATTTTTAAATCATAAGAAGAGAAAATTTCCTTCCATTTCCAATAGCCAGAACTCAGGATTATACTTTTTCCCCTTTTAGTTCCTCCTTAGAAATTTGAAAAGGGCTATTTATCTTGAAAAATAATAAACACACTCAGATATTTGTGGTTCTTTTTACTCCTGATTAGGTGAACATCTTTTAACATGAATCAACAGTTTTCTAATGGGCAGCTCTTGGTAACTGTTCTTGGGTGTGTACTTTTTAAATGTATAGGATGAAAATAAGATTAAGAGGTTTCTAATCTGTGCTGGTTGCACTGACTTTTTTTTTTTTACTCTGTGCCTATTAGTCCATTTACATAGCAGTAGAATTTAGAACTTTGTGACAAACCAAAATGTGAAGATGGGATGGTTTGAAAAATTACAAGAGGTATGCCTCGTCAAGAATTGCATATTTGCAGGATCTGATAATACATATTATTGTTTAAAAAGAATGTATTTTTGAAGAATAGTTCAATTTCATTTACATTAACAGATACGAGGCAAAAAGAGGAAATAACACTCTAAAGGCAAATGTAAAATAGTATACAATATACTTTTGAGTACTAAAAATTTTCAACTAAAAATGATACAAATATATGAATTTTAAAATGATAAATCAGTTTTCCTAATTAGGTAATTCTGAGTTATTCCAATAGACAGAAAAACTGGACTCTGCAAGTTCCTGACAACTTTCAGAGATAGATCAACATGTAAGAATTGAATTGGCATATATGCTCTTAAAATATATTCAATCACTTGAAAATATTAGGTACAGGTGTATATATACCTATATACACACATATACATACACTATATATGTGTATATAAATAATATACACATACATATATATATATATATAAATATAAGAAAAGTTTCATACTTCATGCAGATACTACTTTGGAGTTAAGGAGCTAACCTGTAGGACCTGGATAGGGATCAAAGTTCACCAAGGCCCAATGTCATCATTAACAAAAAGGAAAAATATCAAAATTGTTAGAAATATCAAGAAACTAAAGCATTACACTAATTTCTTTCAAGTTAAACTTTAATTCAATAAAAGAATACTATGCAAGCTCATATTCATGCATCTGTATATAAACCAAATTATCACCATTTCACATCAACACTAAAATAAAAACAGCACATGTGACATACTTTGAAAGACCAAAAATCACTTTTATAATAATTATTACTATGAGTGCAGACAACAACAATCAATTCTAAGAGCAATTGGGTTTAAAATTCCATTTTAATTTGTAGTTTATGAACAAATCGAGAAGTCACAAATACTCATCAGATGTGTTCTTCTTCTGACTACTTTTGTTATTATTTCTTTTAGAAACAGTAATTTTTAAAGAACCTTTGTGACTGATGTCTTTATGTTGACATATTTCAGAGTAATGTTCAGCATTGAGCTCTATTACTGGTAAGAATAAACAGCCACAGTGCTGATTAAAATACAAAAAAGGATAATAGTTTGGTTTATTTGAATTATTGCATGCATAACCAAGCAAGATATTTGTGTCAATTCTTTACATTACATGCAAGAGAATTAACATGGCTGAGGAGATTTTCACTGCTTTTCTTCAGTAGTAAACCAAAGTAAAACTTTAAATAACACTCTCTATAAACAGTCAAATCAGATCAGATAAAATCTAGTTTTGAAAATGATCTTCTGAACAAACTATGTGATCCCATTTAATTCATGTTTTTAGAGCACATCGTATTAAAACTGACTGCAATCACTTCAGAGTTTATGGAAATTTTCACTTTTAAACACATTTAAAAAATGGGTCAGAGACCTTCAAAGGATAAAAAGGCAATTGCTTTGTTTTTTTAATCTTACATTTCTCTTATTTTTAAAAAATCAATGAGGGCCAAGTTTTCAATAATTAGAAATATAAAAATTGAATATCAAGTCTCAAGAATGTATTAATAATCTATCTCCAGTGACTGAGCTCAGCGACATTAATTCAGGATGAAAATGAGCGTTTCCAAACTTACTAAAATGAAATGACACAGCACAAACACAAAATGAAAAGTGAACATTGGATGCAAAACTGAGACTACTAGAGCAGTTAACACAAGACAAATGAGGTATAGACATGAAGCTGGTATGAAGAGATCACAATTCAATTTAATCATGCTGTGATCTTGAAGATAAATTTGATTGCCTAGCTCCTAGAGAAGATAAAATTTCTTTATTGTGCTTGGTGACATTTGCTGATCATATGACAGAACCATAGCAACACTTTTGGTATGGACCACAAGCATCTATTGGGTGATCACTAAAATGATTTCTGTGATGACATGCTGAGAAGCTCACATTAAAAATGCAGATGACATTTTGCTGCCAGGTTATCAGTATAGCTTTATGTTTAATAAAAAGACTAATAAATCCACTATTTCCTTTTTTTCCTCCAAGTTGGTATGTTTTAGTTCAACTTTAAATGATGAAATGCATTACTGAAAAGAATTATTAGATGCCATGGAAATGGATGGATGGATGGAGCTATGAATAAAACAAGCTCTTTCTTTTTAAGAAGTTCTTTGGATTATAGATTCTAAAGTCCTAAAGACTGAATAACCTACCAGCAAAATGAAATAAATGGAATAATAAATAGACCATTCCCCTACCACTCACATACATACCTGGTCTCCCCGGAGGACCTTGGGGCCCAGGGTTGCCTTTAGGGCCTTCCAGAGCTGGACCTGGAGAACCAGGAGGGCCTGGGGGACCCTGCAGACCAGGGAAACCATGAAAGCCTGGTTCACCCTTTGGACCTGGAAGGCCAGGGTTTCCTGGAATGCCAGGTAATCCTCCATCACCCTTTTGACCTATGAAAGTGAAGTCATGTTAGAGAACACATTAAATGGTACTGAATATCAGGCTTGTCTGTAAGACTAAAGCTGCTCCCACTTACTAGAACAAGTAATGGAATTTACTGAGGTCATTTCTACCTCCTACCAAATCCCCAGCCCATCCAGAAAACCCATACTGTTATTTCTATGTATAGAAATATAGAAACAATAATAACTTGCATCCTAAAATATATCCTTTGTATTAGGACATAGAGCAATGATCACATGACCAGTAGTTATGAGAAAAAAATAGAAAAGTATAAAATATCTGCAACAATAGGTTAGAGATAGCTGGAGGAAATTCCTAACACAAATGTTTTGAGACTAATTTTTGAGACCATTGGAAGATATGGATCTTCAATGGTTGCTGTGTGTCCCCGAAGACCATTCTATCCAAGATTTAGAAACACAATCTAGATAAACTCTTTACAACACCTTTTCTACACCACCAACATGCGTGAGAGCAATAAAACAGTCGCACATTAGAGTAATAATTTTATGTTGGATTCATGAAAAAAATACAGGAATTTCTAAGAGATCTATGTGTGGTTTGAAAAAAGCCTCCATAGAATAGCCAATGGTCATTTCAGAACATAAACATACATATCTGTACACACATTCAGTCATTTAATTGACTACTTGGTGCTTACAATAATAGTAACAAATGAGTGAAGGTAGATGTGTGTGCACACCTACCCATCCAAAATGCAAGATGTAAATTAAGATGGAGTTTTCAACAGACATTTTTATTATTGGTACATATTTCTACAGTTTTCTTATATTACCTTGGTTTTGGTTTCCATTGGGAGAAAAAAGAGTTTTTCTTCTGGCTAAAAGGGTTTTTAAAAACTTAGTGAAATCTACCTCTTCCTACAATTTTGCTTTCTTTTAAAAAAATTTTTTTTTATTTTAACATCTTTATTGGAGTATAATTGCCTTACAATGTTGTGTTAGTTTCTGCTGTATAACAAAGTGAATCAGCTATATGTATACATATATCCCTATATCCCCTCCCTCTTGCATATCCCTCCCACCCTCCCTATCCCAGCCCTAACATTTATTTATGAGGTTAATGAAGAGATATCTATATGTAAATGTTCTTAATGGTGCATTTTTTATAGTACAACTCTTTATACCAAGTTGCTAATTAAGAAATGCTTTAAGATGTAGCTCTAGCTTTGAGTTGTCTGGGGTTGTATGTGGAGATGAATAAGTAAGTGTACTAGAGAATATTATATTTTATGGACTGATTTAGCATGCTTCATTAAAGTTTACCAGAAAGTCCTGGAAGTCCAGGGGGTCCTGGGATTCCAAAGCCTGGTTGACCTGTTAGAGCATAAACCAAAAATTCTCAAATAGATAATAATAACTGAAACAAGGACAAATTATTTTTGGATCATTTAGGTTTTTCGTAAGTGCTGCAATGTATATTATATGAAACATGAAGACATTTCCAACATGGAACTACAATTCTAACATGAGAAAACCATATAAACTTATATTCTATTTGTGATGAGTGTTATCTTTAAAAACTCATGTCATATGAATATATGTGTGTATATATAAATGGAATAGAGATTGCATAGTGAAAGGAGGTCATCCAGAGTAGTTGACTTCTTGATGACAAGAAGTTGTCCAGGTAGCTTCTTGACATGAAAAGTTGAACAAGAAAGGATATGGAGTTTTTCATAAGAGGGAGGCAACTTTATCGATAAATGTGAGGTAATATTCTCAGGACGGAGTGGAAGAAGGTAATTAGGAAGGGAAAAGTATGTGGTAGCTTAGAGGGTAAGAAAGAAGATACAATTTCACTATGGGTAAAAAAGGGCAAAAGTTAAAGTAGACAAAGAAGAAATTAGAAAATTAAGGACAATAAAAAAATATAGCACCTGGTTCACCCTTCTGTCCAGCTGGTCCAGGAATACCATCTTGACCTGGTTTGCCTTTTTCACCTGGAGGCCCTGGTGGCCCAGGACGACCTCCACCACCTGAAGAACAGAGTACAGCAGGTTACACCTATCTTCCCAATTCCCTTTTCCTTCCATATCCCCAATTCTTTCCGTTTTGGCTTCAAATAGTTCTACCCAAAAGACACAAAGTGTCTCTGGGACACTCCTTTAAATCATGAAATCTTGTGGAAAAGAAATACAGGATGATTTGAGAATAAGGAACTGCTTTATCATTCATTCAGTATTCAAAACATTTCACTTTCTCATTTTAATCTACCTTTAGAATATATAAGAAAGCAAGATGTGCACGTGTGGGGGGATGGAAGTGGGGTGAATTATAGGCCTCGTATGGGGCCAAAGGAAGTGATTTGCTTTAGAATTCAGTAAATAAAGAAAACTACACCTTGCCATTCTAAAATAATCAGAGCATCTATCTACTATTATAGGATACTTGAAATAACTCTCCTTGGAAAAAGTGAGGCCCCAAAATAAGGTCCCATAATAATAATTTTAAGCAACTTTTATTAAGAATTGTTCACTTCGTACCTAACAGGTAGTATTAAGTGAATGATCACCATGTTTCTTTGTCTTGAAAATGTTCACAGCTCCCAGAAATGATTTGACTTTCCCAAAATGAATAAAGCCTTAGTTTAACAGAACAGCAAACCCTTATTTTTCATTCTTACCTACAGGACCAGGTTCTCCTGGAAGGCCGGGGTTCCCAGGAGGACCATTAATACCTTTTGGTCCAGGAAGGCCTGGGGTTCCTAGAGTAAAGAGCTCAATTTAATGATAAAAGAAAAACCGCACTGCTTTGAGAACTACAATTCGAACTTACAATTTAGAGTGTTAGCATAGAAACAGTGAAGAATAGAAAGAAAACCCAAAAAGATGGCTGGTGTTTGCTTGATGATTTAAGAATAATTTTAAGTTTTACCTTGATTTATCCAGAGGTTGACATTATTTTATATTCATAATAAAAACAATTATCACCATATTATACTGGTAGAATTAATCGGTAGGATTCCATTGTATGGATATACAAAATTTTTAAGAATCCATTCATTTCTTGTTGGACATTTGGGCTGTTGTCAGGTTTTAGCTATCGTGAATATCTATTCTATTTACAGAAACCTGGTCTACTTAGCTATTATGAGTAATGCTGCTATGAATACCTCTGTGCTGGTATTTTTGTAGACATAAGTCTTAATTTATCTTGGGTAAATACTTGGATAGGAGTGAAACTGCTGAGTCACAGAATAGGTATATGCTGTGATTTATAAACAAACAAACAATATTTGGGAGTTCCAGTTGCTCCAGATCCTTGTACAACATACGTGATACCAGTTGTTTTAATAATAGCCATTCTAGTATAAATGTAGTGCTACCTCATTGTGGTTTTAATTTGCATTTCTTTGATAGCTAACGATATTGATCACTTTTGCACGTGTTTATTGAACATCCGTGTATCTTCTTTTGTGAAATGTGCGTTCCAAGTTTTCGGCATTTAGAAAAATGGATTGCATGTCTTGTTATTACTGAGTTGTAGAAGTTCTTTATATATCCCAGATATCAGTCATTTATGAGATACATGTTTTGCAAGTATCTTCTCCTAGTCTGTAGCTTCCCTATTCATTTGCTTAATGGTGTCTTTCGATGAGCAGACGAAAAGAAGAACTCAGTTTCTTTAAAATAAAAAAACAGTGTGGAGCAATTGGACATCTGTATGAAAAGAAATGAACCTTGACCCCTAAGCACACCATAAAACTATTCTTCTTCGAGACAGACCATAAACCTAAATATAAAACCTTAAACCTTAAACATTGAAAGTTACAGAAAAAATGAGAATATTTCCATAAACCTGAGTAGGCAAATATTTCTTGAATAGGACACAAAAAGCACTAACCATGAAAGAAGAGTAAGAAAGGACTTTATTAACATCGCATGACAGCATTAAGAGAGTGAAAGGCAAATTTGAGACAGAAAGAATCTATTTGTAATAGATATCCAGAATATATAAAGAACTGCTCTGAATCAATAAGAAAAAAGGCAAACAACTCATTAAATAAGAGCAAAGAAACTTGGAGCAGGCACTTCATAAAGATGCCAAATGGCTAATAAGTATATGAAAAGGTGTTTAACATTGTCATTCATTAGGAAAATGTAAATTAAAACTTCACTGAGATACCTCTACATACCCACAAGAATTGCTAAAATTAAAAAGACTGACAATATCAAGTGAGGTGAGGATACAGGCAACTGGACATTTCACAACACAAAGTACTAACCACTATATGACTATGGCAAGCCACCAGGAGCCACCCACGGACATTCATACATTGCAGGTGGGACTGTAATGTATAAAATCACTTTGGAAAACTGGCACCATCTACTAAAGTTAAATGTACACCTACCATCGGATTCAGTAATTCTACCACTAAGTTTTTGTGTGAGAGAAATGAGTACACGTATCCCCCAAAAGACATGTCAAAGAATGTTAATAGCATCTTTTTTCTTAATAGTCCCAAACTGGAAACAACCCAAAAGTCCATCAAGAAGAGAATGGGTAATTGATTATGGTTTATTTCTTCAATGGAATATTATGGAGCAACGATAAAAAAAAACTGCTGACTGGCAACAAGATAAATGAATCTTACATTCATAATGATGAGTGAAAGAGGCTAGACACAAAGATATATACCGTATCATTCCATTTATGTGAATTTCAGAAACAGGTAAAATTAACTGGTGGTGATAGAAGTTATAGTAGTGGTTACCTGGGGAAGGGGGGTGTCACTGTGAAGGGGCGTAGGTAAACTTCATGGGGTAAGGGAACTGTTTTATATCTTGATATGTGTGGTGGGTACATGGATATATATATATATATGGGTAAAAACTCATTTATTGTCTTGTACATTTTATTGTATGCTATACTTTAATAAAAAGGTTAAGGAAAAGATAACCAAAGGCCCACTGCATCCATGCCACTGTGCAATCCAAAAAACAAACAAACAAAAAAATAAATACAAGCATAAACAGAGCAGGTACTATAACAATTGAGTCCAGACCACCTACTTGACTACAGTGCTTAAGTCCCTTTGCTTGCATGACTCAGCCTTAACATTTGAATGAACTGCATGATTGTTCTACCAACAGCTACCCACCGTGTGCCTGAGTACAATATTCTAAGGGAATCAGCAGCAGGCTAGGGCTTGGCAGTGTACATTATCACCTAGAAAAATAGTAAGGCCTCTTAGTTGACTTGTGGCTAGCGGTCAAAGACTCAAAAGTGCTCTCTGCCCACAGGATATTGTCCTGAGTTGGTAATGGCCATTTTCATTTTATACAGAAAGAAATTTGGGCAAAAATGTTAAAGAGCTAGTTCAAGATTGCTTTGCTGGTCCGCAGCTGATTGAGAAATAGAACAGAAGTCTGTCAATTAAGAAGTTGCTTTGTGACATGGGTTAGAGTAGATAAGAAAGGAGAGAAGGGAGCATTTAAGAAAAGTAATATTACCAGGGAATCCAGGAAGGCCTGGTTGTCCTTTTGCTCCAGGGGTCCCTGGTAATCCAGGCAAACCAGTATCTCCCATAGCACCTTTGATACCAGGGTTCCCTGGGTACCCCGGCAAACCAGGTTCACCCTAAAATCATGAATAGAAAGATAAAACTGAAGTCTCTACATGACTTAGATTTTATGACAACATACAGTTATTCACAGAGCTTTTACTGGATGTCAGGCACTCTGCTAAGTGCTTTACATAAATTGCTTCATTTAATCATCACAACAGCCCTCTGGGTTAGGCTTTATCATCTCCCATTTATAAACGAGAAAACTGAATCTTGGAGAACTCAAGTGCCTAAGGTCTCTGGTAAGTAGCAGAACTGGGATTTGAACCAAGATCTGTCAGACTCCAGAGCTCATGCTATTCCCATGATATGTAGATGCATTATTCTCATTAATCCTAACTCTGTAAGAAAGATACTATTATTATCCCCATTTGATGGTAACGCAGCTAATAAGTGGTAGAATCTGAGCTTGGGTCCATGCAGTTTGACTTCAGAACCTGTGATCATCATCCCTAGTATACTTCAATGAAATTCATTGCTTACAATAAGCATGTCAAACAATAATTACAGTAGGTTCTACTGTAAAAGGGAAATTTCATCTTAACATGAAGAAGTCTATCAGTTCTTCAGTGGACATCTCAAATCCCATTTCCTCCATGAAGACTTCCAGGACAGAGAGCCTACCCTAAAAATTTAGGGTAGGTTCTTATTCCATTATGTTTATAATGCTTTCACATATGCATGTCTTGACTCTTCAATTACACTGAAAACTTCTTTGGGGTCAGAGATAATTAATATATAACCACTTTTGCTCAACAAACATTTGCATTGTTTTCTTCTAATAAAGCCTTAGAAGAAATCATACCCACTTTCACGATTAAAACAAGTTTTTCCCAACAACAATGAGAATATATGTCATAACACTAAATCTACCACAGTGTTCACTGCTCTGCTCATGAGGCCCATGACCTGTCCGACAAAGTGTTCAACATCACCTGCTGAATACTTTCTTTTTCATTTAGTGCTTATGCTTGTCTAGGTGAGTAAGATCAAATATTTGTGACTCAAGTGTTTCCTCACTGCGGTAAAAGCTTTTTAAACTAGTGACTTTTCTCCTTACTTCCCTTTCTTAAAAAACAATTAACAATCTTGGGCTTAGAATATATGTATTTCTGTCTGAACCATTATAAATCCAATATCTAGAACATTTTTACACACATAATAGGTATACAATTGAATTTTGGATTGAACTGGTTCCAGCTTAGGTACTTACACAGAAAAGCTTTGAATCAACTATCATAATTCTTCTTGTTATTCATGAACCAATGACATATATCAAAATTAAAAAAAAACAAGAAGAAAACTCCATTATTCTGCTAATGGTAAACATGAAATGCAGTAGATAAGCTTCTGATTATTTATAATGAAGTATGTTAAATTCTACAAATAACCCCAAATTGTAATTTTGACCAGTTCTTGTTCCCTGATACAGTTCTTCTTACCACCGTATGGCCCTACTCCTTCAAACCAAGTGAACTGTAAAAAAGAAAGAAAATATTTCACTAGGACTTCTGAAAAGTACTACAATTTGCTAGTTTAAGTTTCACCTAAGCTTTTATTATTCATACACTTGCAGAAAAAATAATGAGCTTCTAAAAAGATAAGCAAGAAGATAATGAAAAAGAGTACTCAGAAAATCAACAACCTGTCCAAGAATCCTATAAATCACTCTGAGAGGGGAAAATTCTAGTCTATTAATCCTCAGCAAAAGCTAGGCATGACTTAAACCACACTTATCCATACACTTAAACTACAAATATCTACATTTATTCTAATGTCAAGCTTTGATATAATTCTTTTTAAAATTTAGATATAATTGACATATTATATTAGTTTCAGGTGTACAACAAAATGATTCAATATGTGCATATATTGTGAAACGATCACCATAGTAAGTCTAGTTAGTATCCATCACCATACAGTTATAAAATTTTTGTTCTTGTGAGGAAAAGTTTTAAGCAATTTTCAATATACAATTTTTTAACTATAGTCACCATGCAGTATATTACATCCCCATGACTTACTTTATTGCTAGAAGTTTGTACTTTTTAACCCCCTTCACCTATTTCACCCACCCCCACCCTCCCCTGCCTCTGGCAACCACCACCAATATATTCTCTGTATCCATGAGCTTGGTTTTTGTTTGTTTTATTATTTTGATTTTATTTGTTTTTAGATTCCACATATAAATGACATCACATGGTATTTGTTGTTCTCTGTCTGACTTACTTCACTTAGCATAATACCCTCAAGGTCCATCTATGTTATCACAAATGGCAAGGTTTCATTCTTTTTTAGACACCACTTCTTTATCCATTCATCCATCAGTGGACATTTAGGTTGCTTAGCCATTGTTAATAATGCTGCAAGAAACATGGGGGTGCATATATCTTTTCCAGTTAGTGTTTTCATTTTCTTTGGATAAATACCCAGAAGGTAAACTGCTGGATCATATGGTAGTTCTATTTTTAATTTTTTGAGGAACCTGGATACTGTTTACAGTCCCAGCAACAGTGTGCAAGAGTTCCTTTTGTCCACATCTTTGCCAACACTTGTTATTTTTTGTTTTTTTGATAATAGCCATTCAAAAAGGTGTGAGGTGATATCTCATGATTTTGATTTGCATTTTCCTGATGATTAGTGATATTGAGAACCTTTTCATGTACCTATTGGCCATAGGTATGTCTTTTTTGGAAAAATGTCTATTCAGATTCTCTGCTCATTTTTTAATCAGATTGATTTTTTTTGCTATTGAGTTGTATGAGTTCTTTATATATTTTAGATATATAAAGATCAGATACATGATTTGCAAATACTTTCTCCCATTTAGTAGGCTGCCTTTTCATTTTGTTGGTTTCCTTTCCTGTGCAGAAGTATTTTAGTTTGATGTAGTCCCACTAGTTCACTTTTTTGTTTTTGTTGCCTTTGCTTTGGTGTCCAATTCAAAAACTCATTGCCAAGACCAATGTCAAGGAGTTTACAACTTGTGTTTTCTTTTAGGAGTTTTATGGTCTCAGGTCTTATGTTCAAATTTTTGATCCACTTTGAGTTGATTTTTGTGTATGGTGTAAGATAGTGGTCCAGTTTCAATTTTTTTGCATGTGGCTGTCCAATTTTCCCAACATCATTTATTGAAGAGACTGTCCCTTCCCCCTTGTATAGTTTTGGTTTCTGTGTTATAAATTAACTGACCATACATGCTTAAGTTTATTTCTGGGATCTCTATTTTGCTCCATTGATCTATGTGTCTGTTTTTGTGTGAATACCATCTTGTTTTTTTTTGCTTTTGTTTTTGTTTTTGTTTTTTTAACTCTGACAGCGTTCTCTCCCTCTTACTCTCCCAAAGGAAGAGAAGAACAATCCTCAGTGGCTAGTGGCAGTTGCAGAAGTAACACCAAGAGCTGACTTCACACTCAGGAGAGAACGCTGAACCTCCTTCTTGTGGTTTCGGGTGCTCCTCACATTCATAAAAACTTCTCTAGTAACAATCTATACAAATGATCCCTGAAAATACAGTCTTCATACTTTTTTGATTACTATAGCTTTGAAATATAGTTTCAAAACAGGGAGCGTGATGCCTCCAGCTTTGTCCTTTTTTTCTATTGCTTCAGCTATTTGAGGTCTTTTATGGGTCCATTCAAATTTTAGGATTGTTTGTTCTATTTTCTGAAAAAAATGACACTGGAATTTTATAGGGATTGCACTGAATCTACAGATTGCTTTGGTAGAATGGACATTTTAACAATATTAATTCTTCCAATCCATGAGCATGGAATGTCTTTCCTTTTATTTGTGTCTTCTACAATTTCTTTCATCAACGTCTTACAGCTTTCAGTGTGCAAGTCCCTTGGTTAAATTTATCCCCAGATATTTTCTTCTTTTTGATGCAATTGTGAATGGAATGGTTTTCTTAACTTTTCTTTCTGCTAGTTCGTTATTAGTGTATAGAAACACAACACATTTTTAAATATTGATTTGGTATCCTGAAAATTGACTGAATTTTTTTATTGGTCCTAACAGTTTTTTGGTGTGGTCTTTAGGGTTTTTAAAATATATAATATCATGTCATTTGCAAATAAGTTTTACTTCGTCCCTTCCGATTTGATTGTTTTTTTCTTTCTTTTCCTTGCCTAATTGCTTTGGCTAGGACTTCTAATGCTATGTTGAATAAAAGTGACAAGGGTGGGCATCCTTGCTTGTTCTTAATCTTAGAAGAAAAGCTTTCAGCCTTTCACCATTGAGTATGATGCTAGCTGTGGGCTTATCATGTATTGCCTTTATTATGTTGAGGTATGTTCCCTCTATGCCCACTTTGTTGAGAGTTTTATCATATGTGGGTATTGAATTTTGTCAAATGCCTTTCTGCATCTATTGTGATGATCATATGATTTTTACCCTTCATTTTGCTAATGTGGTGTATAATATTGTTTGATTTGCAGATGTTAGGCCATCCTTGCACCTCTGGAAAATTCCTCTTGATCATGGTGTATGATCCTTTTAATGTATTGGAGTTTGGTTTGCTAATATTTTATTGAGGATTTTTTCCATCTGTGTTTATCAGTGATATTGGCTGTAATTTTCTCTTCTTGTGGCATCCTTGTCTGGTTTTGGTATCAGGGTAATGCTCACCTCATAAAATGAATTTGGAAGTGTTCCTTTCTCTTCTATTTTTTTTGGAAGAATTTGAGAAGGATTGGTATTAATTCTTCTTTAGATGTTTGATAGAACTCACCAATGAAGCTGTCCGGTTCTAGACTTTTGTTTTTTGGGAGATTTGATATAACTGAAAATGGAATATATCATCCCTAATGAGTCAAATTTAACATTGTGAAACTACCTAACAAATACAGTAACACCGTAAGACTAAAATGCTTTTTAACAAGTCTGAAACTAGAACTGCTTTCAAGGTCACTGTGTTGTATAACAGGCACTCCATGTACAAATAGGAGTCAAGTTGATACCTATTTTGCTGTTAAAATCCAAATTGGTTATCTAAGAGTATTTGGATCATAGACATTCTCTACTATCTCTTAATAACAGAATCTCGCTTCCATTCCATGCTATAACCTAAGACCTGGAATAAAATATCAGGCTGACCTCAATATACAGAATAGAAGACATCAAAGTTGGTGAAAAAGCTAACACTGTTATTGTGTTCCATTGTAAAATTAAAGAAGCACTGCAGTAGAAAAAAAAAAAAAAACAGGACAATGAGTTGAAAATATTTGGTGAGAAAGGGTAAAAACCGTACCCTGTTTTATGGCAAGAAGAGTATTGCAATAGTAGTCCAATCAGTTGGAAGTTGTGGTTCCCACATAATTATTAAAGTTTTTTACAGTTCAATTTATATTTGGAGATTAAAGACACCATGAACCAAGCCATATATAGGTTCTTCTTTAGTTAGGAAATATTAACAATAGGGAATTAAAGAGTGGATGCAGAGATACTCTTATTTAACATTTTACTAAATGATATAGGAAAGGGAGTATAAAATAAGATCTTCAAGTTTGCATGCTACTTTCCTCTCCCAGGTAGTGAAATTTTAAGCTAACAGGGACAAATTCATACATAAAGGCTCAAAGCTGCCTGAGCAGGCCAAAACACGGTACATGGGATTCAATGAATATGTGTAAGGTGATGAACTTAGAGAAAAATAATATGAACTAAGTTTATAAAATAATGGACCCTATGGTATCCTTTACCACCCAAGGAAGATACTACCTTAGTAGCTGTAAGTCTATTCAGAAAATCTATTCTGTACGATTCAGTCTTGGTAAATTTTGTGTTTTTAGGAATTTGTCCATTTCAAAGTTATCCAATTTGTTGTTGTACACTTGTTCATAGTACCCTCATAATCCTTTTTATTTCTGTAAAATTGGTGGTGATGCACCCTCTTTCATTTCTAATTTTAGCAATTGGAGTCTTCTCTCTTTTTCTCTTAGCCAACCTAGCTAAAGGTTTTTCAATTTTGTTCATCTTTTCAAAAGAACCAACTCTTGGTTTTATTGATTTTCTCTATTATTTTTAATCTCTACTGTATTTATTGCTGTTTTTTTTTTTAAACTTTATTTTTAAGTTATTACTATTTTCTTGGCTGTGTCACGCAGCATGTGGGATCTTAGTTCCCCAACCAGGGATCGAACCTGTGCCCCCTGCAGTGGAAGTGCAGGGTCTTAACCACTGGACTACCAGGGAAGTCCCTTTATTGCTGTTTCAATCTTTATTATTTCCTTCCTTCTGCCAGCTTTGGATTGAGTTTGTTCTTCTTTTTCTAGTTCCTGAAGGTCTGAAGGTAAATTGTTGACTTAGGATTTTTCTTCTTTAATGCAAGCATTTACACTATAAATTTCCCTCTTAGCATTGCTTTTGCTGGATCCTATAAGTTTTGGTATGTTGTGTTTTCTTTTCCACTTGTCTCAAGATATCTTCTAATTTCCCTTGTGTCCTCATCTTTGTCCCATTGGTTGTTAAGAGTATGTTCTTTAATTTCTACATTTTTGTGAATTTTCCAGTTTTCCTTTTGCTGTTTGCATTTTATTGTAACTGGAAAAGATACTCTGTATGGTTCCAATCTTTTAAAATTTATCAAGACTTATTTTGTGGCCTAACATATGCTCTATTCTGAAGAATGTTTCTTGTGCACTTGAAAAAATAGAGACTCTGCTGTTGTGGGTTGGAATGTTCTGTATAGGTCTGTTAGGCCCAATTGACTTTGCCCATTTAAAAACTGGTCTATTTGCTTTCTTATTGAATTATAAGAGTTTTTAAAATATATTCTGGATACAACTCTCTTATCTTATATATAATTTGCAAATATTTTCTCCCTTTCTGTGGGTAGTCTTTTCACTTTCTTGATGCTATCATTTGTAACACAAAATTTTAACGTGGTTCAATTCATTTATTTTTTCTTTGTTTGCTTGTGCTTTTGGTGTCATATCTAAGAAATAATTACCCTAACCCAAGGTCCTGAAGATATATCATGTTTTCTTCTAAGACTTTCTGCTTGTCGATTTCAGCAAAAAAGCTATCTGGGATTATGATAGGGATTGCTCTGAGTCTGTAGTATGATTAGATTTTAAGAAGGATTAATGGAGGTTAGAAATATTATGCCACATTTAAAGAATACAGTCATTAAGTTTAAGAGTTGAAGAAATCTTAGGTACTATCTAGTCCAGCTCTCTCATCTCACAGACAAATACTATGTATAGAGTGCTTTATAATTTACAAAGTTTTTTTTTAAGTCTAATTGAAGCCTCACAATAACTCTGTGCAATAGGTATAATTCTTCTTTCTATTTTACTGACAAAGTAGTGAAGATACAAAAGAATTGAGTGACTTACAAGGTCACGTAGACAGACTCAGGACTCAAAGTTCTGCCTATTGATTCCCTGTCCAGGGTTTTCAGTGTACTATATTAATTATGCTTTTTGACTAACAAGGACACTCTCTCATAAATTGTGTCATTTGTAAAACAAACTACCATCTGACCTTTTACCGCTATCCTTACTTCTTAACAGCTCACTAATTATAGAATTTTTTCTTATGCTTGACATCCCCCAATCATACTATCATGTCTTCTGAAACTTTTATTCTACTCTTCCTTTACAATATAGGCAGGCACTCCTCATTTTGCATAACAGTATTGGACTATAAAAATGAAAATGCAAGATGAAACCATGGAAAGAGATTTTAAAAATCAATGGGAAAAATATGATCATTCTATGACCTGTAAAAGTTTTTCTCAAAACACTAAAATCCCTCTTCCTGTCAGTTATACATGTATAGAGAGTCAAGTTCATATGTTGATCATTTCAACTTCACTAGCTTTCTTGGCTGCACATCTAAAGTCTCTCAAATGGTGGCAGTGTCAACATTCCTTTGGCTGGCTATTTCATCTCTAACTCCATCTACATTAGATTTAAATTTCATTTCCAGTGTTATCACCTTTCATTTTTTTTTACCGCACTTTCATCATTGTTGGTCAATTTTCTCTTTTGATTATCCATTTTTGTTAAATTTCAGTTTGGTTTATCAATGAGAGACAGAGGCGACACATCTACACGCTTTGCTGTCAATGCATTATGGGAACAATAGATTCACAGTGATGAATCACTGACAGAATTTGAAAAAATTGAAATGACTGCTCACTGATCATGATGCACAGTAGATATTTACATAGTGGTTTAGGGATTGAAGAGCTTATATATCATGGTAACTTAAATTTGAACCATATTGTTGTGGACTGATGCTATTTAACTAAACTGTGGTAACAAATTTGTGCATATCAGAACTGTACAAAGCAAGGACTGTCTGTGCCTATTAGAACTGAGAGGTAAAATCTTATTTTTTAAATATGTCATCATTTTAAGATAAAATAATACCATCTGAAAGAAACAGTAGGATACTTCAAATACATGATTTCCTGGTTTTATCAGCTCTGCAAATGTCCATATTTAGTGTAGATTTCCTTATTGAAATATACTTGTAGGATGCATAGAAAAACTAAGAGTTAGCCTCTTGCTTGAAGAGTTGAATATACTGTGGACACTGGCCAGTTGAAACATGGTTTTCTGCTGCCATCCATTATACTTTCAGAGATGAATTATTATGGTAATTTTGGTTGCACTGTATGAATGTTAAAATTCACTCAGTCTAGAAAAAAATATGTATAAACAAATTTAGAAAATTTTTTAAATGTAATTTCAAATCAATGAGTAAAGAATGGAGCTCATAACAAATGGGTTTGGGTTATTTGGATAATTTATTTGGAAAAAAATATATAGTTTCTCACCTTGCAAAACATACAGAAAAAGTCATGGGTTAAAGATGTAAACATAAAGAATAAAATCATGCAAATACTGGAATAAAATATATAGGACTCTTTTTATAATCTTAGATATAGAAGTCTTCATAACAATCAGAAAACCATGCTCCTGATCTTTCCTGCCTAATCTGTTTCTCCCCAAATCCCTCCTATCTCAGTATGTAGCAACTCCATTCTTGCAGCTGCTCAGATAAAAACTTTAGAATCATCCTTGACATCCATCTCTCTTTCTCTCATATTCCATACACAAATCTTGCTGACTTGACTTGGAAAATATCTTAAGATTCTGACAGTTTCTTATCACTTCCACTGCCACCACCCCGATCCAAGCTATCAACATCTCTAGTTTGTATTATAAAGAATAATAAAAATAAAATAATAATAATAAAAATAGTGTCATAATTGGTCTCACTCTTTTCATCCTTACTCCTCTATGATTTATATCCAAAATGAGAGCTGTGATTTTTTTAAATTAAAGTACAATCATGTTATTCCTTCCAGTTGTCCCTTATTTCACTTAGGAGTATATGCCTTACTATGATCTAAAAAGCCCTAGATAATCTATCCTCCATTACCAACCTGATCTCATCTGCTACTGACTTTCACCTCAAAACTTGGCTTAATTCACACTAGCCTCATTTATATTTCTCGAAATGCCAGGGTCTTTGAATGACTAACCCCCTCATTGCATGAGGCCACTTAAACAATTGTTATCAGAGAAGCTTTTCCTTACTACCCTATTTTAAAAAATGTAACATTTCTCAGCAATTCTTATCGCCAAGCCTCACTCTAATTTTGCAATACCTTCTACAAACTTTTTGTTTATTTTTTTCACTGACTAGATGTAAACTCCATGCAGGCAGTGAATTTGTTTCACTCATACTCTATCTCCAGCACCTAAAATAGATCCTGGCACATCATACATACTCAACAGGTATTTTTTGAATGAATGAATGAGTATAACATTTGTTTATGTTAAAATGTTAAACTTCTACTTGATGAAATGTACAGTAAACACTGTAGTAAGACAAACAACTGACTGGGAGAAACTATTTGCAACATATATAATAGACAATGGATGCATCTTCGGTGTTTATAAAGTACTTTTACAAATCAATAGGAAATACATAAGGAAATCCCCTCCTAAAAAATGAGGCAAAGAGTATGAATAGACAATTTGCTGAGGAGATATACATATAAGAAATCTCACTTGGAATCAGGAACATTCAAATTTAAACAATGATATGCTACTTTTTACCCATTAGATAGACAAAATTAGAAAGACTGATAATACCTAATACTTGTAAAATGAGGAGAAAATAGAAAATTTCTTACACTGATCAAGGGAGTATCAAGCAGTAGAGCTATTTAATTAGGAAAATTTGCCAGTAACTATCAATGTTAAAAAGGAATATACAGGCTTCTGCACACCGTCCCAGAGCTGAGGTGTCAGCACAGTTATTTCCCAGGAGGAACTCTGGTCTGAAGGGTCAGGTGCGAGAACTCTGCATGAGGCCCTCTATGAGCAAGGTACACCAGACTAAGCAACAAGGGAAAAAAGTTAGACACTCGACGATAAAATGAGGAAAAGCAGCAATTAGAGGAAGACCTTCAAGACGGCAGAAGAGTAAGACATGGAGATCACCTTCCTCCCTACAAATACATCAAAAATACATCTACATGTGGAACAACTCCTACAGAACACCTACTGAACGCTGGCAGAAGAAACTCCCCACGTACCTGGGTAGGGCAAAAGAAAAAAGGAAAAACAGAGAAAAAAGAATAGCTTCCACACACTAGGAAGCCCCTTCACTGGCAGAGACTGCGGGTGGTGGCGGGGGGAAGCTTCGGAGCCACGGAGGAGAGCGCAGCAACAGGGGTGCAGAGGGCAAAGCGGAGAGATTCCCACATGGAGGATCGGTGCCGACCAGCACTCACCAGCCCGAGAGGCTTCTCTGCTCACCCGCCAGGGCGGGTGGGGGCTGGGAGCTGAGGCTCGGGCTTCGGAGGTCAGATCCCAGGGAGAGGACTGGGGTTGGCCACGTGAAGACAGCCTGAAGGGGGCTAGTGAGCCACAACTGGCTGGGAGGGAGTCAGGGAAAAAGTCTGGACCTGCCTAAGAGGCAAGAGACCATTGTTTCGGGGTGTGTGAGGAGAGGGGATTCACAGCACCACCTAAACGAGCTCCAGAGGTGGGCGCGAGACGCAGCTATCAGCACGGACACCAGAGACGGGCATGAGACGCTAAGGCTGCTGCTGCAGCCACCAAGAAGCCTGTGTGCAAGCACAGGTCACTATCCACACCTCCCCTCCCAGGAGCCTGTGCAGCCCACCACTGCCAGGGTCCCGTGATCCAGACCAACTTCCCAGGGAGAACAAACGGTGTGCCTCAGCCTGGTGGAAAGATATGTGGGCCTCTGCCACCGCAGGCTCGCCCCGCATTCCGTACCCCTCCACGCCCCCCTCAGACTGAGTGAGCCAGAGCCCCCTAATCAGCTGCTAATTTAACCCCGTCCTGTCTGAGCAAAGAACAGACACCCTCAGGTGACCTACATGCAGAGGCAGGGCCAAATCCAAAGCTGAACCCCAGGAGCTGTGTGAACAAAGAAGAGAAAGGGAAATCTCTCCCAGCAGCCTCAGGAGCAGCAGATTAAATCTCCACAATCAACTTGATGCACCCTGCATCTGTGGAATACCTGAATAGACAACGAATCATCCCAAATATGAGGCAGTGGACTTTGGGAGCAATGATATATATATATATATTTTTTTCCTTTTTCTCTTTTTGTGAGTGTGTATGTGTATGCTTCTTTGCGTGATGTTGTCTGTAGAGTTTTGCTTTTACCATTTGTTCTAGGGTTCTGTCTGTCCATTTTTTTGTGTTTTGTTTGATTACTTTTTAATTGTTTTTATTTTTAATAATTATTTCTTATTTTAATAATGTTATTTTCTTTCTTTCTTTCTCTCTCTCTCTCTCTCTCCCTCCCTCCCTCCCTCCCTCCCTCCCTCTCTTTCTCTCTTTCTTTCTTTTTTTCTCCCTTTTCTTCTGGGCCGTGTGGCTGACAGGGTTTCCGTGCTCCGGCTGGGTGTCAGGCCTGTGGCTCTGAGGTGGGAGACACGAGTTCAGGACACTGGTCCACCAGACACCGCCTGGCTCCACGTAATATCAAACGGTGAAAGCTCTCCCAGAGATCTCCATCTCAACACTAAGACCCAGGTACACTCAACGACCAGCAAGCTACAGTGCTGGATACCCTGTGTCAAACAACTAGCAAGACAGGAACACAACCCCACCCAGTAGCAGAGAGGCTGCCTAAAATCATAATAAGGTCACAGGCACCACAAAACACACCACCAGACACGGACCTGCCCACCAGAAAGACAAGATCCAGGCTCATCCACCTGAACACAGGCACTAGTCCCCTCCAGCACGAAGCCTACACAACCCACTGAACCAACCTTAGCCACTGGGGGCAGGCACCAAAAACAATGGGAACTACTAACCTGCAGCCTGCAAAAAGGAGACCCTAAACACAGTAAGTTAAGCAAAATGAGAGGACAGAGAAACACACAGCAGATGAAGAAGCAAGGTAAAAACCCACCAGACCAAACAAATGAAGAGGAAATAGGCAGTCTACCTGAAAAAGAATTCAGAGTAATGATAGTAAAGATGGTCTAAAATCGTGGAAATAGAATGGAGAAAACACAAGAAACGTTTAGCAAGTACCTAGGAGAACTAAAGAGCAAACAAACAATGATGAACAACAAAATAAATGAAATTTAAAATTCTCTACAAGGAATCAATAGCAGAATAACTGAGGCAGAAGAACGGATAAGTGACCTGGAAGATAAAATAGTGGAAATAACTACCACAGAACAGAATAAAGAAAAAAGAATGAAAATAATTATGGACGGTCTCAGAGAACTCTGGTACAACATTAAATGTACCAACATTCGAATTATAGGGGTCCCAGAAGAAGAAGAGAAAAA
>NC_041234.1:83839362-83866069 GCF_002837175.3 Physeter macrocephalus | reverse complement strand
GGATCGGTGCCGACCAGCACTCACCAGCCCGAGAGGCTTCTCTGCTCACCCGCCAGGGCGGGTGGGGGCTGGGAGCTGAGGCTCGGGCTTCGGAGGTCAGATCCCAGGGAGAGGACTGGGGTTGGCCACGTGAAGACAGCCTGAAGGGGGCTAGTGAGCCACAACTGGCTGGGAGGGAGTCAGGGAAAAAGTCTGGACCTGCCTAAGAGGCAAGAGACCATTGTTTCGGGGTGTGTGAGGAGAGGGGATTCACAGCACCACCTAAACGAGCTCCAGAGGTGGGCGCGAGACGCAGCTATCAGCACGGACACCAGAGACGGGCATGAGACGCTAAGGCTGCTGCTGCAGCCACCAAGAAGCCTGTGTGCAAGCACAGGTCACTATCCACACCTCCCCTCCCAGGAGCCTGTGCAGCCCACCACTGCCAGGGTCCCGTGATCCAGACCAACTTCCCAGGGAGAACAAACGGTGTGCCTCAGCCTGGTGGAAAGATATGTGGGCCTCTGCCACCGCAGGCTCGCCCCGCATTCCGTACCCCTCCACGCCCCCCTCAGACTGAGTGAGCCAGAGCCCCCTAATCAGCTGCTAATTTAACCCCGTCCTGTCTGAGCAAAGAACAGACACCCTCAGGTGACCTACATGCAGAGGCAGGGCCAAATCCAAAGCTGAACCCCAGGAGCTGTGTGAACAAAGAAGAGAAAGGGAAATCTCTCCCAGCAGCCTCAGGAGCAGCAGATTAAATCTCCACAATCAACTTGATGCACCCTGCATCTGTGGAATACCTGAATAGACAACGAATCATCCCAAATATGAGGCAGTGGACTTTGGGAGCAATGATATATATATATATATTTTTTTCCTTTTTCTCTTTTTGTGAGTGTGTATGTGTATGCTTCTTTGCGTGATGTTGTCTGTAGAGTTTTGCTTTTACCATTTGTTCTAGGGTTCTGTCTGTCCATTTTTTTGTGTTTTGTTTGATTACTTTTTAATTGTTTTTATTTTTAATAATTATTTCTTATTTTAATAATGTTATTTTCTTTCTTTCTTTCTCCCTTTTCTTCTGAGCCGTGTGGCTGACAGGGTTTCCGTGCTCCGGCTGGGTGTCAGGCCTGTGGCTCTGAGGTGGGAGACACGAGTTCAGGACACTGGTCCACCAGACACCGCCTGGCTCCACGTAATATCAAACGGTGAAAGCTCTCCCAGAGATCTCCATCTCAACACTAAGACCCAGGTACACTCAACGACCAGCAAGCTACAGTGCTGGATACCCTGTGTCAAACAACTAGCAAGACAGGAACACAACCCCACCCAGTAGCAGAGAGGCTGCCTAAAATCATAATAAGGTCACAGGCACCACAAAACACACCACCAGACACGGACCTGCCCACCAGAAAGACAAGATCCAGGCTCATCCACCTGAACACAGGCACTAGTCCCCTCCAGCACGAAGCCTACACAACCCACTGAACCAACCTTAGCCACTGGGGGCAGGCACCAAAAACAATGGGAACTACTAACCTGCAGCCTGCAAAAAGGAGACCCTAAACACAGTAAGTTAAGCAAAATGAGAGGACAGAGAAACACACAGCAGATGAAGAAGCAAGGTAAAAACCCACCAGACCAAACAAATGAAGAGGAAATAGGCAGTCTACCTGAAAAAGAATTCAGAGTAATGATAGTAAAGATGGTCTAAAATCGTGGAAATAGAATGGAGAAAACACAAGAAACGTTTAGCAAGTACCTAGGAGAACTAAAGAGCAAACAAACAATGATGAACAACAAAATAAATGAAATTTAAAATTCTCTACAAGGAATCAATAGCAGAATAACTGAGGCAGAAGAACGGATAAGTGACCTGGAAGATAAAATAGTGGAAATAACTACCACAGAACAGAATAAAGAAAAAAGAATGAAAATAATTATGGACGGTCTCAGAGAACTCTGGGACAACATTAAACGCACCAACATTGGAATTATAGGGGTCCCAGAAGAAGAAGAGAAAAAAAGGTGACTGCGAAAATATTTGAAGAGATTATAGTTGAAAACTTCCCTAATATGGGAAAGGAAATAGTCAAGTCCAGGAAGTCCAGAGTGTCCCATACAGGATAAATCCAAGGAAAACATGCCAAGACACATATTAATCAAACTATCAAAAATTAAATACAAAGAAAAAATATTAAAAGCAGCAAGGGAAAAGCAACAAATAACATACAAGGGAATTCCCATAAGGTTAACAGCTGATCTTTCAGCAGAAACTCTGCAAGCCACAAGGGAGTGGCAGGACACATTCAAAGTAATGAAAGGGAAAAACCTACAACCAAGATGACTCTACCTAGCCAGGATCTCATTCAGATTCGACAGAGAAATTAAAACCTTTACAGACAAGCAAAAGCTAAGAGAATTCAGCACCACCAAACCAGCTTTACAACAAATGCTAAAGGAACTTCTCTAGGAAGGAAAATCAAGAGAAGGAAAAGACCTACAATAACAAAAGCAAAACAACTAAGAAAACGGTAACAGGAACATACATATTGATAATTACCTTAAATGTAAATGGATTAAATGCTCCCACCAAAAGACACAGACTGGCTGAATGGATACAAAAACAAGACCCATATATATGCTGTCTACAAGAGACCCACTTCAGACCTAGGGACACATACAGACTGAAAGTGAGGGGATGGAAAAAGATATTCCATGCAAATGGAAATCAGAAGAAAGCTGGAGTAGCAATTCTCTTATCAGACAAAATAGACTTTAAAGTAAAAACTATAACAAGAGACAAAGAAGGACACTATATAATGATCAAGGGATCGATCCATGAAGAAGATATAACAATTGTAAATATTTATGCACCCAACATAGGAGCACCTCAATACATAAGGCAAATACTAACAGCCATAAAAGGGGAAATTGACAGTAACACAATCATAGTAGGGGACTTTAACACCCCACTTTCACCAATGGACAGACCATCCAAGATGAAAATAAATAAGGAAACACAAGCTTTAAAGGATACATTAAAGAAGATGGACTTAACTGATATTTATAGGGCATTCCATCCCAAAACAACAGAATACACTTTCTTCTCAAGTGCTCATGGAACATTCTCCAGAATACGTCATATCTTGGGTCACAAATCAAGCCTTGGTAAATTTAAGAAAATTGAAATCAAGTATATTTTCCAACCACAACGCGATGAGACTAGATATCAATTACAGAAGAAAATCTGTTAAAAATACAAACACATGGAGGCTAAACAATACACTACTAAATAACCAAGAGATCACTGGAGAAATCAAACAGGAAATAAAAAAAAACACCTAGAAACAAATGACAATGAAAACGCGATGACCCAAAACCTACGGGATACAGCAAAAGCAGTTCTAAGAGGGAAGTTTATAGCAATACAAGCTAAAAAGAAGAAAAACCTCAAATACATAACCTAACCTTACACTGAATGTAACTAGTGAAAGATGAATAAACAAAACCCCAAATTAGTAGAAGGCAAGAAATCATAAAGATCAGAATAGAAATAAATGCAAAAATCCTCAAGAAAATACTAGCAAACAGAATCCAACAGCACATTTAAAGGATCATACACCATGATCAAGTGGGGTTTATCCCAGGAAGGCAAGAATATACAATGGAGAAAATACAGCCTCTTCAATAAGTGGTGCTAGGAAAACTGGACAGCTACATGTAAAAGAATGAAATTAGAACACTCCCTAACACCATACACAAAAATAAACTCAAAATGGATTAAAGACCTAAATGTAAGGCCAGACACCATAAAACTCTTAGAGGAAAACATAGGCAGAACCTTCTATGACATAAATCACAGAAAGATCCTTTTTGACCCACCTCCTCGAGAAATGGAAATAAAAACAAAAATAAACAAATGGGACCTAATGAATCTTAAAAGCTTTTGTACAGCAAAGGAAAACATAAAGAAAATGAAAAGACAACCCTCAGAATGGGAGAAAATACTTGCAAATGAAGCAACTGACAAAGGATTAATCTCCAAAATTTATAAGCAGCTCATGCAGCTCAATATCAAAAAAACAAATAACCCAATCCAAAAATGGGCAGAATTCCTAAATAGACATTTCTCTAAAGAAGATATACAGATTGCCAACAAACAGATGAAAGGATGCTCAACATCACTAATCATTAGAGAAATGCAAATCAAAACGACAATGAGGCATCAGCTCACACCAGTTAGAATGGCCATCATCAAAAAATCTACAAACAATAAATGCTGGAGAGGGAGAGGGTGTGGAGAAAAGGGAACCCTCTTGCACTGTTGGTGGGAATGTAAATTGATACAGCCACTATGGAGAACAGTATGGAGGTTCCTTAAAAAACTAAAAATAGAACTACCATACGACCCAGCAATCCCACTACTGGGCATATACCATGAGAAACCATAATTCAAAAAGAGTCATGTACCACAATGTTCATTACAGCTCTATGTACAATAGCCAGGACATGGAAGCAACCCAAGTGTCCATCAACAGATGAATGGAGAAAGAAGATGTGGCACATATACAGAATGGAATAATACTCAGCCATAAAAAGAAATGAAATTGAGTTATTTGTAGTGAGGTGGATGGACCTAGAGTCTGTCATACAGAGTGAAGTAAGTCAGAAAGAGAAAACAAATACCGTATGCTAACGCCTATATATGGAATCTAAAAAAAAATTGCATGTGAACAACCTAGGGGCAGGACAGGAATAAAGATGCAGATGTAGAGAATGGACTTGAGGACACTGGGAGGGGGAAGGGTAAGCTGGGACGAAGTGAGAGAGTAGCATGGACTTATATATACTACCAATGATAAAATAGATAGCTAGCGGGAAGTAGCCACATAGCATAGGGAGATCAGCTTGGTGCTTTGTGACCACCTAGAGGGGTGGGATAGAGAGAGTGGGAGGGAGATGCAAGAGGGAGGAGATATTGGAATATACGTATATGTATAACTGATTCACTTTGTTATAAAGCAGAAACTAAGACACCATTGTAAAGCACGTATACTCCAATAAAGATGTTAAAAAACCAAAAGGCATATGTATGCTGGATTCCAGCAAATCTACTCAGAATTTATTCTACGGCAATATTTACCAAATAATCTTAAGATATTTATGTAAGATATGGATAAGAATTTCAGTGCAACATATGTTTGTAATCATGAAAATACAGAAACAATTTCAGTACTAATAATAGGTTAAATTATTTATGGTTAACCTAAACAGAAAATACTATACAATTATGAAAAGAATGGGGTGTATATTTATAGGCTGATAAAGAAAGTATGCTAAGATCTACTAAACTATGACCATTAGGTCCAGAGCAGATATATAGTATTGAATATGATTTCATGCATATAAATAAAAATATAACTTCCATTAGAAGATGCCGCATCATTCCATGCATCAATAACTGAGGGAAAAATGCTTCTAATTGTAATCGTAAGATGTTTCCCATTGTACGATGCACCTCAATATCAGAGATTTTGAATTGTACAAAACTGAGTCTTAAAATTGATGAAATACCTATCATATATACAAACATATAGATGCATAAAAAGCCTTTTCTGGACAAATACATGAGGAACTATTAAATGTGGTTACCTTGGGGAAGAACTATGGATTTGGAGTATGTAAATGTGTGGAAAGAAGAGTTCTCATTTTACATTATTTCATACTGGTTGATTTTATTTTTATTGATTTATAACATTATACATAAAAGTTTCATGTATACAACATTATATTTCTATTTCTGTATATACTACGGTGTGCTGGTTGATTTTTAAAATCAATCTGCTACTATTAATATAAAAACTTAAAAAGACAAAAATTGAAATGCACATTATCTTTTGACCCAGCAATTTCACTTTTAAGAATCTCTACAGTATAAATAATTGTACGTGTCCACAGATATGTGTAAGAATGTTTATTATGATATGAATTGCAACAGAAGTAGGATATCATGCAGCCATTAACAATGATGTACATCGACGAAGAAAACTGATTAAGATATACTGAAAGAAGAAATATTAAAAAACATAAGTGATAAGGTAACATACAGAACAGTGTGTATTCTATGACTCTACATATGCACAAAGTGTAGAAAAAACAAAATTCTGTGTGTATGTGTATATATGTGTGTGCGTGTGTGTGTGTGTGTGTGTGTGTGTGTGTGTATCGAGAGAGAGAAAGAGAAAGAGAGTATGTTGCAAGGGATTCAAATTTACACACCAACTATTAACAGTGGATTCTATGGGGAAGGGAATGGAATAAAGAAGACATGTTGTAAAGGAGATTTTCACTTTTGCCCTTGATATGCCTGTATTATTATTTTTAGTAAAATATGTATTCATGTATTACTGATAAAATTTAAATAGAAAAAATTAAGATTCATTTCAATAAACTTTATACTGTTAATCCACAATTAATATGCAGAAATTTCTCTTGATTTCTTCTTAAAATAAGTTGATTGACTGGGCAATCAAAAGATAGTCTTTTGGGGGACTTCCCTGGTGGTCCAGTGGTAAAGAATCTGCCTTACAATGCAGGGGACACGGGTTCAATCCCTGGTTGGGGAACTGGGATCCCACGTGCCGCGGGGCAACTAAGCCCACGTGCCACAACTACAGAGCTTGCGTGCCTCAATGAGAGAGGCTGCGTGCCACAAACTACAGAGCCCACGCACCCTGGAGCCCGTGCACCACAATTAGAGAGAAGCCTGCGCGCCCCAGTGAAGAGCCCGCATGCCGCAACAAATAAAAGATCCTGCATGCCACAACTAAGACCCGATGCAGCCAAAAAAAGAAAAGAAAAGAAATATTTAAAGAAACATAGTCTTTTTGTATACTATTAAAAAGAAATTATCTTTAAAATGTTATTCAATAAATTCTTATCTCAGTGGGAACTTTCACTACTTTCATGGAAGTTGAGTAACACAATTCCTTTTCTAATACTCTCAGGTTTTGTGTTGTAACTGAATGATTAAACATCATTATAAGACAAACAATTCACTGGGAGAAAATACTTGCAACATATACATTAGACAATGGAAACCTTTCTGCTAGTTATAAAATACTTCTGCAAATCAATAGCAATTACTACCTTTTTACAGGGAATTAAGCAGTTATCAAACATTTGTGAGTCCAGTGATTCTTAAACAAGTTCTAGATTTGATTGCTTGAGAAATACCACCAAAGTTTTCACACTGACTAGGGACAGAGAGAGATATGTAAAACTGTTTTTGGAGAACCACCTCAGATATGCAGTTAAGAACACTACTGCACCTTCATTAATTTTATAAGTTACTTTGCTTATAAGCCTCTTCAAATTAGTTAATAATAATATTAGGACAAAGACCAACAACATCACTAAAAAGGAAAAAGAACCCAAAACTAGGCAGAAATATGCTTTTGGGTTACTGAAACATACTCAAAGAGTAAGATAGAGGGAAAATAAAGAAATCAGAAAGATTTCCCCCCCTTTTTTTTGGACTGGCTGCAAACCTAAAATATATCTCTCCTTACAATATAGGAGAAAAGAGAAGGAATGAACTTCTTGCCCAGACTATACCATGCCATTCTATAGTTGGTTTAAGTAAGAATTAGGAACGAGCACAATGTTAAAGAAAAATCATATCTGCTCAGGCATATACCTGAGTAGGATTACCTTTGGGCCAGGAAGACCTGGAAGACCAATGCCTGAAATACCAGGATCACCTTTTTCTCCTTTCTGTCCAGGTAATCCTGGGGAGCCAGGTTGTCCAGGAACTCCAGGAGGTCCAGGAGACCCTTTTGCACCCTGGGGGCCTGTTGGAAACATGTAATATGCAATCTTTTACAAAATATTGTTTGTGGGATATATATGATACACATGACCAAGCAAAAATATTTTTTAAAATAATTCTGCAAATTCTGATATGTATAATAATGAGCTTTACAACCAGGATTATATAAAAGCCTATTTTTCAAGGAAGTTTAAGTGAAAGGGGGTATAGCTGGAGAAAAAAATGTAAGTTTGTGAATTCTTTCTAAAGCTCTGTCTCTTAATTCGCACTTCAAATATTTGGGTAATGAGAGAGCTCTACCCACTGACTGCCTTAGATATTGTCTCAGCTTGACTCTATTAATACCAGTCTCATTTCTAATAACAAAGATAGTGAACCATCTTCCATTAATGGAACTAAATATTTGGGAAATTTTCATCACTCACCTGGAAAACCCATATCGCCTATGTTTCCTTTAAGTCCAGGAGGTCCTGTAAGTCCTGGCTTCCCCGGGAGACCAGGGTTACCCTTGGGACCTACAAAAGTCAAATTGGTAAAATTAAGACAACTCAGCAATATGAAGGTTGTCTGGTTTCCTGGTATGGGTTGTAATTAAAATGCAAGTGTGAGATTGAATGGATTAAATATTAACATATGATTAAGTTCCACAGATCTAACTCAGCATAAAACAGGTAAGAGTTACCTAAGAAATCTCTTTAGGAACATATTACAATGTAATCATGGTAACAGAGGCTTCCTAATACAAATTTATTTTAAAACTGCAAAACTTTCACCAAGACACCTTGTTTCTTGCCCTAAAACTATTCCAATCACCTGAAATCTTATTTGTCGTTTCTGTATAAGTAAGTACCTTACTATATTTATCACAGGTAAATCCAATATAAAGGGACTCTTTTTAAAAGATTCAGAAGTGGCATTCCCATGTAGAGCCTGATCATGTGAGACCAGAAGAGGAAAGTGGTAACCTGTCATGATACACCCTCAGCACATTAGGCCAGGGATAGATAAGAGTTGATGGAGAAGTACTGGACTATCTCCCCTCAACAGTCATGGCTGTTGTGCTTACACATTCTTCCCAGAGCTTAGATACTTGAGCTCTGTGGTGTCACCCAGGTATTTTCCAAGGACCACAATGTTGCCTTAAATATTATTTTCTTTCACACTGTCTTCCAGCTTGGGGAAGAAAATGCAAAATATGTGAAGGATAGAAAAGGAGATAATTTCTCGTTCCCACTACATCAAGGTAATGCAGTACAGAGTCCAGAACAGAATAACTGACCTAAAAGGCTCTTACAAAGATGGAGATGAGCTACTCTTTATTCCTTAGGGGCCCAACTAAAAGAATATGGCTTAAGAAGCAGCAAGAAAGAGTTTTATTAGAAATAATTAAAAAAATCCACGTTGACTGTAAGAGTGATGAATGCTATAACACATTACCAAGGTAGACTGTGAAATTTTTATCCCTAGAAACTTTTAAAAATAGAATTGGCAGCCATCTGTTTTACATGGTTTAATGATTGACTTGTCTGAAGATAGAGAACTGAAAAGGGTGAATTCTTTAGGCTCCTACCAGATAACCTGTCTTATTTACATATGCTGCAATGTATATAAATAAAACACAGCACCTTACTTGGATGTACTTCTGATTTTGCGTACATACTGATGCCACAAAAAGAAGAAACCGAGCAAAGCAAAATATTCTGCAAATCTTGTCGGTTGACACTTGGGCCAAATGGCAACATTTTTGTTAAGGAGAGGTCCGTATCTCAGTAGCCACCCAAGCATATTGCCATGACCAGATTCAAAACATCATCACACATGATAAATACATAATTACTTTGTTCCAGCGTTCAGGATCAACCACCCAATTGCTAGAGGTGGTTTATCATACTTACCCGATGGTCCTGGTAATCCAGGCTGTCCACTCAGTCCAGGTTGCCCTGGGTCTCCAGGCAAACCCTGATAACCTTTTGGCCCTGCAACTCCAGGAATACCTTCCAAGGATGAGTATAAGAAAGACAAGTTAGGCTGATATCATTAACTAAATCTGGTGAAGCAAGCTAACCAAACTCTGAAATATGAATGAAATACAGTGATATTCTGATATAGTATGAACCAACAGCACTGGACTCACTAAAATCCCCCACTTTTTTATTTAGCTACCATTAAGAGTTGCAGAACACTCAATAATTAAGTCACGTTCCTCTTTGGGCCTCAGTTTCTTACACTGTAAAATGAAGGAATTGGGGAGGATTATCTCTAAGCTATCTCTTAGATTCTATAACTATCTTTAATAACCCTATATCACAGGAAAATACAGTTTATTGCCTCTGTTTTGCAGAAGGCATAATGGAAAGAGAAGAGAAGCCTTGCAAGAAGTAAGTCAAGAAAGGTATCTCATTTTAACAAGAATAAAAAATTAGGTGGCTTTGCTTCTTTCGTGACTATATACAAAATCACAGTAATGTCTTAACACTCTTTTTTGAGGAGAAATCCCACCACGTCCTGCTCATAGGGAAGCTTATAACATCTGTGTACACACACACCCGCACACACACTCACACGCGGACTGACAGTAGTAATGGTTACAACACAGAAAGAGTCACAAGCTTTACTACGATCTGCAAATAAACATAGATAGTTTTTAAAGTTCCGTGTTGCTTGAAAGACTATTCTATATAGATTGGATTGTGTTTTATTTACTGATCTGTGCTTATTCATTTTCTCTGGTGCTTTGTTATGAATATATTGTACTTTCATAAAAAGAAAAAAGGACTTTTAAATGTTAAAAACCTGTTACACTTCATACCTTATTTGCTTCTCATAAAATAACTAACAACACAGTCATTCCCTAGACCTACTTTCAGCGACCTCCCCCAGAGCTGAGCTTGGCTGTTCATAGTCCAATACTTGTTTATTCTTCCAGGGTAGAATAACAATGAACTGTACTTAAAAGTCAAGCATGATGTGGATATCAAAACACTGCAGGGCAACACAAAGTACCACTCATCCTCATCTGGTTTCAAGGCGAAAAAGTTTAAAGGACCAGCAAATTTTCCAAACACTGAAATCTGTTTTCCAAGTAATTCTGGCTATATATCTTTTTTCTCTTGACCACATCCTATATACTATTTTCTGGAAGGCCTGAAAGTGACTGTCTATTTTAAAACCTCATAGTTTGTTACAGATAAACTACAAAGAATATACTCAAACAAAAGTTGATCAGTGAAATCAGTGAAAGTTAATTTTCATTACCAAAATTTGATGCACCTAACTGCCTTTTGCTGGTGAGTCCTGGATTACAAGTCACTTTCCATGCTATTAAAAATTAAAATTCATATATAGCAGGAAACACGTTAATAAATAAACACATTCACTCACCTGGTAGGCCAGGGTCCCCTTTCTCTCCTTTTGAGCCCAGCAGATCTGGATCCATTGGTCCAGGAAGGCCTGGAAGGCCAGGCTCTCCTTTACTACCTTTCTCTCCTGCAGGGCCAGGAAGTCCTGGTTGACCCTGCAAACCATCATCACCTAAACCCAACATGTGTGGGGAAGACACAGCAGATCAGATTTAATCCATCCAGGGTTAATGCATATATAAAGATTATTCATATGTTACTTAGTTGGGTAGGCCACTGACCACCCAAAACACTTAGGCACCTTATTTACTGTCTATAAATAACTTGAGCTCACACACACTTTTACACTCAAATAACAATCTCTCTTCTGGGATTCTTTGACAGTTACAAAGACTGTAAAAAGTAAAAATTTAATCCCTATATTCTGTTATTTTTGAGCTAAGCACTTACCATGTTTCATAGTATTCAAGCTAAGCATACCACCAAACTTAAAACAGTGCCTATTTAAATGCCATGAAAATACAAGAAACAAAATACCAGTAAGCACTGCTCATTTTAAAGCAGTCAAATAAAAATATTCTGTATCGACATAAAGTAAAATATTTAACTTTCTTTCTTTCATGCATCTGCCAGCAAACCCTGAATATTACCTTTGAGACCAGGAACACCACTCCTGCCAGGAATTCCCAAAGGTCCTGTTGGGCCTGGAGGTCCCATCATACCCATTTCACCTTTGGCACCTTTTAAGAATATCGATAAGTATCTTTTACCTTTCCTTGACCTTGGAAAGATAAAAGATAAGTTTAAAGATGTCAACTGGAAAACTATTGAGACTTGGAGGCAAGGCACTAAGTTACACCCCTTTCCAACTACTGTAACCTTAGTGACCACTACTGCCTATATCATTGTGGTAGTTAGTCTCTAAAGATGGTCCCCAAATGAACCACACTTCCCAGTATACACAGCCTAGAGTAGCCTTCTCCCCTTGAATTTGGGATGACTCTGTGCCTTACCCTTGACTAAGTGACACTGTATGACTCCCAATGCTAGCTCATAAGAAGTCTTGCAGCTTCCATCTGTGGCTCTTAGTACACTCTCAGTTTTGGGGATTCTCTCTTTTGGAAGCCAGCTGCCCTGGAAGGAGAGCAGCTACCCTGATACTACCATAACGTGAAGTACCTCTACGGATAATGAGATACCATGTGAAGAGGCCAATGAACACTCAAGTGTCAGAGAAGTAGATCCTTCAAGCCCAACCACTCCAGCTGATGCCATGCGGATCAGAGATAAACAACCCTGGCAAGCCATCCCTTAATTCCTGACCCGCAAACCTTGAGCAAAATTAAAAGGTTGATTTAAAACATTAAATTTTGGGGTCATTTGTTACACAGCAATATATAACTGGAGCCCTAAGAGAGAAAAAGTGTAACGCAAATAGCAAAGTGAGTTTCCTACAATCAAAGACATTTAACACTTTTTCTTAAAGGACAGTGTCAATCCAGAAAAGTACAAGAGGATAATATACCAGAGTCATATTAGTTTTAATTTCCTGAATCCAAAATCAGGGAAGACTAAAAAATTACCTGGAAAGCCAGAGGCACCTGCTTTTCCTGGGAGCCCTGGTGATCCTGGGGGGCCCATAGGACCTGGTGCTCCAGGGATCCCTGGACTGCCTCTCTCACCAGGGGGTCCTGGAACATCAAATCCAGGAGGTCCTGGATCCCCCTTCTCTCCTGGTATTCCATGCAAGCCTAGTTAATACAAACCAATATTAAAAAGTATTGAAGCAGTTTTAAGAGATGTATCTGGTTATTTTTCTAGCAAACAAGTGATAGAATCCTGTATATAACAAACCTAACAGTGAGTTAGGGATACTTTTGGCATCATGCACAGAAAATAACCAACAATAAAACTTTAGGATTCTCAAGTATATTTCTCTAAGAAGGTGCTTCTGAAATTATTTCTCATGAACAACCAATCTTTTCTTAATTCCTGGTCCATCATGGACTATTTTTTAAATAAAACACAATAAAAATTACTAAAATACTAAAATAAAAAAATCAAAGACATATAAAATACAATCCTACCTTTTGGTTATTATATTCAACAAATATAATTACACTGTCAAACTGCTATAAAAGTTTCTAAATGCTTACTCTCTATTTCTTCTAATTCCAGTGCAGACTGGTAACAAACAGTTTGTAATTCGACACTGGTCCATTGACCACACTTGGATTTGCATTGCTCTAAGGTATTATGAATTATAAAGATGTATTTCTATAATCCATAAAAAGATTAATTACTGAATAAGTAAGTTACATGGGCCCTTTTGACTTTATTTTGGCTTTGTTTTACATGTTGTTTTAATAATACATTATTATTAGTCTTTGTTGTTAATTTTTGTTTCACAGTAATCCAGCCAGGATTTTATAGAAAAAATATGTCATTGCAAAAATATACTCCAGAAAACAAGGTGGTTAAAAAAGAATATGTTTAGTAAAAAGAATTACACTACAAACATGGTGCAAGTTCCCACTCCAATACCTATCAGTTACGTGACTTATTAAGTCACTTAATGTTGTTGGTCCTCATCTGTTAAATGGGGATGTGCCATAACTGACTGAAAGCTGTGGGATGAAACAGGTGACCATTCCAAGCATCCCTTCAACAATAAGACCTAATTTTATTATTGTTGAAGATTCACAGACAATTATTTTTATAAAAGAGCAAGATGCTGGCATTTTAAGACCTGTTTGATGTCATATACCAGCATGCCTTTAAACTGATTAAATTCACTTTGAAGATTAGAGAATTCCATTTAGTTGGTACAGCAGTGATGATTCCAATGCTGCCATTTCATAGTAAAAAGATTATTAAAAGGGGAGAGATATTTTATATTATTATATTTATGAAACATGATGAGATATCTAATCATGTGCACAATTATAGCCCTATATGAATCACTGTCTATTATTATATTACAGCCCAAGTAGTTTTTAATAGCTGAGTTTTCAAGATAACTAATTAGTCCTTTGAAATATGCTCCAAGAGAGTGGTTCTACAAAATAATTAAAAGAAACCAAAGACTTCAACCTGGAGAAATCTTGTTTTCCAAGTTTAAAGCTTTAAGATATGGCTTTTGGAAAAAAAAAGATCAATAAGTTCTGAGGATTTAATGTATAGCATGGTGACTATCATTGATAATACTGTATCGTATAACTGCAACTTGCTAATAGAGTAGAACTTAAGGGTTCTCACACACAAAAAGCGGAAAATATGTGAGGTGATGGATGTGTTAACTTGATTGTGAAAATCCTTTCACCACGTATACATATATCAAATAATCACATTGTACATTTGAAATATATTACAATTCTATTTGTCTATTATACCTCAATAGAGCTCAAAAGATAATAAATCAAAGGAAATATCCTATTTACAGTTTCTCAGAACCATTTTCATGAAATATCTCTTGTATCTTTTATGATGATCCTATTATATTTGAATGATATTTTCGATTTGCTCTAATATAATAAATTCTCAATATTAAAAAAGAAAAAGATAAGGCTTTTGAGAGAGAACTACAGTACCTGGTAGACCTGAAGTTCAAGAGGCAGGAAGTTACAGTTCAGCAGCAAGATGAACCACCCAAGCAGAAGCAAGTTGCAAAAAGATTCATTAGGTTAGGAAACAAAACTAACCATGTAAAGATTAGAACAAAAAGTTTACGAATGGAATTTATTAGACATTGATTCACTACTAACATATATTAGTAATCAGTAAAGAAATTTATTTTAGGCATTTGCTCAGATGCTCATATAACATATACTATAAATGTGTTTGCCAACAGAAACACAATAAAATATTTACATTCACAAAAAGTAATATTTTCTGATGAAGATCAGATTCACACTCTTATTTATCTCTGATCTTTATATTGCTGTGAATGATCACTTTGGAATTTAAGCTCCTAAAGGTTAGTTAGAATTTAAAAATAAACTTGATTTTATACTGTAACAGGTTAGGTACAGATAACTCAATAATTATTAGTGCAGTCTATGATTAAGCAAACTACATGTACTAGGCAAAGATCTCTGCGTTGTCATTAGTAATAGTAACAGATATTATGCTGCATTTTTCATAGCATAGATCTTTTCCATGATTATGTCAGGAATTGGCATCCTGGTAAGATCCAGAATGAAGAAAGTCAATATAAATTCAAACGCTCTGCTGAATCTCCTTACACAATAAAAGGAATTATATAGATGTATCTATAGAGGCTAAGTACATTAGAGGTGTATAATGCTCTAAATTTATTTGCAGCCAAATGGAATGAGTTTATGGAAAAAAAATTCCAAAAGCATGCATTATCTGTGAAAACTTTACATACTTACATACATACACACACACACACACACACACACACACACAGACAGCCCAAGGGTTTTATAGCCAAAAAAAGTTAGAAAACTACAATGTACTCTCCTTCATCTATAAAAATAACACGACTAATTCCTTGTTCCTTTTTTTTTTTTTTTTTGTGGTATGCGGGCCTCCCTCTGTTGTGGCCTCTCCCGTCGTGGAGCACAGGCTCCGGACGCGCAGGCTCAGCGGCCATGGCTCACGGGCCCAGCCGCTCCGCGGCATGTGGGATCCTCCCAGACCGGGGCGCGAACCCGGTTCCCCTGCATCGGCAGGCGGACGCGCAACCACTGCGCCACCAGGGAAGCCCTCCTTGTTCCTTTGATTCACATTCGTGGTGATGAGCCTGAGCTGATTCAGCCATGCACCTGTTCCTGAGACTGGGCAAGTGTTACAACACATTTAACTCAGGTTAGGGTATTATCTGTAGACATGGAATTGAGTATATTTAACTGACCTCTAAAAAGATTAAATAAAGCAATTATCTTCTAGTTATTGGCCAGACCAAATAAGAACCAACAACTTCCATTTCTGCCTGGGTTACTAGGGCATGGGGTGAAAAGCATTTTGCTTCTCGTCCCTTGGCATTTTAAAAAAATTTTATTTCCCTACTGCCAAATGAGGAATTGATATTCAACAGGTCTTTAACTTATAAACATGCATTAAACTGTACAGCCTGCTATGGAAAAGAGAATGACAAATAGTAAAGCTTAATTAAATAATAGAAAACCGGAGTCAAAAGAAAAGCCTGAAAAGCATATATTTCTGGAGAAATGACAACATAGAATACTTTGCATTAAGTTTTCTACTGCAAAATGAAACACAGCAAGTATATTTAATAAGCTTCTTATTAAAAACATTGGTAGTTAGAATTTCAGCCATGCAGTATAAGTCAGGTGTATCAAGATATTAGTAGTAGTCTTGCTCATCATCCTGTTATTGAGATGTACAAACAGAAATTATGGTATTTTTGAAATGGACTAAGATAATATTCTGCTTTGGTGATACAAATAAAATTTACTTTAAAAGTGAGTATATGTTGCTATTATCAAATATAAAATGTGGTCATCCTGTGGTAAAAAAAATGTGATTTGAGAACATTTCTATATTAATAAGAATGCATTCAATACATTTTCATGGCAGTTGCTGTTCACTTCATTTGTTTGTTGAACCGTATTAGTTAAGATCTTCAATTCTGCAGCAAAATATATATTTACAGAAGGAAGAGATGAGATTAAATTCAGCATCATTACTTTTCCCCCTGCCCATTCTATATGGACTTTATAAATATACCTATATATCCATCAGTTAAAAAGAAACAACATTAGATGAATGAAACATCGTAGAGCATTAGCTAAATTTGAAAAGGCATAAAGCACAAATGAATGTATTTTTATTTTGTTCATATTGGTATTAACAGTGGGTCTCTTTATTCTTGCTAAGCTGTGATTTAAGAATTCAAAATGCTTCCAAAACCTCATGCAATTTTGGGAAATAAAATAAATGACAAAACACAACAGAAATGATAAATTCATTTTAGCCATTTTGTGAAACAGCGGGCCAAGACTATAATGGCCAAACCTAAAAATTAACTGTTTTCTCTCAAGATCCCCCTGCTAGTTGGACAGATGGTTTTCTCATGAATGTTGAAGCACTTCTTTTTAACAAGCTGGTTCAAAGCAACCCTGTAAGTTTTCTTATTTCTAAATCAGTAGTGACATGTTAGGGGCCACTAAAAAAAAGGTATAATGTGTCATAAAATAAATGTTTAAAATAGGACATAAGCAAAAATAACCTTTACTTTCCAGGGTTTTTATATTGTTAATCAGTGTTTCTAGATTTTTAGCATAATAAGTAACAAAATACCTATTGGCATTTAAGGTCAGAAAATATATTCCATTGTTTCAAAGTCAATGTATGTATATCTGAACGGTGCGTTTAAGTAATCCGATGTATTCATGTGAAGTAAGGAATGATTAAATGTTCCATATTTGTTTTAATTTCATATATTATTATAGTGCTTTGCAATAACATAATCTTGGCCCAAGTGTGGCCCTTACTATGCCTGCCTAGATTAAGATAAAAATAATTCACATCACCAGAAGGCTCAGAATCCAAAAACCGGAGTAAGTTCTCACACAAACATAGAGGAATCATATGATTCTCTATTAGGTTACAAGCTGACAAAACTTTTATGAGTATTCGTATTAAAAAAAAACCTTAGTGTGCTTATGAGTTGCAAAGAAAATGCTGATTTATGGGCAAAAGAAGAGAAAATTCAAGTACACTCACTTTTTTTATTTAAAGAATTGAGAATGCCTAAGAAATATTTTTCAAAGAACTTTTTTAACCCTAGTTCTCATGTGCTAAGAAATGTTATGAGGTTCCACAAAGGTCTATTAATGCCATATAGCTACTCAGGTCTGAAATGATTAGTGCTAGAAGGTCTGGGATTCCAAGGCTATGACTAGCTCAATGATTATAAGCCATGGCAACACACTGCAATTGTTAAATTGCACTGTTGTTAATAGCTCAATTTTAAATTAACAGGGAGGGGAAATATCAGGGATTAAAGTAGTTCTTATTTTGTCATCTGTGCTCTTTCACTTTTACATAATTATATGAGTGGACATGTTAACTCTCAAATCTGTTTTCTGGAAGACTGTCACATAGGTTACACTTTATTGAGGGGCTAATCAACCTCTACATAATTAGTGCTACAAAATACACATTTACTCCAATCTTACCAGGTGGACCTATTGGTCCAGGAATTCCTGGTGGCCCTGGTGGTCCCTGAACACCTGTTCCTGGCAGCCCAGGAGGTCCCATTGTCCCAGGTTGTCCATTTGGTCCAATGTCACCTTTAAGGAATAAATATAGTTTAGATATTAAAAACAACAATAGCTGAGTCACTAGTCTTTAGCATTGGTTCACAAAGTTATAATTACAATGAGTTTGTAGTATGTTTTATCATATGTTTGCTAAATATCAAAAATCAGTTATGTCATATCCAGAAAATTTCTACTTGAATTCTCACTGAAAATGCAGTATATTTGCAGACAAATCTGGGGAGAATTGACTGTCTCTTCCCATCTACACATATGATTTATCAACCAATTAATTCTACCCTTTTTCAAGTTGTTAATAATAGAGTTTTAATTTTTCCCACAAGTACATTAGGCACATTTTGTTTTATTAATTTCTAGATATGATATAGATTTTTTGCAAATTATACTTTATTTCTTATTTATTTAAATATTTACAAACACACCATTCTATTTGTCACAATGATATTTTGCACGTTATTTCTGCTACCTGGAACATTCTTCCCTAAAGATTCAGTTCAAATGTCACCTTGTATATGAAGCTTCCCAAGGCACCTTAGATGCAGCCCTGAACAAAAGTAACATATGAGGTAAACTGAATGCTTCCAAAGTCATCATTTTTTTCTTTTTTAATGATTCCAATGTTCAGTCTTAAGCACATTTTCTTCCTCATATAGTTATTTCCTGATGGATATTAGCCTTATTAATTTATTATTGGTCACTATGTTGCCTTGAAAATGTTGTACCAATTTCTCCTATAGTTTAGTCACTAAGTTCTGATACCGAGCCACTGCTGTAAGTATATCTGGTGGGTCAACTTTTATTGTGATCTGCTTGCTGTGTTTTGACTATGGTCTATTGGTCCAAAACATTAGTGATACATATTCATAAAAGTTCCTGTTGAGATAAACACTATCATGGTGATGCCACCTAGATTTTCTTATAGTAGAGAACAATCTCTGAGATCTTTAAGAGCAGAGTCTATGCCTTTGTGTTTCTAACGATTCAAGTAGTAATAGACACAGAATAAGAACATAATGAATGTTTGAGAAATAAAGGAATTTCGTGGCAGAAAGCCCCAAATTCTTTTTATTTTCTAGCACCTTAGGAACTGTACTGAGGTTTTAATATTTGGGAATGATTCCTATTAGGATATGGGGATCCTATACTTCCTTTCAAAGGTTAGGCAAATGCTTGATAAAGAGCTGATGTTTAAAATGGGCTTCAACCCCTTTCTTCCCAACCTCTGTCTCAAGGATATTTTCATAAACAAAATATAATGAGTGAGTAATTTCCATATGGAGACTGTTTGCCACATAGCTTATCATTTGAAATGTTTCTATCTGCAAGTTTTGGGGGTCACAGGTTTAAGCTGGGGGAGGTAACTGATGGGAAACACTATCTGTAACTTTGAGTGTTACAGTTTATAGCCGGCCAGAATTGTGTACTCAAAGACAGGAAGGTATTTTTAAAAGCGCTTATCTGAGAACAATTTGTATTGGGTTAGTCTGGGGCTCTTGCTGGCAGAATATAGCCTGGTTAAATTTGGCAATGCTGTTTTATTGCTTTAATAGGAATCAATCCAACATGTTTCAGAAGCATGGGGTTCTTCAGATTATTTTCTGGGAGCCAAAACGTTGACCAGGAGAGTCTAGTTCCTTGCAAACCAGAAAGAAAAAAAAAAACAATTGCCAAACCAGTTAGACTAATTCTATTCATATATATAATCAGGGAAATCAAAAGCAAGGGGATAGAAGAAACCAATAAAGACATGAGCAAAGGACATGAGCAGTTTACAGGAAAAAATATGTATGTCCTTTAAATATATGAAAAGATGGTCCATTTCCCTCATAATAATGGAAATACAAATTTTAAACTACCCTGAGAGTAAAGGAAAAGGACCTAGTATAGACAAAAAAAAATTTTTTAAAGAAAAAAGTTGGAGAACTTATATTACCTGACATAAAGTCTTACTGTAAAGCTACTGTAATATAAACAGTTGGTAGGAACTTAAGGATAGTAAGAGAGATAAGCAGAACTGACAGAACAGAAATACACCCACACATAAACAGTCGTTTGATTTTTGACACAGACACCAAAATAATCCAGTGAGGAGGGAGCTATTTTAAATAAATGATGCTAAGCAAAATTATTTGAAATGGATGATAGTCTCCAATATAAAAGCTAAAACTATAAAATTTACAAAATAAAAAAATATATTTGCAACTTTGGAACAGGGAAAATTTTCTTAGATAAAACACAGAAAATAATAATCAAATAAGAAAAAAATTGATAAATGAAAAATCAATAAAATTAAAACTTTTGCTCATCAAAATACACTAGGCAAGCCAGATAGGGATAAAATACTCATAAACATGTATTTGACAAAGAACCAGTGTGCAGGATACGTAAAGGTCACTTCCAACTTAATAATAAAAAGAGAAACAACCCATATTTTAAAGTGGGAAAAATATCTGAATATGTAAATAATTCACCAGTACATGTAAAAGAGCTCAACATCATTAGTCATCAGGGAAATGCAAACTAAAACCAAAATACGTTACCTACATACCTACTAAAATTCAAAAATGAAAAGACTGATAAAACCAAATGTTGGCGAGAATGTGGAACAACTGAAACTTTCATACCATGTTGGTTAGAAAATGATACGACCATTTTGGGAAAAGGTCTAGTAATTTCTTTTTTCTATTATTGAGTTATAGTTGATTTACAATATTATATAAGTTTCAGGTGTACAACATAGTGATTCACAATTTTAAAGGTTATACTCCATTTATAGTTATTATAAAATATTGGCTATATTCTCCCTGTGCTGTAAAATATATCCTTGTAGCTTATTTATTTTACAGTACACAGTAGTTTGTACCTCTTAATCCCCTACCCTATCTTACCCCTCCCCCTTCCCTCTCCCCCCTGGTAACCACTAGTCTGTTCTCTATTTCTGTGAGACTGTTTCCTTTTTGTTATATTCACTATTTTGTTTTATTTTTTAGATTCTACATATAAGTCCTATCATACAGTATTTGTCTTTCTCTGTCTGACTTATTTCACTAAGCATAATACCCTCGAAGTCCATTCATGTTGTTGTAAATGGCACAACTTTGTTCCTTTTTTAATGGCTGAGTAATATTCCATTGTATATGTGTGCCACATCTTCTTTATCCGTTCGTCTGTTGATGGGCATTTAGGTGGCTTCCATGACCTGGCTATTGTAAATAGTGCTGCAGTGAACTCTGGGGTGCATGTGTTGTTTTGAATTGTGTTTTTCTCTGGATATATGCTCAGGAGTGGGATCGCTAGATCATACGGTAGTTCTACTTTTAGTTTTTTGAGAAACTTCCATACTGTTTTCTACAGTGGGTGTACCAATTTACATTCCTACCAACAATGTACAAGGGTTCCCTGAAAAAGGTCTAGTAGTGTCTTATACAACTAACATGCACCTGTCTTATGACCCAACAATTCTACTCTTAGGTATTTACTCAAGCATAAGGAAAGCACATATCCATTAAAAAAAAGTTGTAAAAGAATGTTCTTAAGAGTTTCCCTCATAATAGCCAAACATTTTGACACAGTCCAGGTGTCCATCAACAGAGAATGGATAAACAAACTTTGGTATACTTATACAATGAAATCCTCATTAAAAAAAATAAAGGACTACTGATAAACACAACAACATGAATGAATCTCAAAAACAATAATCTGAGTGAAGGAAGCCTTACAAAGAAAGTACATGCTATATAATTCCAAAGGATTTCTTAGAACAGGTAGAATTAATTTTTGATGAAAAAAATCATTACCATATGGTTGCCACTGTGGATGTTGGGGTTAGGACTGAGGAAAGGGGCAAAAGGGAAATTTCTGGGATCATGACAGGGGTTTGGTTAAACAGGAGTATGCATCTGTTAAAATCCAGAAAATGCACCCTTAAGATTTGCACATTTCATTTTTTAAAATATCTTTATTGGAGTATAATTGCTTTACAATGGTGTGTTAGTTTCTGCTTTATAACAAAATGAATCAGTTATACATATACATATATCCCCATATCTCTTCCCTCTTGCGTCTCCCTCCCTCCCACCCTCCCTATCCCACCCCTCCAGGTGGTCACAAAGCACCGAGCTGATCTCCCTGTGCTATGTCGCTGCATCCCACTAGCTATCTATTTTACATTTCGTAGGGTATCAAAAGAAAAAGAACAACCATAGACATGCATGCTGCAGTATTTAGGGAGAAGTGCATTGCTATTGTAATTTACTTTGAAATGCATTAAAAATAAATCAATGAAAGGAGAAAGGGATGAACAAATCTGTGACAAATCATGCATAGTAAAATGTTGATAGTAGAATATCAATGGTGGGTATACAGTAGTCACTGTAAAATTCTTTCTACTTTGCTATATATAAAAAATTTTAAAAAATTAAATGTTGGCAGAGAGATAAAATGTGAATTGTAGAATCTAGGTGGTAGATAGATGGGTTTTCACTGTACAATTCTTGTTAATTTTTCTGTGTGTTTGAGATTTTTCACAATAAAATGTTTAAAAAACTATCCTGAGATACCTACTTGTTTCCAACAGTTTGGCAAAAATCCAAGAGTTTATCAACATACTCATTTAGCAAGGCTGTGGGGAAACAAGCACACCCATACATTTTTGGGGGGGGAGTGTAAAAAGGTACAATGGAGAGGAATCTGTCAATATCTAGAAATGCATTTGCCCTTCCATTCAGAAAACCCATTTTTATTACTCTATTCTAACATTACACCTGTACACACATGAAATAACATGTATGCAAGATTATTCAGTGTGGCACTATTTCTAATAAGAAAATATTGTCAAAAACACAGTCTAGCAACTAGCAACTGGTAGAATAAACCATGGCATATCCAAGCAATTCAATACTAGGCAACTATTTTTAAAAAATCACAATCTCTATGTACTAACATGGAGGATTCTCTAGAATATAAAGTTAAATGAATTAAGTAAAGTGAAAAAGGTAGTACTCTATCTTTTGAGAAAGGTAGGAAATAAAAAAATATATATTCTTCTTTAGCACAGGGAGATCAGCTCGGTGCTTTGTGACCACCTAGAGGGGTAGGATAGGGAGGGTGGGAGGGAGACGCAAGAGGGAGGAGATATGGGGATATATGTATATGTATAGCTGATTCACTTTGTTATAAAGCAGAAACTAACACGCCATTGTAAAGCAATTATACTCCAATAAAGATGTTAAACTATATATATATATTCTTATTGGCTTGTATTTGTATGAAGGAACGCCAGAAGCATAAATAAGTAACTAAAAAATAGCTGCATATGGGATGGGGAGGAACATAGTGGATGGATATGGGGTAAAGGGAAGACTTTTACAAAAGTGTTACTTCAATACATATATGATTGTATCATCTATACAATGAAATAAAACACAACACATACCAATGGAGGATTTTTTTTAAAAGCCATGATAGAGTGGCAGCATGGGCTTTCTAGTTAATTGGGATTATCACCCATAAACTGTCACAACAGTTTCAATTTATATAAATTTAAAAGCAAATTGAGAAGTAGCAACAGCCTCCATACCTTTTGGTCCAGGTAGCCCATCCAAGCCAGCTTGTCCTGGAGGACCTTGAGGTCCTGGGAAACCACGATCCCCTTTCGGACCAAGTATTCCTTTGAAACCTGGGAGTCCTGGAGGCCCAGGTGGCCCAGGTAGCCCAAATCCTGGTTCTCCCTTGAGCATACACATGATAAAACACAACAAAAACTCCCATGACTTTCTTGGTGTTTAATGTATACTATAGAGAATTTAAAGCAGAAAATACAAGGTAATATCCCACCCCTGCCATGGTAAAGGGAGTAGGATAATTAAATGAAAAGTAATTGGCATGCAGGACAGAACATCTGGAAGAATAGGAAACTGGGCTTAGTAAAACAAATTGAATTATTTGGTCTGGTTTCAGGACAAGAAAAAAAAAATGAGACAGCAAGAGATTAAAGAACCAAAGTGATGAAATATGATTACAGACTGGGTACTGTATTAGATGATTATTTTAAATTTGACTTAAGTATGATAATAGAATGGTGGGTTTTCTATATAATGTCTGTTTACTTAGAGATGAATACTGAAGTATAGATATTTATAGATGAAATGACACAATATTGAGATTTGGGTTAAAATACTTCAGCAAAGAAAAAAAGCGTAGATGAAGCAAATATGATAAAATCTTTATAATTTGGAATCTGAGTGATGGATATATGAAAGTTCACTGCATTATTCCTTTTACTTTTGCGTTCATTTGAAAAGGTTAATAATAAAATAAAAACAATCAATAGAGAAGTGATTTCTCATGAGAACTGTGGCCATGGTCAATTTTTCTTCCCATGGAAAAAAGTTATTGATAGTAATCATAAAAACACAGGAAGTTTAAATTAATTAAACAAAGAGAAAATACAGGAACAGTTAGGATAATTATGTACCATGGCAGCTTGCTGAAGACTGACTAAGGAAAATTTTAGATTAGCTAAAATATAGTAAGAGGAATAGAAACCAACTCAAACACAGTACCATGATTACTACTAAGTCGATAGCAATGATATGCATTAAGTATCTGGGATGGAATTGGGACAGAGGGGAAACGTATGAGAAGTACTTGACATGATATTCAACACCACTTCAACCCAACATCACACAGACATGGACAGAGATTAAATGGAATGATGGTACTACAGAAAAAAGCACAGGGGAAGCTGATGATTGTATTCTCTCATCTCATCTCATCATATAACCAGTCACTCTAAACAGGTTCAGAAACTTCTTTTTTTTTTTGCTTCAAATTTGACCCCTTGGACTATTAAAAAGTATTTGGAATTAAATATTTTTAAATAAAAATACAATAAGTTAAGTTTTATTTATATAGTGAAGACTTGGGATGATGTCTAAATCAAAATAGAGAAGGCTAAGGAAGGTAGGGGGAATAGAAAAAGAAGAAAATATAAATTAAAATGTCTCAGACCTTTAGTCCTGGAAAGCCTGGTGGCCCAGAAGGACCTTCTAGACCAATTCTTCCAGGTGTCCCAGGTGCTCCTGGAGGTCCTGGAATTCCAGGAAAACCTGTAAAGTTAGAAACCATTTTTTAAACTCCAAAGAGAAGACACTGTAAGAAAGATACCCAAACTCCCAAACCCACATTTTCACCCTATTCAATCGTGCTTAACGACTACAGTAAGATGGTAAAACCACAACGACATTCTAGATGACTACTTCAGACTAAGCCTCACACATACCTGATATTCTCTCTCAATCACCATATGGTCCCCTATTATTGTCATATAGGGATAATGTGTGTGGAAGATATGCTCTTCTAAGGAAAATCAAAGCTATTACCAACAAGATAGAACGAAAATTAAGGAATGAATCCAACACAAAAATGCAGAGAAACTTTTCTTCTGCTTACATCTGGATACAGTATGATAAAAGACCTACTAAATAATTCTGGAAGTGATCTAAAAACAATTGCAGAAAATAAATAAGGAACCACAAGCTTTAAATGACACATTAAGCATGATGGACTTATTTGATATTTAAGGGCATTCCATCCAAAAACAACAGAATACACTTTCCTCTCAAGTGCTCGTGGAAAATTCTCCAGGATAGATCATATCATGGGTCACAAATCAAGCTTCAGTAAATTTAAGAAAATTGAAATTGTACCAATTATCTTTTCCAACCACAACACTACGAGATTAGATATCAATTACAGGAAAGAATCTGTAAAAAATACAAACACATGGAGGCTAAACAATACACTACTAAATAAGCAAGACATCACTAAAGAAATCAAAGAGGAAATCAAAAAATACCTAGAAACAAATGACAATGAAAACACAATGACCCCAAACCTATGGGATGCAGCAAAAGTACCTATAAGAGGGAAGTATAGAGCAATACAATCCTACCTCAAGAAACAAGAAAAATCTCAAATAAACAACCTAACATTACATCTAAAGGAATTAGAGAAAGAAGAACAAAAAACCCAAAGTTAGCAGAAGATAAGAAATCATAAAGATGAGATCAGAAATAAATGAAAAAGAATTGAAGGACACAATAGAAAAGATCAATAAAACTAAAAGCTGGTTCTTTGAGAAGATAAACAAAATTGATAAACCATTAGCCAGACTCATCAAGAAAAAAAGGGAGAAGACTCAAATCAGTAGAATTAGAAATGAAAAAGGAGAAGTAACAACTGACACTGCAGAAATACAAAGG
>NC_041234.1:83838577-83839267 GCF_002837175.3 Physeter macrocephalus | reverse complement strand
ACAAACAAAAGCCCAGGACCAGATGGCTTCACAGGCAAATTCTTTCAAACATTTAGAGAAGAGCTAATACCTATCCTCAAACTCTTCCAAAAGATAACAGAGGGAGGAACCCTTCCAAACTCATTCTACAAGGCCACCATCACCCTGATACCAAAACCAGACCAAGATGTCACAAAGAAAGACAACTACAGGCCAATATCACTGATGAACATTGATGCAAAAATCCTCAAAAAATACTAGCAAACAGAATGCAACAGCACAATAAAAGGATCATACAACATGATGAATTGGGGTTTATCCAGGAATGCAAGGATTCTTCAATATACACAAATCAATCAATGTGATAAACCATATTAACAAATTGAAGGAGAAAAACCACATGATCATCTCAACAGATGCAGAAAAAGCTTTTGACAAAATTCAACACCCATTTACGATAAAAACCCTCCAGAAAGTAGACATAGAGGGAACTTACTTCAACATAATAAAGCCAATATATGACAAACCCACAGCCAACATAATTCTCAATGGTGAAAAACTGAAACCATTTCCTCTAAGATCAGTAACAAGGTTGTCCACTCTCACCACTATTTTTATTTTATTATTTATTAATTATTTATTATTATTATTATTTTTTTCCGGTACGCAGGCCTCTCACTGTTGTGGCCTCTCCTGTTGCGGAGCACAGGC
>NC_041234.1:83837875-83838248 GCF_002837175.3 Physeter macrocephalus | reverse complement strand
CAGAGAAGAAAAAGAAATAAAAGGAATCCAAATGGGAAAAGAAGAAGTAAAGCTGTCACTGTTTGCAGATGACATGCTACTATATATAGAGAATCCTAAAGATGTTACCAGAAAACTACTAGAGCTAATCAATGAATGTGGTAAAAGAGCCGGATACAAAATTAATGCACAGAAATCTCTTGCCTTCCTATACACGAATGATGAAAAACCTGCAAGAGAAATTAAGGAAACACTCCCATTTACCACTGCAACCAAAAGGATAAAATACCTAGGAATAAACCTACCTAAGGAGACAAAAGACCTGTATGCAGACAACTACAAGACACTGATGAAAGAAATTAAAGATGATACAAACAGATGGAGAGATATACCA
>NC_041234.1:83818635-83837047 GCF_002837175.3 Physeter macrocephalus | reverse complement strand
TTGAGAAGGAAAAATGGAGCTGGAGGAATCAGGCTCCTGGACTTCAGACTATACTACAAAGCTACAGTAATCAAAACAGTAAGATACTGGTACAAAAACAGAAATATAGACCAATGGAACAGGACTGAAAGCCCAGAGATAAACCCATGCACATACGGTCACCTTATTTTTGATAAAGGAGGCAAGAATATACAATGGAGAAAAGACAGCCTCTTCAATAAGTGGTGCTGGGAAAACTGGACAGCTACATGTAAAAGAATGAAATTAGAACACTCCCTAACACCATACACAAAAATAAACACAAGCTTTTGCACAGCAAAGGAAAACATAAACAAGACAAAAAGACAACCCTTAGAATGGGAGAAAATATATGCAAATGAAGCAACTGACAAAGGATTAATCTCCAAAATTTACAAGCAGCTCATGCAGCTCAATATCAAAAAACAAACAACCCAATCCAAAAATGGGCAGAAGACCTAAATAGACATTTCTCCAAAGAAGATATACAGATTGCCAACAAACAGATGAAAGGATGCTCAACGTCACTACACTAATCATGAGAGAAATGCAAATCCAAACTACAATGAGGTATCACCTCACACCAGTCAGAATGGCCATCATAAAAAAATCTACTAAAAATAAATGCTGGAGAGGGTGTGGAGAAAGGGGAACCTTCTTGCACTGTTGGTGGGAATGTAAATTGATACAGCTACTAGGGAGAACAGTATGGGGGTTCCTGAAAAAACTAAAAATAGAACTACCATATGACCCAGCAATCCCACTACTGGGCATATACCCTGAGAAAACCATAATTCAAAAAGAGTCATGTACCACAATGTTCATTGCAGCACTATTTACAATAGCCAGGACATGGAAGCAACCTAAATGTCCATCAACAGATGAATGGATAAAGAAGATGTGGCACATATATACAATGGAATATTACTCAGCCATAAAAAGAAAGAAAATTGAGTTATTTGTAGTGAGCTGCATGGACCTAGAGTCTGTCATACAGAGTGAAGCAAGTCAGAAAGAGAAAAACAAATACTGTATGCTAACACATATATATGGAATCAAAAAAAATGGATGTGAAGAACCTAGGGGCAGGACAGGAATAAAGATGCAGATGTAGAGAATGGACTTGAGGACACAGGGAGGGGGAAGGGTAAGCTGGGACAAAGTGAGAGAGTGGCATGGACATATATACACTACCAAGTGTAAAATAGAGAGCCACATAGCACAGGGAGATCAGCTCGGTGCTTTGTGACCACCTAGAGGGGTGGGATAGGGAGGGTGGGAGGGAGACATAAGAGGGAGGAGATATGGGGACATATGTATATGTATAACTGATTCACTTTGTTATAAATCAGAAACTAACACACCACTGTAAAGCAATTATGCTCCAATAAAGATGTAAAAAAATTGCAGATATTATACACATATATACACATAAAATCAAATCTGACTCTTTTGAAGTCATTTAGTATAAACGAGTAAGGACATGTTTAAGCACTGATCTCAGACCAATGCACACTCTTGCCATTCATGAGAAAAGAAATTCTGTGAAGAATAAAGCATAACTGAAGCAACAGCCCTAAAAATTTCAGTAAATCAGGGGAATATGATTTAGGATAAAACATTACTTGGATATATGTGTGCAATAATCTCTTTTCTGTTTAATACAATCCATTCATTTAACAAATATCTATTGAGTGCTTAATATGTGCCAGGGACTCTTCTGAGCCCTGAAAATACAGTGGTGAACACAAAAGACAATAATTACTGTGATTTTTAAAGCTTGTGTATCATTTTTGCATATCTAGGATTTAGATATTTTCTTGTCTGGAACGTTTTACATAAAGACAATGAAACTATAGTACATACATGCTGTGACTTTTCCCTTACACTCTTTATTGCACATAGAAAAAAGTTGCATGAATATACTTTAACTGTTGTGTGAGCTATATCAAATAATAATATCATACTAACCAGCTAACCTACCTTGCCTGCTACCCAGTCCTACGTACCTTTGGGACCAGGTGGTCCAGGAAGCCCGATTCCAGGGATACCTGGTTCTCCTTTGCTGCCAGGTATACCTGGCAAGCCTGGCTGACCTGGGAGTCCAGGTTCACCTACGGAGAAATAGCAGTTTTTTGGAAGTAGCCAAAGAAAGAAACCAACAAGTGTTGAAGACATGGTCAAATAAATTCCTCACATACCTGGAAGACCTACTTCACCATCTCTGCCTGGGTTACCAGGCAAGCCAGGCTTCCCTGGCTGTGCTATGGTCTGACCTGGATCACCTTTAGGACCTAAGAACAAGTCGGAATTAATAGTGAATGGGAAATGTTCACTTGACTAAAGATCTCCACTAATTAAAACAAAACAGAAAGTACTTACAATCTTCTAAAAATTCAAACTAACAAAAATCTACGAGAAAAACAATCCTATATATATTTTCAAGGAAGATACTAAACAGGAGGATGAAATTTCAAAGAGAAAAGTAGATGACAGTGTTAAGGGTTTCCATGAAGATGGCATCTATAAAAATAGTAGGCATCTATAAAAATATTTTCTAAATGTAGGTCAAAAGAAAAATACTTCTTTTTGGTTAACTAGTAGTACTTTAAGGTTTTATGTGTGCAAAGTCCAAGTACAACTACTTCTCATTAATTGAAATAAGAATTTGAAATAGGCTCAGGACAAAGATGGATTTCTTAAACATGACATAAACCATAACCATGAGAGAGAAAAGGTTGATATATTTGACTACATTCAAATTGACTTCTGTTCATTAAAGACACCATACAGAGAGTGAAAATGGCAAGCCATAGTGAATTAAGATTTTGCAAAATAAATAGCTAATAAAGAACGAATACAAATAATATACATACACACACACACACACACACACACACACACACACACACACATATTCCTCCAAATCAATAAGAAACAATCCAAAAGAAAAAATGGTCAAAACACTTGAATAGACATTTCACAAACAGAAATTCAAATGGTCAACAAACATATGAAAAGGTGGTAAACATTAATATAGTCAGAGAAATATAAAATAAAACTGCCATGAGATATATCACACTCAACAGACTGGCAAAAATGAAAAAGTCTAACAATACAAAATACTTATGAGGATACAGAGCAACAAGAAACCTCTAATACTGCTGGTAGGAGTATAAATTGGTACAATTGCTTTGGATGTAGTTTGGAATCATCTAGTAAAGCCGAAGATGTATTTATTCTATGCCTCAAGAATGCTAATCTTAAATATATACCCTAGCTTAGGGATTGGCAAATTTTTTCTGTAAAGGACCAGACAGCATATACTTTAGGCTTTGTGGGCCATCTGGTCTCTGTAGCAACAACAACTCTGCAGTAGTAGTGCAAAAGCAAGCATAAACAGTAGTGAATGGCTGTGGATGTGTTCAAATAAAATTTTCATTTATGACAACATGTGGAGGGCCAGAGTTGTAGTTTGCTGATCTCTGTCACAGAGCAGTGTATGCACATGTACACCAGAAATATATATAAAAGAATGCACATAGAAGCATTATTCATAATAGGCCTGAACTATAAATAACCCAACTGTCCATTAACAATAGAATGCATAAAGCAACGGTGATACACACACATACACACACACACAGTGGGATACTGTAGAGCAGTGAAAATGAATATGCTATATCCATACACAAAGTTAACATAAAAAATACTTACCCTATGCTTCCATTAATATAATGATCAAAAAGAAGCATAATTAAAGTACTCTGTTTAGGAATACATATCTAGGTGATAAAACTATATATGGAAGGAAATTATGCAAAAGTCAGGACAGTGTTTACCTTTGGAGAAATGGAAGGGGATTATGACCAGGAAAGGCCAGAGAGAGGAGGACAGGGGTTTCGAGGATGCTGGCAATGTTGTGTTTCTTGACATGTGTGGTAGTTAGGTGTGTGTTTCCATTATAATTATTTGTTAAACTTTGCATTATATATATCATGTACAGTATATATATCATGCACTTAAAAACAACAACAGTAACAATAAATACAGTCAAAAAAATTTAAAGAGAAGCCCCTCTTAAAACACACACACACACACACACACACACACACACACACACACACACACACACATTTATGTTTCCCTGCTAAGAAGCTCTGAAAAGTCCAAATATAAATGGCGACAGAAACACAACTCTCATAAAAGGAAGCTAAGAATGGCCAAAAGATAATAAATACATTTCTGCTTTTAAGTACCAAACTAAAAACAAAACAACCATAGTAAACTCACCTGGTATTCCTGGCTGGCCTGGATTTCCTGCTACACCTTGTATGCCTTTTTCACCTGGTGGGCCTGGAGGGCCAAAACCAAGAGGGCCCATAGGCCCCCTATTTCCTGGGAGACCTGGAAAACCTGGGTTCCCAGGGGGACCTCTTTCACCCTTAAAAGCAATTCCACCCTGAAAAGGGAAAAATTTAATACAGAAACATATAGATATAACAGCTATCTGTAGGTTGGTATTACTAAGTACAACTAGAGAAATGATACAGCCATAAATAGTTCTTAAAAACTGCCTAAATGTGTGTTATTATGGGGTGGTATGTGTGATCACTCTACTTATTCATTTCTTTAACAAATATTTTTGAGTTCCTACTATGTGCCAGGTGCTGGTGATAAAGCAAATAATAAAAATAGGCAAAAAATCTCTGCATTCATGAAGCTTACATTCAAAAATCTCTGCGTTCATGAAGTCAAGAAGTTTACAGCCTAGCTAACATTTAATAAAATAGCACTTTCTACCTAAAATATGCCGGGCTGTGTGTTGTGCACAAAATAAGAATCTACTCATTTATCTTCAATCTTTAAGCTCCATGGCACATTTCACATGGTCATCTACTCACACCAATCTCTAAGCTTACTTTATATAAAAACCAAATTAGTCTTTTGTTGTCTGGTCTAAAAAAACCAGACAAGGCTATGTGGGATGAGAAAAGGGGAACCTCACAGTGACCCATAAGCATCTTAACCTCCTGCCTACCTAGTCATAGCAAATATTACTCAATATAGCAGTGGGTTAAGCAGAAAGAATGAATAAAACCACTGAGAAAAGAACTGTAAAGAAACCTTATGTCGTCAATAACAATGTACCATTAGTATATATAACCACATTCTTTTAAGCATTGATTACATGTTCATCTCAGCACCAGGCCTATCCTAGGAAACATCACTAACAATTTGACATGACAAAACCAAGAATATCAAACCAACTCACAGGTTCTCCTTTGGGGCCAGGAAGCCCTGGCAATCCATCCTGTCCAGGGGTGCCAGGTAAACCAGGAAGGCCTGGAGCTCCAGGAGAACCCAAATCTCCTTTGTCACCCTTCATTCCTGGAAAAGTGAGGATGTCACCAGGTTCACCTTTAGGTCCGGGAAAGCCTGGAGCGCCTGGAGCTCCTGGTATGCCCTGAGGAGGGAGGGGGGCAATAAAGAGGGGAAAAAGAAGAGAGAGAAAAAGATAATCAGTTTCTTTTTTTTCTAATACTTTCTCCAGTTTATCCCATCAACCTGCCCAATAACATTTAGTGTACCAAGCTATGAGTCAAGTGAGACATATGAGTCAGCGAGAGTGAAAGAATCAAATATATCGTAATAAGAAAACTAAATTTCTTCTATATACATCCACAAGTGAAAATCAAAATGTAAATGGGTTTCTTCTACTTCTTTTGTTATACAATATACTTAAAACTTACTGTTAATCCTTTGGGACCGGTTGCACCAGCGTGTCCTTTTTCACCCTTCTGTCCAGGGAAACCAAGAGATCCTAATACACACACACATACACACACACACACACACACACACACACACAGAGTAATGTGAGCTTCGACCTTGAAATTCTGACAAAGCTCATATAAAAATCAGCAAGTCAGGAAGTCAAGTTTTAAAATACGAATGCCAGACTTCCCCAGTGGCACAGTGGTTAAGAATCCGCCTGTCAATGCACCAATGCAGGGGACACGGGTTCGATCCCTGGTCCGGGAAGAGCCCACATGCCGTGGAGCAACTAAGCCCGTGCGCCACAACTGCTGAGCCCGAGCTCTAGAGCCTGCAAGCCACAACTACTGAGCCCGCGTGCCACAACTACTGAAGCCCGCATGCCTAGAGACCGTGCTCCGCAACAAGAGAAGCCACCAAAATGAGAAGCCCACACACTGCGATGAAGAGTAGCCCCTGCTCGCCACAACTAGAGAAAGCCCACGTGCAGCAATGAAGACCCAACACAGCCAAAAAATAAATAAATAAAATAAGAATGCCATTCAATTCCATTTAACAAGTCACATTTTGATTTTTCTATTCTATGCTCTGAAGGTGAGGAGATCATCCTTTCTTTTAGGTAAAGCTAACATTTCCTGGTACATACAGCATTGTATCCTTAGGCATTTCCAATTCCAAAGCCTCTCAGTGCTTGCAGCTACCAAGTACTATGCACAGAAATGCTCTGCTCTTATAACTACCCCATTGCCAAGGTGAGAAGGAGATAAGGACAAAGTCTGTGTATCTTTCTATGTTCTTACGTAAACAATTTTTCCTAGATTCCTACCAGTTCTTTCTTTGGTTTGTCACTCCCTAAAATTTGGTTTATGAGGAAGGATTGGTGCTCAAAGACTAGAGGAAATATTACTAAAGCAGTGCTCTCAAAATGGGTCCCTGGACCAGCTGCATCAGCACCACCTGGGCACTGGTTAGAAATGCTAATTCTTGGTCCCTCCACCCCAGGTCTACTGAATAAGAAATTTGGGGGGATGGGACCCAGGAATCTGGGTTTTAACAAGCCCTCCAAGTAATTCTGATGCACTCCCAAGTTTGAAAACCACTAGACTGGAAGTACAAGGCTAGATGATTAACTTCTAGGGGCAGCTATAAGACTTGCTGAAAATCTATTTCCAAGCACCAAATGTGTGTCTGGCAGACACACTAGACAGAAAGGTAAGAGATCTGGTACCTATTCTCAGCCCTGACTGACTCAGACATGAAGTGTGACTTCAAGAGAATATAATACTGGGAAACCCCAAGAGGCAGTTGAGTAAAAGAGTTGTGGGTCTGATGTATATCAAATATGGTTCTGATTGGAAATGGGGAAGGGGGAGTTATATATAGAAAGAGGAAGACAAATATCATATGATATCACTTATATGTGGAATTTACAAACAGGGTACAAATGAACTTATCTACAAAACAGAAATAGGGTTACAGATGTAGAAAACAAACTTATGGCTACAAGGGGGGTAAGGGAGGAGGGGGATAAATTAGGAGACTGGAATTGACATATACACACTACTATACATAAAATAGATAACTAATAAGGACCTACTGTATAGCACAGAGAACTCTACTCAATACTCTGTAACGGCCTATAATGGGAAAAGAATCTAAAGAAGACTGGATATATGTATATGTATAACTGATTCACTTTGCTGTACACATGAAACTAACACAACATTTAAATCAACTATACTCCAATAAAACATTTTTTTTAAAAAAGAAAGAACATTAAAAAAATTTTTTAATTTTTAAAAATTAAAAAAAATAAAGAGGAATATTGGCAGTTGATTGTCAAACTCTGGTAGAAGACCGTTTCTTAATGACAACATGTGATACATCCCAATGACTAGAATCTTGGCCACTGAAAACGATATTCAGGGGCCAGGTATTATGAACATTTTCCCCAGTTTTCTGGAATAAAGAAGTCTGACTCTGTAGAAAGTTATTTTCCTCACCATATGGAAAATAAGGAAGATATTTTTCCTGGAGTAATACTGTCGAAATTCTTTAATAGAAAATGTTGGTAGCTTCAGCTACTGGAAACAAGAGCATAATTTATTTCATAGCAGATAGTGACATTTCATATTTAATTATTTATGGATGTGAGTGACTAGCCATAAAATGAGAAACTGGCATCATTTAAAACTATAAGCTCACTAATATCTAGCCAATAAATATTTTTAAAGTTGCCCTGAGGAAGAATGTTTTACCTGGGGGACCTGGAAGACCTGGCAAACCAGGTTCACCTGGAGGCCCTGAAACACCAGTTCCAATACAGTTGAAGCAGGTGTCACCTTTGTCACCTAGAGAAAACCATAATAAAAAACAAATTTTACTTGAAGGGGTACATATACCTTCTTTAGATAGGTTCTAAAGAAGTTAGCACTAAGGGACAATATTCCTACCTAACAGTGTAGCTGGAGAAGCCTATATCTAGAATCAATTTACTTGATAAGTATTTACTGAGCACCTACTATGTGCCAAGCACTGTTCAAGGAGTTTGTAATACATTGATAAACAAAACAGACAAAATCCATACCTTCACAGTGTTTACATTCTACCAGTGGCTGGGTAAGTGAAATCGGATATGTTTAGGGGTGAATGGCAGGTTGCAATTTTAAATAGGGTGGTCAGGATAAGACCTCATTGAGAAGACGACACGTGATTAAAAAAACTTAAAGGACATGGCACTTGCATAACGACTGTAGAGCAGTCCAGGTAGAAAGAGTAGCCATGTTTGGCATATAGAAGGAACATCAAGGAGAACAGATTGCTGGAGTACAGTGAGGAAGGGGAACCAGGTCAGACAGTTAACAGATTATAACAAGTGGCATATCATAAATTATCACATAGGCCACCACAAAGACTGTGGCTTTTACTGTGAGTGAAATGAGAATCTAGGAGAAGAAATTAAACAGAGAAGCAACATGATATGACTTAAGTTTTAAAAGGATGACTCTGGTTGCTATGTTAACAATATAATCTAAGCACAAGGATGGAAACAGGGTAACCACATAAGTGGCTACTGCTGAAGTGATCTAGGAGAGATAGTAGCTCATTCCAGAGTGACAGCAATGAACATGATGAGAATTGGTTAGATTCTGGACATATGTGAAAGTAGAGCCAATAGGGTTTTCTCATGGATCATATATAGAATGCAAAAGAAGAAGGGAATCAAGGATGACTCCATGACAGATCAAAGGTCGAAATGTAAAAGGCAAAAACGATAAAGCTTTTAGAAGAAAACATAGAGGAATATCATCAGGTCCTTGGGATAAGCAAAGATTTCTAAAACAGAACATAAACAGCACTAACCATAAAAAAGGACATTAATAATTTGACTTCTTTTAATTAACAACTTCTGTTCAAGAAAAGACGCGAGTAAAAAAGCAAGTCACAGAATGGGAGAATATATTTGTGATACATATATCCAACAACCTAATTAAAATAGAAAAAGATAGGTACTTTACAAAAAGAATGTACAGACTATAAGAAAAGAGGCTCAGCATCAATAAGTTGTGGGGGAAATGGAAACTAAATCCTCTTTGGAAAATGGTTTGGTGATATCTATGGAATCAAAGATACATCTATCTCACGACCCAGCAATTCCGTTACCAGGTTTGCACAACAGAAATGAATGCTTATGTCCTACAAAAAAAAAAAAAAAATATATATATATATATATATATTTATATATATATGAATGTTCATAGCAGCTTTATTCATAATAGCCCCAGACCAAATGTCCATTAACATTAGAATGGATGAATAGGAATAGGAATATTCATTCAATGAAATACCAAAGAGCAGTGAAAAAATACTGCTACAGAAACAAAAACATGGATATACCTCACAGATATAATATTAAGCAAAAGAAACCAGATAAAATATTAAGACATAAAAGAGCCCATACTGTATGATTCCATTTCAAAGTTAGGCAAACTGTTTGATTGAGGATACAACAGTGGTTACCTTTGGGAGTGCTGACTAGGATGCACAAGAGAGTCTTCTAGAGTCTTGGAAAAGTTCTATATTTTGATTTAGACAGTAGTTACATGGGAGGTAATAGATAGACATACACACAGAGAGATATACACATAGAGACAGAGTATATATAGGAGGAGACATATCTATATATAGAGAGAGACATATCTATACCTATATCTATATCTAATATATACGATATGCCAGGAAGGTAGGAAGAAAAACAGAGCATGTAATATACTGAAAACCAAGTGAAGCAAGTGTTTAGAGAATGGAAAAATCAAGGAAATAATGGACTGAGACTTGATATTTGAATTGGCAGTGAACAGGCTGCTGATGACTTTGACAAAAGCAGCATCTATGGAGTGGTGGGGGGAGGGGAGTGAAGTCCTGAGGAGTATGTTTAAGAGAAAATGAGAGTAGAGTTTTCTAGAGACAGTGAGTAGAAAATTCTTGAAGAGTTTTGCTGCAAATGGAAGCAGAGGAATGGCGTAGTATCAGGCAGGGGAAGTGGGATTATGATAAAATATTTTTAGATGTGTGAAAAAAGCATATTTGTATACTGCTGGGAATGATCCAGTAAAAGGGGAAAATTGATGATATGGGAGAGACAAGAATTTCTGGAATGAATTTTTGGGGGAGAACAAGAGGAAACTGAATCTATTGTACAAACAGAAGTGCTTTAGATAGGAGCAGTAACAATAGGCAGGAAGGCAGAATATAGGGGCAAAGATGCAGATAGGTAGGTAAGTATGGTGGTGGCGGCAATCTGTGAAAGTTCTCTTGTTATTGCTTCAATTGGTCAGTGGAGGAGGAAGCAAACTCAGAATCCTAAAATGAGAATGGAAGAGGAGGTGTTAGAAGTCTGAAGAGAGAAGGCACAGGCTCAGAAGAGGTGGTAATTTGGAATTACCAGGGCTGTGCTTTTGTTTGAAGTGAGTACAATGGCAGGAGAGGAGGGCAAAGGGGTCAAGAGTTTATGTATGAGATTGATTATGGAATTTAAGCTGGGTTAAGAGAGAAGAAAGGACATCAAAAGGTTGAGGGACAGTCAAAGTTGGTAGGTTTCAGTGAGTGTGAAGTAATGTTGGAGTCAGGTTATTAGAGGTAGTAAGCTAGAAAGATAGGATGTAGTGGTCACAAAATGGGATGCGGGAAATCAAAATATGGAAGTGTGCACTACTGGTAATGTGTGGTCTTGGTGTATGACCATGGGAGTGAGTGGCTGAGGTAGGGTGGAGGATATAGGGGATTTTCTGATGATTTCAAAGGATGAAGGAATATGGGAATCAAACCTTTCACTCCTTGTTCTCCTTGGAGTCCTCTATCACCTGGAGATCCTGGAGGGCCAGGAGGGCCTGCTTCACATACCTCATCACCTGAGATAAGATAAAACAAGAACAGCAAGCCAATTGTTGTAAAATATCCAGAAGACAACAAAGAGAAAGTCTGATAGGCTAGAAAAAAAAGAGATCTATTTTCAGTTATTTCTCTGCATTAATACAACTACCTATAAACAAAAGGAAGATATAATATTAGTGATAATTTGAAGAACAAATCTAAATATCAAAGAATCACCAAAAATCAAAAGTAGAAGCAGTGGAAGAATATTTAGCTATCAGAAATACAAAGAATGATGCCAACCTTCAGCTAGATTCACTTATAAATAAAGACAAACAAAAACAACAATAGAACTTAAAAGGAAAAAACTATAGCTTACTAGGAGGGATGTGAGGGCCAGGAGGGCCAGGAGGCCCTGGAAGGCCAGGAGCCCCAGGCTGTCCATCAAGTCCAGGAGATCCAGGAATGGAAATTCCAGGTGGACCTTCATCACCTTTCTGGCCCCTTTCCCCAGGAAAGCCAGGGGGCCCAGGAGGACCTGTAACTGCAAGTCCTAAGATAAAAACAAATACCCATTAAAAGTGATCAAAATGATCTTATTTTAGACATATTATTGTGGGTCTCAATGAGACATTAAGTAATGATAAGATCTTCCTTTAATGTATAATACTGGTTATGTTCTTAGTCTTTTCTATGAGAATCAACATCTAGAGAAAAGATGGAAAGTTCCAATAATGTAAGTACTACTTTGAGTATAAGAAAGAATAATTTAAAGTAGCTTTATTACTTTTGGAAATGTACTAATAACTAACTCTCTACTCACTCTCTTTTGACACTATGATCTTTTAATCTCAGAAATACCAGGAAGCCATTTACAGGAAAAAAAGAGGCATCTCAAAGTTCTCATGTAAACGTGGCTCTGTTTCTGGACATTCTTCTGTTCCACTATCTGTTCCTGCACCATTAACACACTTTTTCATTACTACAGCTTTATAATGTTTTCAAAACTGGTAAGGAAAATACACCCATCTTTGTTCTTTTTAAAACCATCTTCACTACACTTACAAATTTACTCTTCTAAGTGAATTTCAGAGTCAGCTTGTCAGTTTCATCTTAAAAAAACATTGTAATTTTGAATGATATTAATTTGAATATAAAGATTAAATTTTGGTAGAATCACCTGTATATAATATTGGGTTCTCGCATCAAGTAATAATTATTATATCTTTCCATTTATTAATTTTATATCATTTAATAGTATTTTACAAAGTTATGAAAGAGATCTTACACATCTTTTGTTTGGTTTATTCATGGGTAAATTTGATTGCTAATGTCAGTTTTATGACTGTTACTTTTGTTAACTGGATTTTGTCCTCTTATACGTTTAATTATTTTATTGCTGGTTTAGAGAAAGGTAAGTTATTTAAGTTTGCAACTTATATTTGGCTACCTTGCAAACATTCTAAGTTCTGGTAATTTGTCATTTGATTCTTTTAGGCTCTATGGGTAGATTATCACATGGCCTGTGAATAACCAAAATTTGGTTTGCTTTTTGTTTTTTATCCATACACCTCTTTTTTTCCAGACTTAGTATGCTGGCTGGGATCTTCAGTACAAGAACAAACAGTATTGGTGACCATATCTTTATCTTATTTTTGACTTGAATGAGAATGCCCCTGATGTTTCACCAAGAAGTATGACATTTCCTGAATAGTCCTGTACTTCCTGTATGAAGTAGATAGCTTCAAGAGAACATAAGACATCAAGTCTTATATTCTGTCATCAAGTTAAGACAGTTCCCTTTTTTTATATAAATTTATTTATTTTTTTTATTTACTTTTGGCTGCTTTGGTTCTTTGTTGCTGTGCGTGGCTTTCTCTAGTTGCGGCAAGCGGGGGCTACTCTTCATTGAGGTACGTGGGCTTCTCATTGCGGTGGCTTCTCTTGTTGTGGAGCACAGGCTCTAGGCACACGGGCTTCAGCAGTTGTGGCACATGGGCTCAGTAGTTGTGGTTCACGGGCTCTAGAGTGCAGGCTCAGTAGTTGTGGCACCCGGGCTTAGTTGCTCCATGGCATGTGGGATCTTCCCGGACCAGGGCTCAAACCCGTGTCTCCTGCATTGGCAGGGGGATTCTTAACCACTGTGCCACCAGGGAAGCCCAAGACAGTTCCTTTTTTATTTTTCTGAATTTTATTTATTTTTTTATACAGCAGGTTCTTATTAGTTATCCATTTTATACATATTAGTGTATATATGTCAATTCCAGTCTCCCAATTCATCACAACACCCCACCCCCCACCACTTTCCCCCCTTCGTGTCCATACGTTTGTTCTCTACATCTGTGTCTCTATTTCTGCCTTGCAAACCGGTTCATCTGTACCATTTTTCTAGGTTCCACATATATGTGTTAATATACTATATCTGTTTTTCTTTCTGACTTACTTCACTCTGTATGACAGTCTCTAGATCCATCCACGTCTCTACAAATGACCCAATTTCGTTCCTTTTCAAGGCTGAGTAATATTCCATTGTATATATGTACCACATCTTCTTTATCCATTCATCTGTCGATGGGCATTTAGGTTGCTTCTGTGACCTAGCTATTGCAAATAGTGCTGCAATGGACATTTGGGTGCATGTGTCATTTTGAATTGTGGTTTTCTCTGGGTATATGCCCAGTAGTGGGATTGCTGGGTCATATGGTAATTCTATTTTTAGTTTTTTAAGGAACCTCCATACTGTTCTCCATAGTGGCTGTATCCATTTACATTCCCCCCAACAGTGCAAGAGGGTTCCCTTTTCTCCACACCCTCTCCAGCATTTGTTGTTTGTAGTTTTTCTGACAATGCATTCAATGTGGACACATTCTCACCACATAGGAGTCTGTGGGGCAGCCCTTTCACAGGTTGATCTTAGATTATGGTCTAGGAGGTCTGCAGGTAAAGGTTTTCTAGTCAAAGCAATGATTTAAAAAGATAATAGCCAGATTTTTTGATGATGGCCATTCTGACCGGTGTGAGACGATACCTCATTGTAGTCTTGATTTGCATTTCTCTAATAATTAGTGATGGTGAGCAGCTTTTCATGTGCCTCTTGGCCACCTGTACATCTTCTTTGGAGAAATGTCTATTTAGGTCTTCAAGACAGTTCCCTTTTAATCTTAGGGTTTTTAAAAAATATTTATTTATTTATTTATTTATTTGTTTATGTATGGCTATGTTGGGTCTTCGTTGCTGAGTGTGGGCTTTCTCTAGTTGTGGTGAGCTGGGGCTGCTCTTCATTGTGGTGCACGCGCTTCTCATTGTAGTGGCTTCTCTTGTTGTGCAGCACAGGCTCTAGGTGCGTGGGCTCAGGACTTGTGGCACATGTGCTTAGCTGCTCCATGGCATGTGGGATCTTCCTGGACCAGGGCTCAAACCCATGTCCCCTGCATTGGCAGGCGGATTCTGAACCACTGCGCCACCAGGGAAGTCCCTAATCTTAGTTTAAGATTTTTATTTTCCTTTTAAAAATGAGTAAGTATTGAATTTTACTGTTTTCTTTGCATCTATTGGCCTATTCTCTTTTAATATGTCAATGTGGTCAATTACAGTGATGTTGAACCATCCTTGCAATCTTAGGGTAAAATCTATTTGGTCATAATATCATATTGTTTAATATACTTCTGGATTGATTTGATAATATTTTATTTAAGATTGTTACTTCCACATTCATAAATGATATTGAACTATAGTTATTTCCAGTGTATCTCCTTGGTGGTTTGGTATTGATACTGCTAAACTGAATTTCCTTTTTAAAAAAATGTTCTGAAACAGTTTATAAACTATGAGAATCACCTGCTCAAGAACTCTGTAGATTTCATCCATAAAACTCTATAAAACCACCCACAAAACCAATGCTTTTTCATGGAGACCATTAACGTTTCAAAATCTTCTATGGTAATTGATCTACTTAGGTGTCCTACTTTCTCGGGAAAATTTTATTACTTTATGTTTTCTGTTTCATGAGGAATGTATATTTCACCTAGAATTCAAACTATATTGACATAGTTTTATAGTTTTCTTGTAATCTAAAAATTTTAATTGCATTTATGGTAATTTTTTTTTCTTTACTGATTTTATTTGTGCCTCCTCTTCCCTTTATCTTGATCATATTTCATTTTTACCTTTCTCAAGTTTTTCCATCTATTTTGTTTGTGCTTTTTAAAAAAAATTTGTATTGGAGTATAGTTGATTTACACTGTTGTGTTAATTTCAGATGTACAGCAAAGTGAATCAGTTATACATATACATATATCCACTCTTTTTTAGATTCTTTTCCCATACAGGCCATTACAGAGTACCGAGTAGTGTTCCCTGTGCTACACTGTAGGTACTTGTTAGTCATAGTTTTATAGTTTTCTTGTAATCTAAAAATTTTAATTGCATTTATGGTAATTATTTTTTCTTTACTGATTTTATTTGTGCCTCCTCTTCCCTTTATCTTGATCATATTTTATTTTTACCTTTCTCAAGTTTTTCCATCTATTTTGTTTGTGCTTTTTAAAAAAAATTTGTATTGGAGTATAGTTGATTTACACTGTTGTGTTAATTTCAGATGTACAGCAAAGTGAATCAGTTATACATATACATATATCCACTCTTTTTTAGATTCTTTTCCCATACAGGCCATTACAGAGTACCGAGTAGTGTTCCCTGTGCTACACTGTAGGTACTTGTTAGTCATCTATTTTGTATATAGTAGTGTGTATATGTCAATCCCAATCTCCCAATTTATCCCTCCCCCCCCTTTGCCCCCTGATAACCATAAGTTTGTTTTCTACATGTGTAACTCTATTTCTGTTTTGTAGATAAGCTCCTTGGTAGCCTTTTTTTAGATTCCACATATAAGTGCTATCATATATTTGTCTTCCTCTGTCTGACTTATTTCACTCAGTATGACAATCTCTAGGTCCACGCATGTTGCTGCAAATGGCATGCGCTTGTTTTATTTCTTATTATTTTCCCAACTTAGCTCATTTATTTTCAGTATCTCTAATTTTGTGATAAATTAAGGGTACAATGAGTTTTGATACGAGGTTGTTTATTTAGCATTTAGTAGTTCATCATCTCCATTTCTGTATTCTCTTTACCTCTAGAGTTATTTAGAAATATGCACTTTAATATACAAATATTTGGTGCTTTTTGTTGTTAATTTCTGACTTCATTTCACTGTGGTCACAGAGCATGGCCCGCATATAATTTTAAAAGATTTTTTCTGGTCTAATAGAGTCAATTTCTATAAATGCTTCATGTGTGCTTGAAAAGAATGTACATTCTCTGCTGCACACACAGCTTTTCTCTCTCCCCCATAAATACAGCTTAATTGTGTTGCTCAAATCATTTATATCCTTATTTATTTTTCACTTACTTGATATATTGGGGAGTTGCCAAATTATCCCTTAGAGTTTATCAGTTTTCCTTTTACATATTCAAAGCTCTATTTTTAGATGCATAAGTTTAGTGACCTTTATATCACTGTGGTATAAGTTGTCTATTTATCCACGTGAAATATATTTTTTAATGCATTTTTGCATTGAATTCTATTTCATACTGTATTAGAATTGCTAAATCAGCTTTCCTTTTGGTAGCATTTGCTTAATATCTTCCCATTGCTTTCTTTTCAAATTTTCTATGTTGTTTTACTTTAGATATGTCTACTGTGCACAGCATACAGATATTTTTATTCCAATCTTATTTTAGTTTTTGTCTACTAATCAGTGTTTAGTCCTTTCACATTTATTGGAGTTGCTGATTTATTTTTAACTTCTTCTTGTCATTTTATTTATTTTTTTCTATTTATTCAGGTTTATCTGTGTCTGTTTTGCCCCAATCCTAATTTGTGTGACATAGATCCAGCTTTATGGTCATCTTCTTTCCTCAACAAGTAAGTAATGTATATTATTTCTATTCTTTTCTAGTGGTTACTATTAAAATGTTTAACCTATGTACTAAAACTTATATTTTTCAAAAAACTTAGAGAGTTAATAATATTTATATTCTCTCCCTCTAACAAGACAAAAAACCTTATCATTCACTTCCCCATTCTCTCTGTACATCCATATCCTGTGTTAGTCATGTGTACAATTATACTTCCATGTTGTTACTTAAAATACTTCTGTTATTTTTTATGATCCATACTTATTTAGATTTAAAATACTTTATCAATATCTTTCCTAACCACTGGTTCTTGTATCTTACCCACCCCCACCGCCAACTTCATCCTGAATTCATTGTCTTCTTCTTGGAGTAAAACCTCCAGTAACTATTTCAGAGAAGATCTGGAGGTAGTAAATTTTCTAAGCATCCCATCTTCACGCTAGGATGATAGTTTGATGTAATACAGAATCTCAAATTCATAGTTATTTTTCCTTATTACTTTGAAATTGTGCTCCATTATCTTCCTCTTATTCTCACTGTTTTGTAGGTGATCTGCCTTTGCTCTCAGACAGTTTTTAAGAATTTCTTTTTACCCTTAAATTCTAAAATGTCCCTAAAATGTGTCTAGTTACACATTTTTGTATTATTATTTTACTTTTGCTTCGTAATTCATAAGCCTTTTCACAGGGAATCATTTTTTAATAGATAGAAGTTCTCAGCCATTAATTTTTCAAATATTGCTTCTTGTCCTATTCTCTCCTTGAACTCCTTCATGCTGGATTTTGGGACTTCTAGGTTTATCCTCTGTGCGTCTTAAATTTTATTTCATACTATCTAACACTTTAACTTTTTTGCTACATCCTTGGAGAATTCCTTATCTCAATTTTCCAGACACAGTATGTGTTTAGTCCATTACCTTGAAGTTCAAAATTCAAAGTGCATACTTAGAGCAAAATGGGACCCACAATTTATTCTTTTTCTCCTTGGGAGGAACACTGAGTGTCACTCATCTCATCATGTTAATATTTCATTAGCCAAATACTTTTGAAGGAAAAGTAACCATAATTTATTATGCATGTATGTGTGACAGATACTGTAGATGTTTTTTCAAATTTTACATAAATCCTTACTATCCCTCATTTCACAGAACTTCCAAATAAACATGTTAAACAAGGGTACTGCTCAGTTTGTGGCCAAATTAGAAATGCTCTACTATACTGTATATCTTCAACAAAGGAATGATATAAAACTCAGTATTGGGCTTCCCTGGTGGCGCAGTGGTTGCGCGTCCGCCTGCCTATGCAGGGGAACCGGGTTCGCGCCC
>NC_041234.1:83781696-83818625 GCF_002837175.3 Physeter macrocephalus | reverse complement strand
CCTGGGAGGACCCCACGTGCCGCGGAGCGGCTGGGCCCGTGAGCCACGGCCGCTGAGCCTGCGCGTCCGGAGCCTGTGCTCCGCACCGGGAGAGGCCGCAGCAGAGGGAGGCCCGCATACCACAAAAAAAAAAAAAAAAAAAAAACTCAGTATTGAGCGCCAAGATTTTACTGCACAGCAAAATCACCATGGGAATCTCTAGGTAGATGTTTCTGGAATTCTAAGTGGATAGTGCTATTTACTATATAAAAATACAGTAAATCTTATATAACTAGGCATTATTAGCACAATGTTCCCTTTCATAACAGCATGAAAGGTATAATGATTAATTTTTGGATCATAGTACTGTTTGGTGTAATTTATTAATAACAAAAGGTAGAAATGGTATTTTTTTTTGGGTAAAAGGACACTATTCAAGCAACTTTGCTTTTTTTTTTTTTTTTAAGTACAGGTAAGAAACTTGGTGAGAAAAGCTATAGTAAGAGTTGAGAAGTTTCTGTCAATTAAAAAATACCTCTGTCTTCTGCTGCCATGCTCACCCTGGAACTAGTATGATAATACTGTGTACTTGGATTAGTAAAGATACTATAAATTCAAGACTATTAAGTACAGCACAGTCTCTTTTACCTGGAGGTCCAGGAAGCCCAGGTGGACCCTGTATTCCAGGAAATCCTCGCTCTCCTTTTTCTCCAGGCAAGCCAGGTAACCCAATGTTTCCTTTTTCTCCTACAGTTACACCAGTTCCAGGCCTAGGAATTACCTTTATTATGAAAGAAAAAAATAAAGGAATTCAAAGAGGAAGAGACTTGTTCTTCTGAAAATAACCTAGCATCTACATATGATTACAGTGTATCATTGTCACAAAGTGTTCAGAAGCAAAATCATCAAGACTACTTACGTAGATTGTGAGTCATATTCTGTATTACTTCTATGCTTCAACAGATTAGAAAATGTTCAATGCCAGTACTAATATTACCACTCTCCTGAGCCCCAGACTTACAAGGCTAGAATTATGTTTGATGTCTCTTATAATTCACATTTGATTCACTCCAATCACCTAAGCCTGATAATTCTTTACTAAAAATGTCTCTCCAGTGTGTCCCCTTCTTTCTTGTTGCAACAGATTCTGTCCTTACCTTACACTTGGACTAACTGAAGCAACTCTGAGCTTGTCCCATTTAATCCAAATCTACTCCTTGGACAGACTTCCTCAAGAACCAATTTTTCTGTGTTACTTATCCTGTTAAAGGATTCAAAATTGTTCACTACTTCTTACTATATCTGATGTCACTTTTAACCCTGGCCTCTGTCAAGTTACTTCTCATTCCCAGTAACTCTCTCACCTATTTCACATCCTGAATGACCTTTTAGGAGAGTGAGGTCTGATTATAACCACTTCATGCATCTTGCAGATTCCTGCTTTTGCCTTTGAATATGCCATTCTAAACATCTATAATGCCTTCCCCCAATCTTTCTCTTTGTCAACCCATATTTCTTTCTTCTTCTTAAAAAAAAAAAAGAAAAAAAAAAACACATCTCTACCAGGAAGGCTTTATTAATTAAAATCAACTAGCTGATCATTCCCTTTCTATCTTCTTAGAACCTTATGCCTAAATAATTTTACATTAAATAATCTAAATATAAAGAAATTAACTTCATAGAGCTATAAAGGTAAAGTAAGCTTTACATTTAAGAAACTATCAGTTTGAGACAGAAATCATCACCTACTGGCAAAGTGAGATATTTATCCTGGGTCTTTTGGATATAAGAAATATTAGACAAATGAACACTGAAATCTGTGGGACCTAGAATTGGGATAGTAGTTCAAAAGGGGAGGTGAGCTGTTGGATTGGATTGCACTCTCAAAATTTCCATTTCTTCTGATGTTCATCAAAATTTTATTTCATTTTTTAGAGAAATTGCTTCTTAGAGAAGTAAAACTCTGATTTTAAAATGAAAGTGAATAAAAATTGTCTAAGATCTTTTATAAGTACCACCTCATTAGATTTGGTAAAGTACCAAGTATCAATATCTGATACTCACTATGGACAAAAATAATTAATGTTATTCAAATGTCTGAACATATAGGTTTTATGGCACTTGACCCTTTGCAGCTTCAGTGCAGCCTAAAGTCAAGAGTCTTAGCAAATTTCAATGATAGGAAAACCAATATGTCAACTGCAACAGTGACACTTTATTCTTAATAAGAATGAAAATACATTTGACTAGAATTTCATGGTGAATGCAAACATGACAGAAGATTTGTAAACCCCTCAAGTATTCTTTTACAGAGCAGTTTCCTACATTTCTGATTAAGAGCCCCTAGAAAGCACACACTCAGGGAAGAAAGAGGTGTGAATCAGACAATTACAAATTGAGAAAACCTATTAAGACCAAATCCATCTTTACCCTGAGCTCTGCAGGGGAAAGGACCAATCCCCTAGTTCCCCAACACTTTCTTTTTCTGAAACTTTGTAAGCAACACTTGCACCACCTGCTGGTTACTTGAGAAATGATTTGGCAATCATGATGCAAAACAACCTAATGCCGTAATTTTGGACCTTTATTATGGAGAAGTAATAGACAGGCAGAACAATACAAAGACTTTGAGCTCAACATCACTGAAGTTTTGGATGTAAAGACTTTTAAGCCAGAAAAAGTTGATCTTGGAATTTTGTGTTCTATGAGGAAAAGGTATGGAGTATATAATTAAAACATGAAAATTAAAATGCACTAATAAATTTAATAAATAAAAACTGAAACAAAAAACTTACAAGTCCAGGAGGCCCAGTTGGGCCAATGTCACCTTTTTGGCCCTGTTCAATACAATTGTAAAACAGGTTAGTAAAAATCACATGAAAACATCAATTTCCTCAAAGATATAACAGATAACTGTTTCATGAAGACCCAGAAATCCATAATAAAATATCTCAAAGAGACATACAAAATGAGGTAATGGAACAGTACTTAGCTAAGCCTAGGAAGACCTGTGATGTTGTCTCAGATTTACAAGCTCTATGATGCTGACTAAATCAATTAACTTCTCTACCTTATATATAAACCAGACTTCTAAGGTATGTCTAGCTGTAACATCCTTTGATTTTAAGATTCCTATTTTCCAGCAAACTATAAATACTCTATAAAGAAGAGGCTGATTTACAAACTGGTAGCACTAGAATCAGCTATAATCATTACATTTTTGTTTTTTACATTTAGCCATGTTCCTTTTCAAAAAACTTGTCAACGGCATAAACTTAGTGTCATTTCCATCAGTGACAGATATTTTAGAGCTAACGGACTTAACTATCATCAGGAACAGTTAATAAATCATAATTACTTTTGTGACTTTGCTCTTAGAATCTAACGAAAGACAAATTCAGACAAAACTGTTTACCCTTAACCAGTAGCTACAACAGCTGAAGAACACAGTATTCAACTGTGACTCTACTGGCCAAGACCCAAGAATAGATATCTCTCTCACACCTCTGTTCTCATTCTAGACTTGTTCATAGGAACCTTTCATCTATCTATAAACTCCTTTTAGTTTAAGAAGATACTCTATCCTGTAACTTTACTTACACTAGAAAAACAAAATTCTATTCTCTGAGTATTTATTATCTTCCTTTATTCTAGCTGTGCCTCTAAAGCCAAGCTAGAACTTGGATCGAGTTTAGAGATAAACCACCATTAAAACGTGTGCCCTCTGGGTACATTCAAGTTTGTAACACCTTTCCCTCCTTGCCTGCAGAACAAAGCTTTTCAGTTTTGGTTTTCCTGGAAAGCAATTAAAGATCAGAGAGATTGGAAAACTGGATATTTTGTGATTTGCTATAAATAGGAGAACTGTGTGCTTCATACATTCTTTCAAAGTCACTTTTGAAATAGGCTGCTAAATAAATGACTTCAGTCAGGCTGCATAGCCAAATGAAAAAAACAACAAAGAATTAGCCACAGACTTCCAGACAATAACCGCACAGAGAATGGAAATGTTTAGTGGCAACAATCTAAATTCACAACTATATAAGCCTTTTTAGTATGAGGACCTGACTAAAATAGTGCTGAATCCTCTTTCTGGAGAACAAAAGTTCTGCCGATACACGCTCAAAGCAAAGGCATCAACTTTTAACAATGGAAATGCTAAAGTTAAACATTTCCCCATGTATTTCTATCACATGGACTGTGATTTAGGATAGTGAATGAAAATTTAGAGGAACTGGTATAACAGAAAAGGGAGCAACACCAAAAGATGGATAAAGAAGGTATGTTTTGAATACAGAAGCTAGTTATTTAGAATTTTTTCATTTATAACTCAAACTTGGGCAAGAAAAGGATCGTACTAACTGGAATAAAACCAGTCACTTCAAAGTGTTAAAATTCTTACCTTTTCTCCATCCCTTCCTGGTTCACCAGGGTAACCAGGATCACCAGGCAAACCCTTTAAAACATGGAAGACAGAGTGACATCAGCAAAAATGGTGGAGTAATTAGGACCTCCAAAAATCCTCTCCTCCATGAAAGCAACAAGGACACTTGCAAAAATGGTCAGAGTCAACCTTTTTAGAACTCTAGAAATTAACCAAAGGCTTGCAGCAATCCAGGAAGTGTTTCTTGAAAAAAAAAAAATAAAAGATTGAATCTTGGTGAGAACACAGAGGTTTGTGGCTCTATTCCCATCACACTTCCTCAGCTCCGCAGTAGCCTTGAAAACCAACAGCTCACAATCAAGGTAAAAACCAGCAGCACAGCAGCAACTGGAAGGGAAAGAACCAGGTTGAAGCTTCTTCAAAGCCCCATTCCCAGAGAACTGTCATTTTTGACCTGTCTGGAGGTTCCCAAAAAGATCCCACTTGCATGGCTATCTTTATTTGACCTAATTTTAGTTCTCCCAGTACAAACAGAGAAAAGCGTTTTCCCTGAGGATATCAGTCAAAAACAATCAGAGGCAACTGCTGAACATCATGGCTGCCTAAATCACTATTCCAAAGGAAGCCAGTAACCGAGGCCCTGAATTTAACCCCACCTTATGCCATTTTATATGTTTAAGTCATTGGTGAATCTAGACTTTATAAGCTGAGGACTGCCTGTTTAGGAATATCATCTGGAAATCAATTTACCTGACTTTATAACTTCCAGTCTTGTTAAGAATGCTCCCTTTCCTTCAGAATAGTCTCCAAATTTCATCAAATTTTCTATCTGTCCTTGAAAACCTCTTTTAACATCTATGGTGGATACTCTTGAAACTGAGGCTGCCTGAAATAATGTTCCTGGACTTGCATATTTTATTTTCCTTTTTTTGGTAGCAATTAGAATTATATGTCAAAACTTTTACTGATAAAACTTACATTCACACAAAAAATAGTATGTGAATGTTTTTAGCAGTCTATTCATGATAGCCAAAACCAGAAACAACCAAAATATCCTTCAATGGGTAAATGCATAAACAAACCTTGGTACATCCATATAACCACATACTGGTCAGCAATTAAAAGTTAATGAACTACTGACATACAGTACAGTGCGTTATGCTATATGAAAGAATCCTGATTCAAAAAGCTATACACAATATGACTCCATTTATATGCCACTCTGGAATAGGCAGCATTATAGGGATGGAGAACAGATCAGTTGTTTCCAGGGGCTTTGGGGAAGAGTAGGGAATAGCTACAAAGGATCGTGAGGGAACTTTTGAGGGGACGGAACTATTTTTTATTATGGAGATCGTTACACAACTGTATGTGTTTGGCAAAACACACAGAACTGTACACTAAAAATGGTTCATTTTACTGTATACAAATTATATCTCAATAAATCTGACAAAAATCTGTCTCGAAAAACAGAGAAATTTCAAATTCACATTCAGAAAAGAAAGAAAGCAAAATTTCTATTCATTTAAACTACTTCCAAACCCAACCTTCTTTGCCATCCTGCTTCTTTACCAACATGTACAAATGTTGCCATTTTTTTTTTTTGAGGGAAGGGATAGACTTTAAATACTCACTGGAATTCCTGGTTGGCCATTCTCTCCATCTTTGCCCGGTTTACCCTATAGGATTCAAGGAAATGTAAGAATATATAGTTGTTATTTGGAAATATAAGGTTAAAGAATATAACAAGCTTTTTCCTGCCTGGGACTCTCTTAAGTAGACTTTTTGGACTTCAATGTTATAATAAATAAATGAATATGTCAGTCATGACATTTTGAGGCAACGAAAGCAGGATTGAAGAGGAAAAAAAGAAAATGACATACATGTGCATGTGCACCGACACGCGCACACACACATATAGACACATTTAAAATTGTTTGCAAAGAGTATTAGTAGCCATAACACTTACTCTTTTGCCAGGCTCTCCTTGCTCACCCTTCTCACCTTTCACACCACCTGGAGGACCCTGTGCACACAAAAGTAATTTTATATTGGTTCATGGAGTACTATGTGTCAATATCAATTTACATTAAATGATGCTAAAGAATTTTAGGTTACTTACTGGAGGACCACGTATCCCTGGAGGTCCAGGAGGCCCTCGGTCACCAGGAAGTCCCTATGCAGTAGTAGGGAGAAGGAAAGCAATATAAATACTGTTAGTACTACAGCTAGCTAGGAACACTTTTAACAAGCTGAACCATAAACTCATGTAATATAACCAAAGATAATAAGATGTTTCAAATTCAAAGTTGAAATCTACTAGGCAAAAAATCTAGAGCCATCTTTGCTCATTTCAGTTAATTTTTAGGACAAGCCAAGTTTTGAGGTAAATAGCAAGAAAACACTTCAAATTAAAGTATTAATGATTTTTTTAGTCTATTTATTTATTTTATTTTTGGTTGTGTTGGGTCTTTGTTGCTGCACGCAGGCTTTCTCCAGTTGCAGCGAGCGGGGGCTACTCTTTGTTGTGGTGCTAGGGCTTCTCATTGCGGTGGCTTCTCTTGTTGTGAAGCACAGGCTCTAGATGCGCGGGCTTCAGTAGTTGTGGCACGCAGACTCAGTTGTGGCTCACGGGCTCTAGAGCGTAGGCTCAGTAGTTGTGGCACCCAGGCTTAGTTGCTCCACGGCATGTGGGATCTTCCCGGACCAGGGCTCGAACCCGTGTACCCTGCATTGGCAGGCGGATTCTTAACCACTGCGCCACCAGGGAAGTCTCATAAGTATTAATGATTTTTTATTCTTATAAAATATTTTATAAAAAGCAAGGGTACCTAAAACTTAGAGATTTGGGAGCTATATAACACACATACATTTTGGCAGAGATTTAAATGGCCCAATACATATTGATGGTAGAGTTTCAGTATAATTTGTCCTTTATTCTTAACTTTCTTATTAGCATTTATTGAAACAACAGTGTACACACTCTATTGAAGGGTAAGCCACTATTCTATAAAAGATGTGTTTGATCCCCTCATCTACTCTAGTAGAAGCAATGTATCAGAAAATTATTTCTAAAAACGACAAGATTTTATAGAGTAATACCATCTTTCTCCCTGCATATCAGTGAAATGTAGAGAACACAGTCATCTAAAACAATGACATCAACAGATGAATGGATAAAGAAGATGTGGCACATATATACAATGGAATATTACTCAGCCATAAAAAGAAACGAAATTGAGTTATTTGTAGTGAGGTCGATGGACCTGGAGTCTGTCATACAGAGAGAAGTAAGTCAGAGGGAGAAAAACAAATACCATACGCTAACACATATATATATGGAATCTAAGAAAAAAAAATGTCATGAAGAGCCTAGGGGTAGGACGGGAATAAAACACAGACCTACCAGAGCATGGACTTGAGGATATGGGGAGGAGGAAGGGTAAGCTGGGACGAAGTGAGAGAGTGGCATGGACATATATACACTACCAAACGTAGGGTGGATAGCTAGTGGGAAGCAGCTGCATGACACAGGGAGATCAGCTAGGTGGTTTGTGACCACCTAGAGGGGTGGGATAGGGAGGGTGGGAGGGAGGGAGACGCAAGAGGGAAGAGAAATGGGAACATATGTATATGTATAACTGATTCACTTTGTTGTAAAGCAGAAACTAACACACCATTGTAAAGCAATTATACTCCAATAAAGATGTTAAAAAAAAGGTCACAATTAATTTTTTAAAAAATTAAAAAATAAAACAATGACAATCTATCTTCCCATGACTTGATTTTGTATATAAAGGTATTATTCATAATAGCCAAAAATGGAGAAAAATCCAAGTGCCCATGAACTGTTGAATTAATAAATAAAATGTGGAATATACACACATAGGAATATTATTCAGCCATAAAAATGAACAAAGTACCAATACATGCTACAACATGGATGAACTTGTAAACATTATAATAAGTAAAAGAAACCAGACAGAGAAGACCATATATTGTATGATTTCATTTATACAAAATGTCCAACATAGGCAAATCTACAGAGCCAAAACTTAGATTGGTGGTTGCCCAGGGCTTGAGAGTTTGGGGAGAAATGGGGAGTCACAACTAACTGGTATGGGGTTTTGTTGGAGGGGGCTCATGAGAATGTTCTAAAATTAAATTGTAGTGGTGGTTTCACCACCCTGTGAATATACTAAAAAAATATGTAATTGTGCCCTTTAAATGGGTGAATTGTATGGTATATAAAGTATATCTCAATCAAGCTATTTTAAAATTTTAATTATCTCAAATCCTTGTTATTTTAAAAGGACTTTCACATATAACCTTATTCCAGCTTGCAATGCATTGTAATGGAATGCTACTTTCATAGCAAGATATTCATTGATTTCCTCCCTACATACTCACCTGATCTCCTTTCTGAAACTCTACATCAATTGGTCTTTTCTGTTCACTGATCTGCCCAGGTGGCCCAGGGGGGCCCTGAAGACCTTGCTCACCCTGTTTGCAAGATAAAATAAGAAAGTGATATTTCATAGTTTAAACAGAGAATAATATAACATGTAAGCTAAGACAGTTGCAAGAAGCAAAAACACAAGTTCAAATGACTATGAAAGGAAAAAACTGAGGGCTAAATAAGCAACTTTCTTCTTTACTCACCTTTTCACCCTTGGGTCCCTGGAAATTTAAGCCCATATTCCCCTGAAGAGAGAGATTTCAATTTAAAACCTCATTGACAATAACAAAAATAATCCACACCAAATAAAAGATGTAAAAAAGAAAAAAAGAAAACTACCTTTGGTCCTGGAAGTCCTGGTGGGCCAGGAGGGCCCTAAGAATAAAAGACACAGAAAAGGGAAAAAAGTGTTATATTAATGAGTATATAAAAAATTATTTGGTTTCATAATAAGTGACTGAAAAAGCCCTTCAAAATAATATTTCCTGGGTTTTTTTCTCATTGCTTTCCAGTCAGAGACACACATTTAAATTGATTTAAAGAAACTAGATGACTGTGGAGACTTCTCATGACAGGCTACAAGTGGGCGGGGGAAGAAATGCAAGGATGGGTAGAGGCAGAGGAGTAGCACTCGTGCCAAAAATCAATACAAAAATTAATCTCAACAAACATCAAATTTATCATATCAGAATTATAGGTTAAATTCAGGTAGCATAAGACAATTAACTGTCTAGTTCTAAAAAGCATGTGTTTACTTTTTTAGTCCAGTTTTATTTTATATAATCTTTGTATATTTGAGAATGTTTCAAGGTTTGAAAAGTTAAATTGGCATTTGTCTGCCCAAGTATATCACTTCTTGATGTCAGCTGACCTATTTATTTACATACTGTACCTTGGTGGCATTTCTAAGACTTTGCTTCATCTGTTGAATCAGGGTTAATTGCAGGGACATTAAGAAGTACAGAGTGAATCCGTTATGTGGTCACAAGAGTTAACGAAATTCAAGGTGTAACAATACACCTAGGGTAGGCCAAGGTTGTAATAACAGAGTTAGGAAAAAGTGCCATGGTCCAGAATCTCATGTTTTGCAAGACACCTACAACTAAAACAAACTAAACTCAGAGGTTTTCTAATCCTCTCCCAAAGATTTCTAAAAAAGCAGCTGAAATCACAATATTTTTCCGGTAGATCTTCTAGTATTTATCGAACGTTATTTCCTTCATTCATGAATAGAGGACCAATTGTCACAAGCAAAAATGTACACTCTATAAAGGTATAATGAAAACTGTCACTTAAATATATGGTAGATGAGAGATAGAGTGGCATATGAGAAATTACTTTGACTGATGTACAATTTTCTTGCCCTTTTAAGAGGGCAACAGCAGAGCTCTAAGTCTAAAACATGACTTGAATGAAATCTAAGTATTTCAGGGGTAAAAGTACTTACAATTTATTAGAGTAGAAAATGTAAGTGACCATACAGGTAGTAAAGTAAGAGAACTGGTTGCACATTCAGGGTCTTTATAAGTTTTTGCTTCTTTCCTGGGGAATACCAATCCTTATCCCATTGCACAGTGATTCACTACCCTCACCAATCCTACTGTTTTGTTACAGATCCTTAAGAAATGAGAGCCAATTTTTTTGTGAATACCTGTTTTGTGAATACCTCTTTAACAGCAAACCACAGCTTGAAGAAACATATTTCATCAAGTGACTAAAGAACTGCCTTAGAAGACTTCATAAGATGGCCAGAACTGACAAAATATTTTAAATCTTTCCTTTTGTGTACTTCATTTTTTCCATCTATAAAATGGAGCTATTACTTAGCATATATATCGTTCGCCATAACACTGTAAAATCTCCGATAAATAAGAAAATTTAAGAAAACTATAGATCATGAACACTGTAAATACATTATACTTTCAAGTAATACAAATAATATTAATATTTGTAAAAGAAATCAAAAGAAAAGGAGAAATGAAATTACAGAAGCAAGCTTACCATCAAACCTGGTGGTCCAAGGGGACCAATTGGCCCTGGTATACCAGTGGGACCAGCTGGGCCCTGTTACAAAGGAAGTAAAGAAAAGGATGAGAAAAAAACTCTCACTGTATTGCATAAAGAACTAAATGGATGAAATTCTAACTTCAGTTGCCAGAATTCTGTTCTACAATTCTATAATTTTGAAGGGTTATAAGCAGAATTTTAAAATGTAGAAGAATAAAAGCATTAAATAACTATAAAGAAATTCAACTAAACAGAATGGGTGCATTAGAAAACATGTTTTACAGTGGTACATAACAAATGTGGGACAAACACATAGTAAGGAAGTTTTAAAATATAAAGCAATAACGATGGGCATTTAGTGGGGCTTTTATGCTAGAAATGGGAAGGGAAAGGCTACTAGATTCAAGGTGGCTTCTCTAATTTTAAAATAAAAATAAATAATATTAAAGACAAAGAAGGAAGTGAGAATAACTGGGACAAAAGGTAAGGGAATGATGTAACTGTTTTGGAACAAAATTTGGCATCTTAAGAAGTTGAAATTTTGACTGCCCTGAAATCTAGTAATTTTATATCTAGGTATAAATCCTGGATTATTCTGTAATTTAAAAAAATCTCAAAACAACCCAAATATCCAACAATAGGAGATCAGAGAAACAAATTCTAGTATATTCAAACAAGGACTGTTATACGGAAGTGAAACTGAATGAACTACAGCCACATACAATAATATGGATGAATCTTAACATATCAAATAGAAAAAGTTAGAGAAAACTACACATAAATTTTGTATTATTTCAAAAGCTAAATACTCTTGTTTAAAGATATATGCATATATAATAAAACTATTTTTAAGAAGCAATGGAAAATCCAGGATGGTAGTCACATCTTGGGAGAATGCAGAAGGATGTGGCTGCCAAGGAAACCACACGTTGATTCAAAATTATTTGTAATGTTCTAGTTCTTAAACACTGTGTTGGGTTCATAAGTGTTCATTTGGTTGTTATGCTTCATAACCTACATATATTTTGCATGTATTCTGATATTTTCAAATATAACATAATACAAATTTATAAAAGATAAAAGATTGGGAGTACTTAAGAACATATGGATGGGTTATATCAAGTATGGAATGAGAAGGTGGCTAATGAAAAAAGTTCCTGAAATTGTATCTTAGTGATGAAATACTAGAAAGTACTGATTTTTATTTTTGGCAAAGGGATCAATCTTCATGAAAAATAAACCTCAAGAAATTAATTTCCTAATCTATAAATTCCCAAAAGTTATTGTTGTCTCCATGTATGTTATGTGTAGGCTGACATGACTATTTTTCTGAAGATTATACTTGATGTTCACTATGTATAAATTTTATTCTTTTAGCTTTCAAAATATGTTCATGTTATATATAACTGATAATGTTACAAATTATGTCTTCTAATATCTTAAATGGGAAACCCACAATTTTTATTTTTAATCAGACCATTTACTCCTACCACCCTACTGATCCCCACAGCAGAGGAATAAGAATATAGAAGCCTATTTCTGCTGCGAAACCCCAAAACAAAAATTTCCATGGAAACTGGACTGAGAGTTAAAAGAACAAAGCAGCGCTTCTTAAAATTCTCCCTGGTCCAGAATACTTTTATTTTCACGTACAAGGTACCTGCAGTATCTATCAAACCTCAGGTGATAATTTCTATAACTAAAATAGAGAGTATTAACTAAAATAGAGAGTATTAAAGGCTGAGGATAAAAAAGTGATGCTGTGGTCTGATTTAATCAGTATAGCAAAGAAGAAAATAACCAGATGCCTACCTGTATTCCAGGAGGACCGGGAAATCCTGGATTACCCTTTGGCCCTGGCAGTGATGACATAATTATACTACCTGGTTCTCCCTGAAATAAATCATCAATGGAAATTGTAAGTAATAGTTATGATACATGAAAACTGGCAAGAACACAAAAAAGTGATCTGAGAATTCAATCTGCCACAGAAGTGTCCCCAAAGATTAGGCGATCTCAGTAATTAACATGAATAAATTTACCTTTTAAAGGAAAATAAGGAAGTGGCCAGAGTACACTGAAGTACAGTCGATTTATTAAGAACCTGTCATACCTTTAGTTACTCATTCATTAAAAACATTTATTAAATATAAATATTTGCCAAGAATTGTGTTAGGCTTTGGATGCTTTGTAGTGAAGAAGATAAACAAGACTTCTGTTCTCATTGTGCTAATAATATACTGGGGAAATTCAGACCATAATGCATAAACAAATAAGATGACAAAATTTTCTGTTTAGGACTATAAAGGAAAACTACATGGTACATGATAAAGAAACAGTGGAGGGCTTCCCTGGTGACGCAGTGGTGAAGAATCTGCCTGCCAATGCAGAGGACACGGGTTCGAGCTCTGGTCCGGGAAGATCCTGCATGCCGCAGAGCAACTAAGCCCGTGCGCCTCAACTACTGAGCCTGCGCTCTAGAGCCCACGCCCCACAACTACTGAAGCCCGTGTGCCTAGAGCCTGTGCTCTGCAACAAGAGAAGCCACTGCAATAAAAAGCCCATGCACCCCAATGAAGAGGAGCCCCCGCTCACTGCAACTAGAGAAAGCCCACGTGCAGCAACGAAGACCCAACACAGCCAAAAATAAATAAATTAAAAAAAAAAAAAACAGTGGAGGACTAAAAAGAAATGATAATTATGTGACATGATGGAGGGGCTAACTATCGTTACAATGGCGATCACATTACAAAATATAAATGTATCAAATTAACATGTTGTACACCTTAAATTTACACAATGTTATATATCAAATATATTTCAACTAAAAAAAAGAAACTGGAGGAAATTAGTTTGGGTAGTAAAGAAGGGCAATCTGTGAACTTAACATTCATGCTGAGCTCTAAAGGTAATAAGGAGTCAGCCAGGTGAAGATGGGGGAAGAGCATTAGGCAGAGTAAGCAGCATGAACAAAGGACCCAGAAAGAGAAGAGCTTGGCACATTCAAATAACTTAATGCAGACAGGTGTGATCAGTGAGCCCAAGGAAAAGTGGTTTAAGATACGGCTGGAATATGGGGCAAAGACCAGAATATGCAGGTCTTACAGGCAATGGAAAAGAATGTGAACTGTATCTTAGATGAAGTGGAAAGCCCTTGAAGGTTTATAAGGAGGGAGATTAATTTTTTTTCATTTTGTGAGAGTCCTTTATTATGCAGAAACTTCTTATATTCTTAGTGTATCCTGACTGATACTGACTAAACATTATTTAGGGTTACGGCTTTTGGACTGTTGTATCTTTTGGTATGAAATGACATCATGCAATAGAAAGGCAATCTATTTGCTGGCAAACATGTCATTCAAATCAAATATTCTGTTTTGCTGTCCCACACCAGAAACAGAGCCAGGTCTGGCATTAGGAGCCATGGAGGCGGCAAAAACCTCTCTTCTGGGATTCAAGGTTTCTCCAAAAGTTCTGTGCTTCATAACAAGGAGGGAGATTAAATTATTGATTTACATTTTTAAAAGATCATTCTTGGCTGCTTTGTACAGAATAAATCAGGCTGGGAGGTAAGGGGGTGTGAAAAAAGAAACTAGTTAAGAGGCTACTACCTAGTCCAGATGAGGCATTATGATTAGTGTGGTGGCAGTGGAAATGAATAAAAGTGGATGAATTTATGATATATTTTACAAGCAAAATTAACAGTATTTAGAGATAGCATGGAATGAGGAGCTGTGTGAAGAAGTAGAAAATGCAAATACTAACTCTCAGGTTTTGATACATGCAAAAGTATACATGATAGTGATACAAATTTTAGAGATGGGGAAAACAGGAGGAACAGGTTCATTTGGGGGTCTGGGTTAACTGAGCATGTTAATTTGAATGTCTGGGAGATATTTGAGTGGAGATGTCAGGGAGGCTGTTTAATACATGCATCTAACTCAGAAGAAAATTCTGTTTTAGACAAAGAAATGTAGGTGTTCCATAACTAGACAGCAATCAATAACATGAGCATTAATAATACTGCTAGGCATAGAAGAGAAGAAGGGGTCAGGCAGGACTGTCCTGATACCTGCTTGATAGAATAACATGAGCTTGCATAGAAGACTGCAGAATGACCAGAGATGCAGAAGAAAAATCAGGAAAAGGTAGCATCTCAGGAGCCAGAGAGAAAGAATATTTCTAGAAGGAGCAGGTGGTCAACTGTGGCGGTCCAGTGGCTGAGACTCTGCGCTCCCAATGCAGGAGGCCTGGGTTCTATCCCTGGTCAGGGAACTTGATCCCACATGCCTCAATTAAGAGCTCGCATGCCACAACTAAAAATCAAAGATCCCGCGTGCCACAACTAAGACCCTGTGCAGCCAAATAAATAAATAAATATTTAAAAAATGTAATGAGGAAGGTATCAAAAAAGAAATGTGAGTCTGATATACACATTTGCAAGTGTATCAGCCCATAAAAGTTACTTAAAGCCACGAGAACAAAGGAGACTACTTAAGGAGAGCTCGTAAATGTGCACCTGCACAACTTCTAGAAGCATCCATTTTAAGACAGAAGTCAGAGACATTATCTGATTGAAGATGCAAGCTTTCCAAATATTTTATTCAAAATGTTTACCTTCCCAACATGAGATGCTTACCTTCATACCTGGGATCCCAGGAGGTCCCTATTATTAAAAAGAAAAGGGATTATTTTATATACATTAGAGGGGAGCAAGCAAAAGAACACAATAGACTACTGTAAGATCATTCTGAGTGCAAGGTATCTTATGATACTTAGAGATGACATTTATATTAAATACCACAGAATCTTTAGTTTTACAGAGCAGAGAGCTCTGTGTATTACTAACTTCTTTTATAAAAAATCCTCTTCTTGGGCTTCCTTGGTGGCACAGTGATTAAGAATCCGCCTGCCAATGCAGGGGACATGGGTTCGAGCCCTGGTCCGGGAAGATCCCACATGCCGCAGAGCAACTAAGCCCGTGCACCACAACTACTGAGCCTGGGCTCTAGAGCCCGTGAGCCGCAACTACTGAGCCTGCGTGCCTAGAGCCCATGCACCGCAACAAAGAGTAGCCCCTGCTCGCCACAACTAGAGAAAGCCTGCGCGCAGCAACGAAGACCCAACACAGCCATAAATAAATAAACAAACAAATAAATAAATAAATTTATATTAAAAAATCCTCTTCTAGTTTACTATTTCAAAATGTACTACTCTGTTCCACATGAATGCACTGAGCTCACTTTCTACAATTCTGCTTCTTCTGTTAATTCCTGTGTTCATTATAATCCCAAACTTTATAACTTACTGGAGGACCCTGTAAACCAGGAAAACCGGGACTGCCTGGAAATCCACGTTCTCCCTAGAAGGAGTTAAAAATAAAGAGCGTGAGGAAAAAAAAACAAAGCATAGCTATACCAACAAACAATGACTTATTGAAAAGATTTCTGTAAAAGCCATTTTGAAACATACCAGATTGCCAAAAATTCATTAGCCTTCACTTTCCAATTACTTCAATATCAACTATCCATATCAATTCAGTCTTCTAAGATACTTTTATCTCTACTCATCAATCCCAATCAGAAATAAAGAAAAAAATCTTCTACCTTAGTCATTTTCTTCTGACAAATCCATTTTGAGACAATCATACCACAGATTCCTGGCCATCATCACATTTAATAGTTAATGATCTTCCCCAATTTCCCGCCCATGTATTATATAGATTTTTATTTTAACTGCCCTATTGCATTTTTCTTTTATCGTAAACTATTTCAAATTATTTTTGTAAAGAGGAAAAGATGATAAGAAAGAACGCCATTAATATCACCAAGAGGACAATAATAGCAATAGTTCTAGCAATTGCAGGTCATTATGTTCTCTAGGCACTCAATTTTTCTCACTCTCTTTTGTAAAGTACTAATATGGACATTTGGTTTAGAAAACAAAAGCTAAAATTGCTGTAAAAGAACCCCAATGCAACCTCCTTTCAAATACCTATATGCCATAGTAATCTTAGAAACATCCTCGTCAGAGGCTTAAAAGAGTAAAATGATTACAGCTATGTGCCTTTGAGTTATTGTCCAATATCCCTCTCTCCACCACTTTTTACACATGGACAAAGTAGGCCCAGAGAGAAAGGGAGTGGACTGTACACTGAGTTTAGAAGACAGAAAACAGAACAACCCATGTATTCTGGCTCCATCTCTAGGGTTCGTTCCATTAGTTACGTAGTTAAAAATATAAGAAACCATTTAATCTGAAAGTATACATAATAAATCCATTTTCAAAACTTTGCTCACATAATTGGGGGCCTCAAACACAGACTAATCATGAGATCTGCTAAGGTGCTGCTTGAACAAAAAGAAAGAAAAAGATCCCTTTAATCACATAGCATACTATACTCATTGTAGATACATCTGGTCTTCAAAATTAAAACTGGCTAGTGGTCTGTTGCTCAAGGCGTGCTGGCAAAAACCAAACAAATTACCAGAATAGGCATACAAATGTAGCCTACTTTAACATGCAATGTGCCATGCAAACTAATTCCACATTGGTTCTATCACTGTAAGGTCACCCCAAGCAGAAATGAAGAACACAACTAAGCCTCACAAACCCAAAATCAAAATTAAAATGATAATAATAATAATGGCATTATTATTATTATTATTGGCAAGGGTCACAACGACTTGGAGAAATACTGGAGGTAAAAATATTTTATTGCCTTCAAGTATATACTACAATGATTATAACAAAACATGGCCTCCCATAATGCGAAATAGTTTGTTCAAGTTATTTTAAATATATGCCCTAATATAAAATATGACACATGTCATTAGTTAGAAAAATCTAGGGTATTTCATAAATAGTTTCACTGAATATTATGTGCAAAATGGAAATGCCAAAAGGATATACAGAAAATAATAATATATTTCATTAACCTATAGGAAAATGAGAAAAGTGAGGGAAGAAGAAGCAGAAACAATAATACGTCAGCTTTTTAAAAGAGCAGATTTTCCTCTTTTTTTTTTTCTTGCTCTCACTTTACATTAAATCCAAATAGTTTGATTTAGGATTGACTAAAGAAAAGTGGGTCAGGAAACAATGTTTGTAGTGTGTGAAGTTTTATTTTTTCACTTGTTAAATTCATTATTTTCACTGATGGAGAAGTTTCAGGTTTCATACTAATAGTTTATGGTAAAAACTGATGTGATCTATTACATATAGATGTTTAAGATTTTTCTTAAGGAAGTTATTAGGCAAGGTAAAGAAGTTTTAAGAATATGAAAGATTTGAAAACTTAAATTGTACCTAGTTTTTTAAAAAAGGCAAAGCTAATGAATGACATTCACAAGTATTACTCTTAACAACCAATACAATATTTGAAACATATATATCCTAATTCCTTTTTAACTCTCATCTTACTTTACACTAAAGTCAAAAAAAAAGGATTTGGTAAGTAATCTTCAACCCAATGCAATATCCCAGCTAATTACACAAGCTTCAAGAATTACCGATGTTTCAATATATTGAAAATGTTAACTGAGAACATATCCTATGTCTGTCCTAGACATGAAGCTGCTGTATCTCTTGTTTGACATTCTTCATATTGATTCCTTGAAATTTTTGTCTATTATTATCAAGCATATGGCCTAAGATTAAGTCAAAGAAATCTCACCTTGGTTCCATTGCATCCGGGGATACCTTGAGGTCCTGGGGCCCCATCATGGCCTGGCATTCCCTTTGAAAAGGGATATAACACATGTATAATATTACTTAGATTACTTTTTAAGGGATTTTAAAATAAGAAGCCAAATTCTACTTACAGGAAGACCTGGTGTCCCTGGAAATCCAGGAAGTCCAGGAGGACCCTATAAAAGAAATAAATTCCTTGAATCAAATAACAATCAGTAACAATAAAATAATATCCTAAAAATAATAATAATAATAATATCCTACCTAAGGGAATTATGAAAATTACATTTAGAATAGCAATGGACAAAATGTGTTTCATTGATTATTACCACTCGTTCTTTTAAACACTATAGAAAAAACTCCTATATGTGTTTAAAAATCTCTTTTATACAAAACTATAGAAAAAAACTCCTATTTGAGGGAGCATTGCCTTTATTGCACTTAGTAGGATCAGGCAAATTAGTGGATGAAAGGTCTTTTCTAAAAGACAAAGTGATTCTCCCAGGTTTGTGATGAATATTGAATTCAGCAGGGTATGGGTATGTGGCAAATATATCTTCCCCTGAGAACATTAATGTGATCACCCCCAAAATTCTTTAATCAAATTCCCCTGTCAGGATTGGCAAAAATACAAGTTTGACAAAACTCTCTGTAGATGAGGCTATCGGGAAAAGGTACTCTCATACAACTGCTAATGGGATTTAAACACCATGGAGAGAAATTTGGAAATACCTAACAAAATTACACGTGTATTTATTTACTCTTTGAAGAAATTCATTTCTAAGAATCTATCCCAAAGGCACACAAGAAATTATGAAACATACTATGAAATCCAAGGTTACTGACTGAAGCATTATTATAGCTAAAGTCTAGAAATGGCCGTATAACCATATTTATAGCTAAAGGTTAGAAACCTTTAGGTTTATAACCTAAATAGGGACATGACTAAATAAATTATGGTACATCCACATAATATAAAACTATGCAGCTGTTAAAAAGAATGAGCAAAATCTCTGTACACTGAAATATGTAGTGATCTGCAGGATATAATGTTAAGCAAAAGAAACAAAGTGTAAGTAGTGTATATAATACACTAACTTTTTATAGCAAGGGCAGCGACACTAAACAATGAAAAGATAAACAGAAAATAATAAAAATGATTACCTCTGGGGGAAGGAGGAAAGAGAATAGGGAGATGGAAGGAAGGATAGGTAGCATCTCTGACTATACCTTGTCTTATAGAACAATGTAAATGTTTTAAATAATGAAAAATTAGAAAGCGGTAAAAAGGAAATCGTTAAAACGTGAAAGCAAACTGGGACCAATGAACCTAATGTACAGCAAATTGTGGACAGTAACCATACAGAGAAGAGAATTACTTCAAGTGTCTTTAAAACATGATATTTTGACTGAAATTAGTCAATTCAAAGGGGAAAAAAAGAACAGCAAAGAAATAATTAGTAGCATTTAAGAATTCTATTATTAGTATTAAAATTGAAATGGTTGTTTTGTTTATTTGCATATTGTTATTTTGAAGCTATTTAGTTTCAACAGTGCTTAGAACATAGTTAATGATAGCTATAGCTATTAAGAGATATGATTATTATGAAGAGCTTTAACAGTATACTGATATTCAGTTACTACAAAAAAACATAGATACATGTCTGCTAAAATAAACTAAGGGTTTTGAGTTTCCTCCTTGCTTTTCCAGTGCCCTACCCACACCAGTCATAAGCAGCACGTAAGGCAAGCTACATGTTGTTAAGACGTAGACAGCAAACAGAATGTTTTAAGTATTTATATAAAATTTGTACATCTACTAAATTTCTGGAGATCCAGAAGATCAGAATGTTTGTCTTTGTAACACATAAATATGCTATGCCACCACCCATATATTTTATATTCAAATTCAGGGACCTTGTCAATCCATGACAACAGAATTTCAGAGCTAAAAGGGACCTTGGAGATTGTGTTGTTTGACTCTCTAATTTAACAAATGAAGAAACTGAGGCTCAAAAAGTTAAATATGATTTTCCAAAAGCCAGTACTATTTTTAAACTACAGTTTCCTCCCAAATCTAAAACACACTGAAAAGTATATATCAACCTAAAAGCTTTTCAGAAAAATTACACTAAATGTGCACTTCAATTTTGAGACACACCCTGATTTCCAGAACATTAAAACTTGAAAAATCACACATCTTAGAACTGAGGAAATATTGTATTCTTCCAAAAATAGTTATTTTTTAACATAACGGTTTAAACTAGTGCTTCCCAAACTTGTTCTCTTCAAGATACACAAATAAAATTATAATATTTGTATGTAGTACCCAGGGAGGTACACAGACTGATGTGACTGATCAGCCCTCTGAACCCAGAGGACTGAGATGATCGCACTGGTTGGGAAGTTCAGCTTTAAATCACTTGTATGATATAGATTTTTAATAAATTGAAAAATTGTTGTAATTCAACAGTTTCATATTTCTTAACCAAAAGTCTTCTTTCATTAGTTTAAACAGACATCTGGATATATAAAGATAACTATCAAAATACTAGAGAAAGGCTAATTGTAGACATATACAAACTCTTAAATTTAACTTTTTAAAGACTTCATTTTTCTTTCTGCATTTCAATATGAGTCTTTTCTAGTTGCCTCATAACACTGCATTTGCTTCTTCTCTGTTTTGACCAACAAAGCATTTGATACAGCAAATATCACTTACTCTGATCCCTTTTGGTCCTGGTGGCCCTGGAATTCCATCACTACCCTGAAAAATACAACATATTTAGTTATTTTTCTTTCAAAAATAGCCCTCAAATAACTAATTTTAGACTGTAAACTGAGACAAATTTTTGTGAACCTTTGTGAAAGTGAGAAACTTAAATACCCAAGGAAGAAGCATGTATTATTGAGACTGAAAGCACTGAGGTAAGTCATATGCTAAAAGAAACGCCTTTATTTACTGAAAAGAAAACTGTTAACATGTAGAAGAAACTTTATAACTGTAAAGTTAATTATGAATCATGCAAGAAAAGAAAGATGAAATAGTAGTACAGATATTCCCCAAATCATTTATGCATAAACAAAATAAGAGCTGAAAATCTGGGCAGTTTCTATATTGTGTCAATCTGCTTGCATCATCTCTGGGCCTAAATATGAGCTGTTCTTGAGTTTGCTGTTTTAAACCTTTGCTGTGTTCTATAAGACACTTTCTCCTGGCAGAGCTAAGAAGGAAAAAGAAAACCATAGACTTTCCTTTCAAGCTTCTGCTATAGACTCCATGCAAAAGAGGCTGTCCACATGTTTGTTCATCTATTTACCCATTTCTAGTTACAACCGCATTGCTGAGAATTTAAAGTCTTGCCTCACTGAGTTTTATTATGTAGTTTCTTTTAAAAATGGAATAAAGAAAACCTAATTCTGCTCCAATAGGCAGGAATTTCAGTGGAACATACAGCTAGTAGGCCACCATCTGAGCCTTTAGATAGTTTTTATTAAACTGGGACATCTTGCTTTATACAAGTGGCTTTCAAACTGCTCTACTTACAACCCTAGAATTTCCCCTGGAGGGTCCTTTATGCCTATGTCACCCTCCTTCAGTCACTGAAGCTCTGTTTTTATCTGTTTTATTCGGGGCTTCCATGAAAAGTTTTATTTGGAGAAAAGGTTACCTGATGTATTAGTTCCTTATGCTCCTCTTACAAATTACCACAAACTTAGTGGCCTAAAATAATACAATCTTACAGTTCTGGAAGTCAGAGGTATGACGGGTCTCAGTGGCAGAGCTATGTTACTTTCTGGAGATTCTATGGAGAGAATTCATTTACTTTCTTTTTCCAGCTTCCAGAGCTACCAGCATCCCTCTGTTCATGGCCCTCTTCTATGTTCAAAGTCAGTGACAGCTGAATGAGTCTTTCTAACACTGCACCACTCTGACACTGACTCTTCTGCCTCCCTCTTCCACATAGAAAGGACCCTTATGATTAAACTGGGCCCACCCAGATCATCCAGAATAATTACCCTAGTTTAAAACCAGCTGACTAGCAGCTTTAATTCCACCTGCAATCTTAATTTCGCTTACCTATGTAACCTAACATATTCACAGGTTCTGGGGATTAGGTTATGGACATCTTTAGGGGGTGGGCATTATTCTGCCTACCACACCTTGCTTTAAAACAAGGTTAATAATCTACTCTTTTCACAAAAGATGCATCTCTAAGGAAATGAAAGTAAATCTAATTCTATTTTAAAACTAGAAAACTGTTTGTTCAATGAATCTTTTTGTGTCTTCCCACTAAAGGTAAAAATAAGACAAGGATGCCTTAAAACTATACTGGTCATACTAACCAACATGGCTAAATAAGAGAGAGAAATTAGAGGTATAAGAATTGGAAAGAATGAGGTAAAACATATTGTTTGCAAATAATACGATTGTATGCATGGAAAACCCAAGATAATTAAATGAAAACTATAATCAATAAGATAATTCAGTAAGGTAACTGTATACAAAATTAATATGAAGAAATTAATAGCTTTCTTATATACCAACAATTACCAGTTAGAAAACATAATGGAAGAAAATGTGCAATTTACAATAGCAGAAAAAGATAAAATATTTAGCAATGAACTGAGCAAGAAATGTATAAGATTCATAAGAAGAAAAGTTTAAAACACTTCTGAAGTTCAAAAAGGAAGACTGGAACAACTGGAAAGGCATTCCATGTTCCTGGGTAATAGGATTCAACATTAAAAAAGTCAATTCTCAACAATTTAGTTACAAATTTGATACAATAAAAATAGAAATAACACAATTTTTTTAAACTGGACAAGGTGACCCTAATGTTTATATGGAAAAATAAACAAGCAAGAACATTGAGAAAAATTCTGAAGAAAAAAAAAGACCAATGAGGGGACACTACTACTGTCAGATATAAAAATATAGCATAAGATGTCAATAATTAAAATAGTTTGGTTCTGATATTTGAATAACCAGACCATTGGAAGAGTATGAAAAGTTGAGAAACATGTCCATATATTCATGTGAATTTGGTATGTAATGAAAGTGGCATTGCAAATCAGTGGGGAAAATTATATTGGGACACACTTGTGAAGACATCTGGAAAAAAAAGTAGAACTTACATCACAAACCATACCAGGATGAATTGAAATCAATAAAATATTCACATGAAAAAAGTGAAACTATTAATATACTGGAAGAAAACATGGGAGAATTATTTTATACTCTTACAGTGGGGAAGACATTTAATATTCAAAACCCAAATGCCACAAAAGACCTTTGATAAACACACACACAAAATAAAACACAAAACGCACACACACAGACACATAAATATACACATACACATGCACACACCCAGTGAAGACAAATGACAAACTGGTGGGAAATAATTGTAACTCACAACACAGATAAAGGGCAATCTCCCTAAAATATAAATAGCTCATTGAAATATGAAAACACCAACAATCCAGTAGAAAAATGAGCAAATGGTATAAACAGACAGTTCACAGAAATGAAAAGATGCTCAATCTTATTTTTAATAAGAGAAATGCAAACTAAAAGTACATTGAGAGGCCATTTTTCATCTAACAGATTGGCAAGAATCCAAGTTTCATAATAGGATTGGGTGAAGCTATAGGAAAATTGATCTTCTTGTACATTGCTGAACCAAGGATAAATCATACAACTTCTTGGGTGGCAATTTGGCGATATCCACAAAAATATATAAATGCATGTATGCTCTGATCCAGCCAAACCACTTCTAGTAATCTTACAAAGATAATCCCTTATTGGGGAAAGAAAAATCTATTTAAATTGTACATCTTAGCAGAACTGTTTGTGGTAGCAAAAAATTGAAAACCACCTAAATGACCATCAATAGGGAACTGGCTTAATGAGTTATGGTTCACACACACAATATAATACAATGCAGTTATAAAAAATGAGGAGGTTCTGTGTATACTGATATGGGATATCTACAATGTATATCAAGTGAAAAACAAAGGTCAAACAATGTGTTGGATACCATTTTATAAACAAAGGGAGGTAAAAGTGTGTATGTGTGTATATGCATGTATGTGCATGTATATATTTGTACCTGCACGCATATTCATAAAAAATTCTTGGGCATATTCACAAGAAAATAACATAAGTGGATACCCATTAGGAATATGTAGAACTCAGTGGCTAATGGACACAGTGGAAAGGAGATTTTTTTCATTGTATACCCTTTTTATGTTAATTTATTTTGAACAAAATGAATATATTATCTATTGAAAATCAATTAAATTTTATTTTTAAGAATAAAGAAATCCTTTGGAAATCTTTATAAATACACTTCTATATATATTTGTTTTATATATATTTACTTTCATATATGAGTATACAGATTAAAGAATAATCCTACAAAATTTTTGACTTGGTATGTATGTTAACACATACACATGTGCCCGAATACCCAATCACATAAAAAGTATAAATTCAGCTATGTTGGGGAGCATGAAGTCATACTGGAGATAGAAGCACAAAGTGCTTCTAATTCAAAATCCCCAAAGTTTAGAAAGCAGTCAAACCTCCTCCTTTTATGGATATAGAAATGGAATCACAGCAAACGACTGGATTGCTTTCTAAATTTAAACTGCATACAACCACACCTTTAAAAATTATCATACTATTGTAGAATAGTCCCAGTTAATGCTAAACTATTTCAAAAAATCTGATGTAGTTAGCTCTTTTTAATCTGACCTAAATCTTTATTAGACCTGCCACCTCTCCGTGAGCATAGTGTGCAAGAAACTCAGCCCCAAATCCCAGGTAAACTCAGATACAAGAAATGTAACTTTATTTTTCTATGGTTCAACTTAATTTCTATTTCAAAGCACCCATTTCACTAAGATGGCTGAAATTTAACCTCAGTTAATTGGACTTCCCACCTCATTTTCACAAGCCTGCGCCTAAGCTATGGAGGGCTTAAGTAGTTCTAAGATGTTGAAGGGTGGGACAGTCTAGTCCAAGCTGGAATCCATTGAGATGTCCCATGCCAGCAGTCTACATGGACTGCTGCTGAGTTAGTGCTCAATTCTACCCACTTGACTCTTTCAGATCTTTCTGCTATTTCTGGGTGCACAAGAAACATTCTGCTGTTTTGCACCTCATTGGACATAGGAAATTCTGTTGTATGTCCCATCTACTTAAATTTTATGCAGTCATTTAGAGTCTTGCCTTTTCCTCAGTGTAAAGTTCTACTCAGGAAATTTAGCACACGTCCCTTCTGCTCTTGAATCTAATAAAACTTCCTTGGTGTACTGCCACCTCCTCAGAGATCATGCTCAAGCCTATTCCCACAATCTATGCTATGGTATAGCTAAGTGTTAAAAAGTATTTGTGCATTTAAATTAATTTTCCCCCTTTACTCAGAGGACTACTTGATGAGTATCCATTTGATTTCCTTAATGCTCTAATGACACAATGTACCACTATTCCATGAAATAAAATTAGGAAAAAAGGGTTTCTAAACCACTATTATTTTCCAGGAAAATGAACAGAACTGGCCCTTTCATTTATCAGTTCATCAGTCAAAGAGCCATTAAAAAAAAAAAAAAACAGAAGCTTTTCCCAATCTTAAAATTCACTATTATCTCTTCACATCCTATATCTTAACATGCATATAAGATTCTATCCTTGCTCGTGGTATAGGAGAAACTGCCCACACAGCAGTCAATGGGGAAAAGTATTCCCAACTGACAGGATAACAGCACCTTTGGATCTATGAGCCTGGGTACAGGAGAGGGAGAGTGTAAGGATCTATCGTCTCCTTCTTTCTCTCCCACAGACTAGCCTGTGTGACTTCCACCTCACCAAATTCATTGATACACCTGTCTCAGACAGCTGCCGCCAGTCTACATTTGACAAACTGGTAGACATGTCTCTCACCACCCAACCCCATCTATTCCTGGCTTGGTAATGTTTGGAGCTCATGGTTACACACACTCCGCCAGGGAGGCCTGATTGTCCTGCTTGGAATAATTTTGATCATGACCATGATCCATCGTAGCCTCAGATTAATTACCTATTTTTTGACATAACTCCTCAAAGTCCGACCCATTCAGGTCCATGTTGGAGTAACCTATGTTTCTCATTTGGGTCCTGAAAAATCAAGAAATGGAATCGAGGGGTCTGGCTCCTGGCTAAAGACCTATGTGTGATTTTTCAGGCCCAACCGTATGGTAAGCCTCATAGAGAAAAGCTGCCCATCCCACACCAGAATTAGTGCACAGCCAATGCATGTCAGTCTCGGAAGGGAATTGTAGTAAAGGAGTCAATCCCCCTGGCTGGTCATGCTCTTATGCATATCTGCACTGAAAGGCCTCTATATGGAACCTTGGTGAAGAGGTCTTCATTGAGAGAGGGGGAACCTTGAGGACATTTTTCTGTGCTCTGACTCAGTAGTTCTCCACTCCTAGCCCTTCCCCCCTCCCTTCTTTCATGCCGCTGTCAGGTATACTAAAAAACAGCTGTTTCTTGCTCCAAGCTCCCTGAGCAGTGAAACAATTCCCCGTGTCTGTGCTGATCCATTTCACCCTCACTGGCACTGCTCCATGAGGAATAATGGAAGAGTGGGGGAGTCCAAGCTTTCTCTGGTTTATGTTTTGCTTACACACACTGTCACAGTAAGCGACTAAAGGCTTGACTGTTACTTTCATTTTGGCTTGTTGTCTTAATCAGTACTCTGATACCTGGCAGTTAAGCTCTCTCCAGCTCAGCTGAGCTCCTGACAGGACTTAATTTTTGTTAAGGATCCCAATGACCACACACAACTAACAGCTTCCAAAAGCATTTGAATACAGCAGTAATATTCAGCTTTAAAAAAAAAAACAATGAAGTATAGATTCTTGGCCATTCTATTGTTTTATTTAAATATTAGTTTCTGGCTATAATTCAGTAACTTTTTAATTGATTTGACACATGTCCCACATTAAGATGGCTTAATTCCTTTGGTATTACTGATTGGTAACTTGGCACATACCTTTTGTCCCCGAGGCCCTGGCGGCCCTTCTGGACCTGGAAATCCAGGCAAACCTGGATGGCCTTCCAAACCTGGAAATCCTCTCTCCCCCTGCAATTGAACGAGAATGAAAGATAAAGTCATTTGTGAATTTTCAAGCACAAACATGGTTGAGATTCAAAAACATCAAATTACTATCTAGAGAAGACTAAATTAATTTAATTATGCTAAGTTCAGAGTATCCACTAACATGGAGAAACCTGTAAGATATGAGTGGAAAAACACAAACCACTCTGAATTTATATCATATTTGGTAATGTAATCTCTTGCTTTCTCGTAAAAGTAAAAAGCTTATCAGAGATGAAGTGAAGTTTAAACATACTGACATCAATAATTTAACAGGGAAGATGGCAATAAATCCAGGAAACCAGGAATGAAGGGGTTACATGAAATAAGTATGGTGCAGGGATGAAGAAGGGTAAAAGGAAAGCATCAGAGAATATTTCAGGTTTGCTGTGGAGTACAGAGTTGCACGATTATTCAGAATGGAAATTCATTTGCTGATTAGAGATGAGGTAGCTAGAAAAAGGCTCTATAACATCAAAATTTTTATATTTTTCTCTGATTGTAAAATCAATACAAAAAGGAATAAATGTTTGTTGTAGAGGAAAAGAATAAACCACCAGCAATTGTGACTCAAGTCCCAGTTCTGACCACAGCACTTATCAACACCAGCACAGGAGGGCTGTCTACCTACTAGTGAGGGTCTACTAGGTCTACATCTTATCAGCATCTATCAGGAAAGGCTGCCTGATGTGCATATCTATACAACCAGATAGGTGGGTGTTGCAGGGCGACCATGAATACTAATATACCATTAGATAGACACATTAGGGTTAGTTAACTTGCATACAGTCAATTATATTAAGAGTGTGAACCCTAACATCTCTAGGGGATCCAGTCACAGAGGGCAAATTCACCACTATTAAGTTTAAGAACCCTAAGGGCTCACAGCTCCATGGCATGTGCTTGCAACTGCAGTGCTGCAAGCAGTTCCTCTACTTTCCTAAGGCTTGAAGGTGGAGTCTCTGGCCAGAGGCTCTGGACCTTGTTCTGGGAACCCTCTTCTCCCCAGATCCTATCCACAGTGACAGCCTAGGCAGCACCTGAGAAAGAGAAAGTATCCATATCTACAAGGCAACTGACTAATGGGCCATTAGAAGCACTTACCCTTGGAGGTTAAGGTACAATAGACTTGCATTCATAACCCCAGTATGTGTGTGTATCTGTGTGTATCTGTGTGTGTGTGTGGCAACAGGGGGTAAATACTAAGTTTAGCCTAGATAGCTTAGATGATCTTGTATTGAATAACTTCTTATGTTGAAGCATCCTACAATAAATATAAGCACTTTGAAAAGGCTACTTCTTTTTTTTTTTTTTTTTTTTTTTTTTGTGGTATGCGGGCCTCCCTCTGCTGTGGCCTCTCCCGTTGCGGAGGACAGGCTCCGGACGCGCAGGCCCAGCGGCCATGGCTCACGGGCCCAGCCGCTCCGCGGCATGTGGGATCCTCCCAGACCGGGGCACGAACTCGGTTCCCCTGCCTCGGCAGGCGGACGCGCAACCGCTGCGCCACCAGGGAAGCCCTGAAAAGGCTACTTCTGGTCAGTTTTCACTTATTACTTCAAAGCCAGTGAAGCAAATGTTAGCCAGTTAAAGGTAGGCCTAAACATTCCTGTAGCTTTGACAATTATTATTGACATATTATAGCATTTTCTCTCTATTTTCTATAAATATATCTCTTTATTGTTTTAATTACCCATAGAATTATGATAATTTAGTATCCATCAATCTCAATGCCATTATTTTGAAGGAAATAGAGCAAGAGAAGAAAAATTCAAAAATTTTAGAGCTGGATTGGCTCAAATCATTACATAGCCCATACTGGCAGAGCGGGTAGTAGAAATCTGACCACAGGTGCCAGTCAGAAAGGAAGCTAGAAGGAAAAGAACAATCTAGTTCGAGTAGATTTCCGTAAGTGGAAAACACAGCTACGTTTTGGGATTTCCGCTAGTATTTAGAGCATATCTCTGCCAAAACTTGAGGATAATGCTTGAAGAGAGCTATATTTTCTCAGAAGCAAAACTGCTACCCAAGCTATAAATACGAGAGGAATACACTAGAAACTGAAAGTAGAGAGTGCTAAAAAGCTTAACTGTGTTGGTATTAATAAAAACCATATACCGGGCTTCCCTGGTGGCGCAGCGGTTGCGCGTCTGCCTGCCGATGCAGGGGAACCGGGTTCGCGCCCCGGTCTGGGAGGATCCCACATGCCGCGGAGCGGCTGGGCCCATGAGCCATGGCCGCTGAGCCTGCGCGTCCGGAGCCTGTCCTCCGCAACGGGAGAGGCCACAGCAGAGGGAGGCCCGCATACCACAAAAAACAAAAAACAAAAAAAAAAACCATATACCTATACCAGATACTTGTCCTGAAATCTCACACTATAGTCAGACGATGTTGTAGTCCAATCTAGCTGACAGAGCAATATTATACCACGGAAGATAGAAAAGCAATTACTGGAAAGTAGCAAAAAGAATTGCAAGAGCAATCCCCAGCCTTTGAAAGGTAGAAAGTTTCCTGCAGTAGAAACTATAGAAGGCTTCCATGAGGAGAGGGTGCCAGGAGGGTCCTCTACCTAATTCCTAATACAGATGGTAGGGAAGGCTGACATTTGTTATGTGCCTACCCTTTGCTACTGGTTGTCAGGCAAATATTTAATCCTTACAGCTACCTAGATTTTACTGTAATTTTCTAACACTCACTAACATAGAAAATGGTACATCTATTTCTGAAGGTCAAACTTTAAAAAAAAACCTGGTTTATGCTGCCTGCCCATATTTGAATAAAAAATAAGTCTTATTTTTCTTTATGGAATAATATTCTTCTCTCCCTGCCTGTCCTTTAAATATTGGTATTACTCTGGAGGCCCTTTTTTGACTCTTTCTCACTCTTTCCCTGGGAAATCTCAAACATCAACACATTTTTCCCTAAAGACTGGGCTCACAGGGCCAACTATCTTAAACATCTCCACTTGAATATCACACAGGCACCTAACATTCAACAGTAATAATAGCAAACATGCATTGAGTGCTTTCTACGTGCCAGAGTTCATTGTAAACTCTTTCCATGTTTTATCTTATTTAATCCTCCCAGTGACAATATTAGGTAAATACTATTATTATCTCCATTTTACAGATGAACAATTAAGACAAAGAAAAGTTGAATAATTTTTCCAAAAGCAAACTTAATATAAATAACACTGAATTCATTATCTTTCTACCATCTTACCTATTTCAGGAAATAACACAACCCTTCTACCTCAGCCAGAAATTTATAATAATCTTGACTCCACTCTCTCCATTACTCCTTCATCGAATCATTTATGCTATCCTCACCACTGCATTCTTAGTGCCCAACAGGACAAATACTCAGAAAATATTCATTCAGTGAATGAACTTCCTTAATGGATTATATAAAATTTATGGTACATGCTTTCCTCAAAAATTCAGAAAAAAATAAGAGGTTGGTTTAGGAGAAACTATACAAAAGATGACTTTTTTGTGATAAAGTTGGCTTATATACCACGAGCTAATATTAAAAAGAAGGATAACAGACTGATTTACTTAGATGTAGAATGTAGTTTGTGAGTAAGAGGTACACATAAAAATGTTACAGTGTTACAGGAAGGGCACTTTATAATCACAATAAGAAAGTTATACAATCATGGGAATAAAAAATATTTTAAGAATAGTTTCTCATAAAATAAGGCACATGTCACACAGTAACTTCAGCTGACAGGCTGATTTGTGGGCATGAATTACAAACCTTTCTTGAACCTCCTAGTATTGAGGATGTGTTAACAGAATTTACATCAGTGAAACTGGTAGGGGCTTGGTTCACTATAGAATTTGTACTAAAAGGAAGTGTAAAAATTAGAAGAAAAAAGTGACCTACAGCTGGTAAACCTGAGGCAAGCGCAACAAACTTTATTTCAGGAAAATTGATTAGCTGTTGACATGATAAGTTTGGACCAAAAGCACAACCAAGAAAGGTCAGAAATCCCAACAAACACTTAACGTCCTTAAACTCTCTTCTTCCACATACAAAATGAAGGTTTTGAAGAAAAGTATTGTAACCTCTTAATTCTATGCTTTCTAAATGAATTCCATCAAATTCATATTTTCTTTAATAAATAAAATCTCAGATTTAAATTTAAAAAAAAAGAATAGTTTCTCAAGGCAGATACAAAATTAACAGGAAAAATACTGGATTTCTGATAGGAAAAGTAAAAATTAGGACAAACTGTTACAATGACAATTATAATTAAAATTATTTTGGATTATAATATTGTAAAAATGTAAAAATTATACAAGCATACGGGCAAGGCAATACCCTTAGTGGACAAATGGAAACAATGATTTAATTAGGTAATGCAATTATAATGGTTTTATAATTATATAAATTATGTGCAATTGTGTCTTCTTTTTTATGTAATTTATATTTTGTTTTTATAATTATATAGCACAAAGAAATATTTGATTTAATTAGAACAAGAATATGAATCTTTGGCACCTGTCAAAATGGAGATAATCTAGGTCAGAGCATCTCAAATTTTAGCTTGCATCAGAACCACTTGGACAGCTTATTAAAACAAGATTACCTGGCCCCAACCCCCCAGAGTTAGATTTAGTAGGTCTGCTATGGAGCCTAAGAATCTGCATTTCTAACAAGCTCTCAGTAAATGCTGATGCAACTGGTAGAGGGGCACACTTTGTTTAGATAATATTTGACTGTGACATGAATTTCAGGTTGTCAACTGATTAATTTCTTGTTCTCATCAGGAGTCTGGTGAATTTTGTTTGTTTTTAGCAGTATGCACTTGGACACAGTCTTTTGGCAGAATGTACATACTTTATTATAACCATGTTAAACTTATTTTTAAAAAGCAGTTTTATTTAAGTAAAATTAACATACAATAAATTTCACTTATTTAAAGTATATAATTTGCAAATTTTTGTCACATATGTGACAATCAAAATAATGAACATATCCATCACTCACAAAAATTTCCTTGTTTTTTCAACAAATGGTGCTAGAACAACTGGACATTCCATGCCAAAAAAAAATAGATTCTAGACACACACCTTACACCTTCACAAAAATTAACTCAAAATGGATCAGAAACCTAAACGTAAAACACAAAACCATACAACTTCTAGAAAATAACATGGGAAAAAACCTAGATGACCTTGGGTATGGTGATGAATTTTTAGATACCACAACAAAGGCACAGTCCACAAAAGAAAGAATTGATAAGCTGGACTTCATGAAAATCAAAAACTTCTGCTCTGCAAAAGAAAATATCAAGATCATGAGAAGACAAGTCACAGACTGGGAGAAAATATTTTCAAAAGACACATCTGACAAAGGACTGCTATCGAAAATAGACAAAGAACTCTTAAAACTCAACAATAAGAAAACTAATAACCTGATTTAAGAATGGGCCAAAGAGGACTTCCCTGGTGGCACAGAGGTTAAGAATCCACCTGCCAATGCAGGAGACGTGGGTTTGATCCCTGGTCCGGGAAGATCCCACATGCCATGGAGCAACTAAGACCGTGTGCCACAACTACTGAGCCTGCACTCTAGAGCCTGCAAGCCACAACTACTGAGCCCATGTGCCGCAACTACTGAAGCCTACGTGCCTAGAGCCCGTGCTTCGCAACAAGAAAAGCCACCGCAAAGAGAAGCCCATGCACTGCAACAAAGAGTAGCCTCCGCTTGCCGCAACTAGAGAAAGCCTGTGTGCCGCAACGAAAACCCAACACAGCCACAGATAAATAAAATGAAAAAAAAAAAAAAAAGGAACGGGCCAAAGACTTTAACAGACACCTCACCAAAAAAGATATACAGATGGCAAATAAGCATATGAAAAAATGCTCCACAGCATATGTCATCAGGGAAATGCAAATTTAAAAATACCCCTACACACCCATTAAAATAGCAAAAATCCAGGACACTGACAATACCAAATGCTAAAAAGGATGTGGAGCAACAGGAACTCTCATTCACTGCTGGTGGAATGCAAAATGGTACAGCCACTTTGGAAGACACTTTGGCAGTTTCCTACAAAACTAAACATACTCTTAACATATGATCCAGAAATCACATTCCTTGGTATTTACCCAAAGGAGCTGAAAATTTACATCCACACAAAAACCTGCATGCAGATGTTTATAGCACCTTTATTCATAATTGCCAAACTTGGAAGCAACCAAGATGTCTTTCAGTGGGTGAATAAAGTGTGGTGCATCCAGACAATGGAATATCATTCAGTCTAGAAAGAAACACGCTATCAAACCATGAAAAGACAAGAAGGAAGTTTAAATGCATATTACTAAGTGAAAGAAGCTAATCTGAAAAGTCTGCATACCATGTGATTATAACTATATGACATTCTGGAAAAGACAAAATTATACAGACAGTAAAAAGATCAGTGGTTGCCAAGGGGTACAGGTGGAGGAGATGAATAGGTGGAGCACAGAGTTTTCTTAGGGCAGTGAAAATACTCTGTATGATAATATAATGATGGATACATGTCATTATACATTTGTCCAAACCCACAGAAGGTATAACACCAAGAGTAAACTCTGAGGTAAACTATAAACTTTGGATGATAATGACATATCAATGTAGGTTCATCAGCTGTAACAAATGTACCACTCTGGTGGGGGATGTTGATAGTTGGGGAGGCTGTGCATGTATGTATGTTTGGGGGCAGGGCACATATGGGAAGTCTGTATCTCTTTCAATTCTTCTGTGAACCTAAAACTGCTCTAGAAAAATAAAGTCTTTAAAAGATAACAATACTAAACATTATAAATATTTTAAAAAATTTCCTTACCCCCCTTTATATCTTCCTCATACCTCTACCCATAACCCCAGGCAATAAATGATTTGCTTTCTATCGCCATAGATTAATTTGCATTTTCTAGAATTTTACATAAATGGGATTACACAGAATATCCTCTTTTTATCTAACTTTTCACTCAGCATAATTATCTTGAGATTTAGAGGTGTGTCAATAGTTTATTCCTTTTTATCACTGAGTAGTACTCCATTGTATAAATATATATTTGACCCTTGAACAACATGGGGGGGGTCAGGAACACCAACACGTGTACAGTTAAAAATCTGAGTATAAAGTTACAGTCCGCACTCCAAATCTGCAGTTCTGCATCTGTGGATTCAACCAACTGCAGACTGTACAGTACTGTACTAGGTATTTATTGAAAGAAATCTCCATACAAGTAGACCCATGCAGTTTAAATCTGTGTTGTTCAAGGGTCAGCTGTACTACAATTTGTTGATTCATCCACCTGTTAAAAAGCAGCTGAGTTGATTCCTGTTTCTGGCTATTACAAATAGAGCTATCATGACATCATGTACAAGTATGGTATAGACATATGCTTTCATTTCTCATGGGTAAATGCCTAGGAACAGAGAGGGTCATATGACAGGTTTATGTTTACCTTTTTAAGAAACCACCGAACTATTTTCCACAGTGTTTGCATGATTCTAGATTTGCACCAGCAATCTATGATAGTTCCAGTTGCTCCACACCCTTGTCTATATTTGGTATGGTTATGCTTTAATATTTATACATTCTAATAGGTTTATAGTAGTATCTCATTATGGTTTTATTATGCATTTTCCTAATTAATAATGTTGAGTATCTTTTCAAATGTTTATTTGCCATCTCTATATCTTCTTTTGGGAAGTGTCTTAAAACCTTTTTCCAATTTGTTTCTAATTTAATTTTATTTGGGGATGTTTGTTTTATTATTTCGTTTTAAGATTTCTTTATATATTCTGCTTTCAAGATTCTTATCAGATATGTGATTCATAAACATTTTTCCCTAGACTGTAGGTTACCTTTTCACTCTCTTAACAACATCTTCAGAAAATAATAAGTTCTTAATTTTGATGAAATACAATTTATCAGCCTTTTCATTTATGGATCATGTTTTTTGGTGTCATATCTAAGCAATATCTTTTGATACCTAACCCAAGGTCACAAGGATTTTCTCCTGTTTTCTTCTAAAAGATTTATAAATTTAGGCTTTATAGATTCAGGTTTTATATTTAGGTCTATGATCCATTTTGAGTTAATTTCTGTAAACAGTGCAAGTAATGAGTCAAAGTTCATTTTTGTGCATATGCATATCCAATTCTTCCAGTACTATTTGTTGAAAAGACTATCTTTTCTCCACTGAATTACCTTTGCACTTTTGTAAAAAAATCAATTCATCATGCACCTATGAGTCTAGTTATGGACTCTATTCTGTTCCATTCATCTATATGTCTATCCTTTAACTACTAGCACACTTTTACTCTAGTTTTATACTAAGTCTTGGAATTTTGTAATATAAATACTCTAGCTTCATTGTTTTAAAAAGCTGTAATAGCATTTCTATCTGAATTTTAGAATCAGCTTGTTAATTTCTACAAGAAAAGCAAGAATGTTTATTGAATCTGTAGAAAAATTTGGAGAGAGCTGGCATCTTAGTAATATTGAGTAGTCTAATCCCTGAACATGATATATATCTACATTAATTCAGGCGTTCTTTTACTGCTCTCAACAATATTTTTGTAGTTTTCAGTGCACTGGACTTGCACATTTTTGACTGACTTGCTCCTATGTATTTTAAATTTTTGATGCTCTTGCAAAAGGCATTTTTATAACTCCAATTTCCTAATTTTCATTGTTAAAATATATACATATAACTGATTTTTGTTTATTGATCTTATTTTATTGGTTATGTTTATCCTGTGATCTTTCTACACTCACAAGTTTTAGGAGTAGTTTAGTATTGTTCATCCAGAAAAAAAGAGACATCTTTACTCTTCCCTTCTAGTCTGGATGCTTTTTCTATTCTTTTTCTTGTGTTACTACACTGGCGATGTTGAATAGAAATGGTGAGAGCAGACATGTTACTGAACTTAGGAGAAAGGAATGTAGTCTTTCTCCACTGAATATAATTTTAGCTACAGGGGTTTGGTAGATGCTCCTTAAGACTGAGGAAATCAGTTTTATTATTTCTAGTTAGCTGAGGGTTTTTATCAGAAACAGGCTGGCCCAGAGATAAACCCACGCACCTATGGACACCTTATATTTGATAAAGGAGGCAAGAATATACAGTGGAGAAAAGACAGCCTCTTCAATAAGTGGTGCTGGGAAAACTGGACAGGTACATGTAAAAGTATGAAATTAGAACACTCCCAAACACCATACACAAAAATAAACTCAAAATGAGTTAAAGACCTA
>NC_041234.1:83771528-83781062 GCF_002837175.3 Physeter macrocephalus | reverse complement strand
ACAGATGAATGGATAAAGAAGATGTGGCACATATATACAATGGAATATTACTCAGCCATAAAAAGAAACAAAATTGAGTTATTTGTAGTGAGGTGGATGGACCTAGAGTCTGTCATACAGAGTGAAATAAGTCAGAAAGAGAAAAACAAATACCGTATGCTAACACATATATATGGAATCTAAGAAAAAAAAAAGGTCATGAAGAACCTAGGGGTAAGACGGGAATAAACACACAGACCTACGAGAGAATGGACTTGAGGATATGGGGAGGGGGATGGCTAAGCTGTGACAAAGTGAGAGAGTGGCATGGACATATGTACACTACCAAACGTAAAATAGATAGCTAGTGGGAAGCAGCCGCATAGCACAGGGAGATCAGCTCGTTGCTTTGTGACCACCTAGAGAGGTGGGATAGGGAGTGTGGGAGGGAGGGAGACGCAAGAGGGAAGAGATATGGGGACATATGTATATGTATAACTGATTCACTTTGTTATAAAGCAGAAACTAACACACCAGTGTAAAGCAATTATACTCCAATAAAGATGTTTAAAAAAAAAAAGAACAAAAGAAACAGGCTGGGACCTGGGACCCTTTGCTGCAGTGCTGCAATGCTTGCACCTGCACACACCTCTCCTCGAGCAACAAAACACAAAGAAACTATATGGGACTAAAAATAAGTGCATGCATGTGCAGTTGGGACAAATTCTGGACCCCAAAAGATACAAAAGATCAAAAATCCCAACTGCCATTTTTGAAGAGCCTGGAGCAAAAACAGGGTGTCAGGAGCAAAAGCAGGGTACTGAGCATGCCCCCTGCACACACCACCACCAGAGGGGTGGGCAAAACACCTAAGCCTCCCCTCTGGCCCGATCCCTGGATGCACCCCTGCTGCAGCAGGGGTCCCAGTAAAGCCTTGCCTTAAAGAAAAAAAAAATCCATGATGGATTTTGGTAAATGCTTTCTTTTGCATCTGCTAAGATAGTTACATGGTGGGCTTATTTATGTTTAAAATTTATATTTAGTCTTTTAATATGGTGAATTATAATTTTGGTTTTCAAATGTTAAACCAACCATGCATTCCTTGCATAAATCCCACTTGGTAAGAACACATTATCCACTTTATATGCCATTGGATCTGATTTGCTAAAATTCTGTTCTTCATTTCTGCATCTATGTTAATGAGCTATAGTTTAATGATTTTTAAAATTTTATCTTTGTCTGGTTTGGGTATTAGGGCATATTTGTTTCATAAAATTAGCTGGACATCAGCCCTAATGCTTCCATTTTCTAAGTTTATGCAAGATTGATATTGTCTCTTACATTAATGTTTCACATAATTCATCAGTGAAAACTTCTGGACTGGAATTTTTATGTGTGTGGGGGAAGAGTTTGATAATTCAATTTCCTTAGTAGATATAGGGCTAGTCATATTTTGCTTCATTTAGTTACTTAGTTAGTTTTAGGTAATGTGTATTTCTCACGTTATCTGTCCATCTTTCTTCAGTGTTCTTCATTCTGCTGTTAAAAGCCCACCTGGTAAATTGTTCTTTCTTATATTTGGCTTTTCAAATCTAGATTTCCCTCCTTTTTATTTCACAATTTCAAGTGCTCTGTTGCGATTCTCTATCTGTTCACTCATTATTAGCAGAGTTTCCTTTAAATCAACAAATATATTTATCCTATCTGCTTTAAATCTTTGTCTAAAAATTCTAACATCTGTGTTATTTCAGAGTTAGTTTTCATTGATTGGTCTTTTTCTTGACCATGGGTTGCTTTTACTTGTTACTTCACATGTCTAGTAAGTTTTAATTGCATAGTGGACATTGTAGTTAATATGTACACATACTGGATTCTTTTATATTGTCTAAAAAGTATTGAACTTTTGTTTTAGGAAATAGCTAACTCAGCTGAACACTTAAAACTCTGTTTTCCTTTCAAAGGACAGCAGTTAAGTCTATGTTCACTTATTGCAGGCTTCCAGCTGTTCCTTCTTGCTGGGTTGCATGAATCCTCCCCTATACATATAAAGTCCAGGGTCCAACCAAGTATTTGGGCTGCATTTACAAGCAGATTTTTGGTCTCTCCATTCTGTGACTCCCTCCATTCCAGCATATCTCCCATCATTTTCCAGCCATTCTGGCATCCTCAATTCTGTCTTTGACTTCTCAAGCCACTGAGACTTTGTTTTTCTGTCTGGGTTCTTGCCATCCTTTGCCCTGCAGACTGAAGTGCCCACCCAGGAGAAAAGGCACATAAGTGCAACCTTGCCCACTGTACTTCCCTTCTTTAAAAGGTAGACTCCTCTCTACTTTTTTCCTACTTTGGCCTCTCTCCTGTACTATTAAATAGTTGTTATATTTTGTCCAGAGTGTTTACTTCTTATCTTAAGGAGAGTTAATCTGATAAAAGTCATCCCACTAATATCAGAAATGAATCCCTCTTGGTCTTTTTACTGCTACAGAAAGTAACTTTATTATAAAACTATTCCCCTCAAGCTAATGTTATTCAAATAAGGTTCTGTATAACACTCTTCAATTATTATTAATAGGTGTTCCGTTAGAAGGAAGGAAAGTGGGTTAAATGGTTAAATAGAGCTTGGAAATACAGCACTGCAAAATAAACAAATAGGTTTCTTTACTCCAGGACTTTTAAACACCTTTAGTATGCTAGTGTACCTTCTATATGCCTAAATGGAATATGCTCTTGAGATATTATCCCAAACTTTTTCATATATCATTAGTAATATTCAATAATTCATTCAAAAATATTCACTGAGCCCCAAAGAGTGAAGACTAGGGTACGACCACCTTCCTCCTAGTACAATTCCTTTTTGGCCACAATTCACTATCCCTTTTTAATCTTCTGTTTTCAATGTCAGTCACTGATTCAGAGTGGCTAGGTTTATGCTATTTAATCATCACCAATACTTACTTTGTAATCATCATATCTATATAACAGGGATGCTGCTGTGGGAAAAGTGAGATGAAAACAGAGATAGACCAATCGTTAACTTAAATGGATTAGATAAAAATACATGAAACACATGAAATTGTATGGTAACTAGCACAGATGAGTAGCCTGATAAATGTCTGGTTCCTTAAGAGTTTTGCATTCATTTGCCTATTAAGTCATTGACTGCAACAAGATTCATCAGAGGCTGGCAGACTACAGCTCTCAGGCCAAATTCAGTCAGATCCCTGTTTTGTATAGTACAAGAGCCAATAATTTTTTACACTATTAAAGGGCTACTTTTAAAAAAGGAGAAAAATATGTGACAGAGACCTTATGTGCCTCACAAAGGCTAAATTATTTACCATATGGATTTTTACAGAAAATGTTTGCTGATCTCTGAGATATAGTCTAATCCTTAAAGCAATCTAAAATAAGCAGTAGAGTAAAATTCATTTTATTTAATTAGACGCTGAGGTACAAGCCCTGTTTTTTTAACAAAATATATTAAAATCACGATTTTATTGGTTTTCCAAGTTTTTGTTTTGTTTTGTTTTGTTTTGTTTTTTTTTGCGGTACGCGGGCCTCTCACTGCTGTGGCCTCTCCCGTTGCGGAGCACAGGCTCTGGACGCACAGGCTCAGCGGCCATGGCTCACGGGCACAGCCGCTCCGCGGCATGTGGGATCTTCCCGGACCGGGGCACGAACCCGTGTCCCCTGCATTGGCAGGCGGACTCGCAACCACTGCGCCACCAGGGAAGCCCGTTTTCCAAGTTTTTTAAGGCTCATCTCATATCTTACCTTTTCTCCTTTTATACCACTACAGTCACACTTTGATCCTGGAGAACACCCATAGCAAGCCTATAAGGAAGAGAAAAAGGGAGGAAAATCATTAAATATGAACCTGAAAACCAGACTCTGACTTATAGCTCAAATGAATTCAACAATCCAAACTTGTAAAACACCTACCAGAAAAACATCTGAAAGGATATATACAAGATTGCAAACAATGGTTACCTCTGGGGAATCTTTCATCTTTTACTGTTTACATTTCTGTTTGAACTTTTCAAAATGAGCAAATATTTATAACTTTAAAGTGAAAAATGTCTTTTTAAAAATGAAAAAGAAATCCATACCACTTCCCTGTAATACGATTTTCAGCTCTAAGGAACTCATTTTCTCTCCTAACATCACTTGTAAGAAATTACCTCTCAATCTATATTAGCAAAGACCTTGGCAACTAGCCAAAGATGCCTGCAACTTAAAGTCCCTTGCTTTTCTGCATTCATGAGCATGAAATTACATACTGTCTTTTACCACCTTTCTTTTCTTTGCTTCCACTATTTCATCACTAGTAGCTCAGTCTCTAAGAGCTCCAAGCTTTACCACAAAAGTTGTTCCCACAGCCTAGGTGTCCTAAATAGCCACTCGTAACAACTTCATTCACTCATATGAGGAACTGAGGTACTAGAGCCAGAAAAATATACTCCTCCAAAATAAGAACCTGTAGGACAAGAAGATAATAGATGATGTCTGCCATCCAGAACTATCCTTTACTCTGGCATGAAGCTGAACTGCTTAGAAAAACAAATAGCAATTAGTTTAACATATGTAGATAGCTCAGCATTTATGTACAATAAGGGGTTATGCTTCTCATCAAATAAGACAAATTTTTATGTGATGTAAATACCAAATAATGTTTATCAATGTCCAGCTATAGGAGGCTATGAATTAAAATGTACCTTAGCCTCCTTGCCAACATTCCGTGCTTTCCTTTACTCCAATCACTACCAGAATACCTTCCTCAATCCTTAACAGACTACTAACCTTGTCCTTCTGGTTAGAAATCCTAACCCCCTCAGCTGCAACTAGAAGTCACCCTCATGCTGAAACTACTTTTCCTGATTATAACAGCAAACTACAGTGGCTTGATGTTGGGGGAAATCTCTCACGCACATTGCAAAAGACTGTTCCAATAAAAGATGTGAACTTGACATTTCTAATTGAAACTGCTATATAGCCACTATTTATTATACATACGTGATTAGGTTATACACTCTGCTATTAGTACTATATGCCAACTACATTAAGAGTTAAATAGACTTATTTTTATTTTTTAACATCTTTATTGGAGTATAATTGCTTTACAATGGTGTGTTAGTTTCTGCTTTATAACAAAGTGAATCAGCTATACATATACCTATATCCCCATATCTCCTCCCTCTTGCATCTCCCTCCCTCCCACCCTCCCTATCCCACCCCTCTAGGTGGTCACACAGCACCGAGCTGACCTCCCTGGGCCATGCAGCTGTTTCCCACCAGCTATCTATTTTACATTTGGTAGTGTATATATGTCCATGCCATGCTCATACTTTGTGCTAGCTTACCCTTCACCCCCGCCCCGTGTCCTCAAGTCCATCCTCTATGTCTGCGTCTTTATTCCTGTCCTACCCCTAGGTTCTTCAGAAACTTTTTTTTTTAGATTCCATATTTTCTTTTTATGGCTGAGTAATATTCCATTGTATATATGTGCCACATCTTCTTTATCCATTCATCTGTCGATGGACACTTAGGTTGCTTCCATGTCCTGGCTATTGTAAATAGAGCTGCAATGAACATTGTGGTACATGACACTTTTTTTTTTAACATCTTTATTGGAGTATAAATGCTTGTATCAATTTACATTTCCACCAACAGTGCAAGAGGGTTCCCTTTTCTCCACACCCTCTCCAGCATTTATTGTTTGTAGATTTTTTGATGATGGCCATTATGACCGGTGCGAGGTGATATCTCATTGTAGTTTTGATTTGCATTTCTCTAATGATTACTGATGTTGAGCATCCTTTCATTTGTTTGTTGGCAATCTATATACCTCCTTTGCAGAAATGTCTATTTAGGTCTTCTGCCCATTTTTAATTGGGTTGTTTGTTTTTTGATAATGAGCTGCATGAGCTGCTTGTATATTTGGAGATTAATCCTTTGACAGTTGTTTCATTTGCAAACATTTTCTCCAATTCTGAGTGTTGTCTTTTCGTCTTATTTATGGTTTCCTTTGCTGTGCAAAAGCTTTTAAGTTTCATTAGGTCCCATTTGTTCATTTTTGTTTTTATTTCCATTACTCTAGGAGGTGGGTCAAAAAGGATCTTGCTGAGATTTATGTCACAGAGTGTTCTGCCTATGTTTTCCTCTAATAGTTTTATACTGTCTGGCCTTACATTTAGGTCTTTAATCCATTTTGAGTTTATTTTTGTGTATGGTGTTAGGGAGTGTTCTAATTTCATTCTTTTACATGTAGCTGTTCAGTTTTCCCAGCACCACTTATTGAAGAGGCTATCTTTTCTCCGTTTTATTATCTTGCCTCCTTTACCCAAAATAAGGTGACCATATGTGTGTGGGTCTATCTCTGGGCTTTGTATCCTGTTCCACTGATCTATATTTCTGTTTTGGGGCCAGTATCATACTGTCTTGATTACTGTAGCTTTGTAGTATACAGTCTGAAGTCAGGGAGCCTGAGTCCTCCAGTCCTGTTTTTCTTTCTCAAGATTGCTTTGGCTATTCAGGGTCTTTTGTATTTCCATACAAATTGTGAAATTTTTTGTTCTAGTTCTGTGAAAAATTCCAGTGGTGGTTTGATAGGATCGCATTGAATCTGTAGATTGCTTTGGGTAGTATAGTCATTTTCACAATGTTGATTCTTGCAATTCAAGAACATGGTATATCTCTCCATCTGTTGGTATCATCCTTAATTTCTGTTATCAGTGTCTTACAGTTTTCTGCATAAAGGTCTTTTGTCTATTTAGATAGGATTATTCCAAGGTATTTTATTCTTTTTGTTGCAATAGTAAATGGGAGTGTTTCCTTAATTTCTCTTTCAGATTTTTCATCATCAGTGTATAGGAATGCAAGACATTTCTGTGCATTAATTTTGTATTCTGCAACTTTACCAAATTCATTGATCAGCTCTAGTAGTTTTCTGGTAGCATCTGTAGGATTCTCCATGTAAAGTATTATGTCATCTGCAAACAGTGACAGTTTTACTTCTGTCCTGTTTGGATTCCTTTTCTTTCTTTTTCTGCTCAGACTGCTGTGGTTAAAACTTTCAAAACTATGTTGAATAATAACGGTGAGAGTGGGAAACCATGTCTTTTTAGTCATTTTCACAATGTTGATTCTTGCAATTCAAGAACATGGTATATCTCTCCATCTGTTGGTATCATCCTTAATTTCTGTTATCAGTGTCTTACAGTTTTCTGCATAAAGGTCTTTTGTCTATTTAGATAGGATTATTCCAAGGTATTTTATTCTTTTTGTTGCAATAGTAAATGGGAGTGTTTCCTTAATTTCTCTTTCAGATTTTTCATCATCAGTGTATAGGAATGCAAGACATTTCTGTGCATTAATTTTGTATTCTGCAACTTTACCAAATTCATTGATCAGCTCTAGTAGTTTTCTGGTAGCATCTGTAGGATTCTCCATGTAAAGTATTATGTCATCTGCAAACAGTGACAGTTTTACTTCTGTCCTGTTTGGATTCCTTTTCTTTCTTTTTCTGCTCAGACTGCTGTGGTTAAAACTTTCAAAACTATGTTGAATAATAACGGTGAGAGTGGGAAACCATGTCTTTTTCCTGATCTTAGTGGAAACGGTTTCAGTTTTTCACCATTGAGAATGATGTTGGCTGTGGGTTTGTCATATATGGCCTTTATTATGTTGAGGTAAGTTCTATCTAGGCCTACTTTCTGGAGAGTTTTTATCATAAATGGCTGTTGAATTTTGTCAAAAGATTTTCCTGCATCTATTGAGATGATCATACGGTTTTTCTCCTTCAGTTTGTTAATATGGTGTATTACATTGATTGATTGCTGTATATTGAAGAATCCTTGCATTGCTGGAATAAACCCCACTTTATCATGGTGGATGATACATTTAATGTGCTTCTGGATTCTGTTTGCTAGTATTTTGTTGAGGATGTTTACATCTATGTTCATCAGTGTTACTGGCCTGTAGTTTTCTTTTTCTGTGACAACTCTGTCTGGTTTTGCTATTAGGGTGATGGTGGCCTTGTAGAGTGAGTTTGAGGGTGTTCCTCCCTCTGCTATATTTTGAATGAGTTTGAGAAGGATAGGTGTTAGCTCTTCTCTAGATGTTTGACAGAATTTGCCTGTGAAGCCATCTGGTCCTGGGTTTTGGTTTGTTGGGAGATTTTTAATCAGTCTCAATTTCAGTGCTTGTGATTGATCAGTTTATATTTTCTATTTCTTCCCGGTTCAGTCCCAGAAGGTTGTGCTTTCTAAGAATTTGTCCATTTCTTTCAGGTTGTCCATTTTATTGGCATATATTGCTTGTAGTAATCTCTCATAATCCTTTGTATTTCTGCAGTGTCAGTTGTTACTTCTCCCTTTCCATTTCTAATTCTATGGATATGAGTCTTCTCTCTTTTTTCCTTGATGAGCCTGGTTAACGATTTATCAATTTTGTTTATCTTCTCAAAGAACCAGCTTTTAGTTTCATTGATCTTTGCTATAGTTTCCTTCATTTACTTTTCATTTATTTCTGATCTGATCTTTATGTTTTCTTTCCTTCTGCTAACTCTGGGGTATTTTTGTTCTTCTGTCTCTAATTGCTTTAGGTGTAAGGTTAGTATACTTACTTGAGATTTTTCTTGTTTCTTGAGGTAGGATTGTATTGATATAAACTTCCCTCTTAGAACTTCTTTTGCTGCGTCCCATAGGTTTTCAGCCATCATGGTTTCATTGTCATTTGTTTCTAGGTATTTTTTGATTTCATCTTTGGTTTCTTCAGTGATCTCTTGGTTATTTAGTAGCATATTCTTTAGCTTCCATGTGTTTGTATTTTTTATAGTTTTTTTCCTGTAATTGATATCTAGTCTCATAGTGTTGTGGTTGGAAAGGATACCTGATACTATTTCAATTTTCTTAAATTTACTGAAGCTTGATTTGTGACGCAAGATATATCTATCCTGGAGAATGTTCCATGAGCACTTGAGAAGAAAGTGTATTCTGTTATTTTTGGATGAAATGTCCTATAAATATCAATTAAGTCCATCTTTTTTAATGTATCATTTAAAGCTTGTGTTTCCTTATTTATTTTCATTTTGATTGATCTGTCCACTGGTGAAAGTGGAGTGTTAAAGTCCCTTACTATTATTGTGTTACTGTCAATTTCCCCATTTATGGCTGTTAGCATTTGCCTTCTGTATTGAGGTGCTCCTATATTGGGTGCATAAATATTTACAACTGTTATATCTTCTTCTTGGTTTGATCCCTTCATCATTATGTAGTTCCTTTTCTTGTTTTCCCTGCCTAGAGAAGTTCCTTTAGCATTTGTTGTAAAGCTGGTTTGGTGGTGCTGAATTCTCTTAGCTTTTGCTTGTTTGTCAAGGTTTTAATTTCTCTGTCAAATCTGAAGGAAATCCTTGCTGGGTAGAGTAATCTTGGTTGTAGGTTTTTCCCTTTCATCACTTTAAATATGTTCTGCCACTCCCTTCTGACTTGCAGAGTTTCTGCTGAAAGATCAGCTGTTAACCTTATGGGGATTCCTTTGTGTGTTATTTGTTGCTTTTCC
>NC_041234.1:83762592-83769712 GCF_002837175.3 Physeter macrocephalus | reverse complement strand
AAAGCTGGTTTGGTGGTGCTGAATTCTCTTAGCTTTTGCTTGTCTGTAAAGGTTTTAATTTCTCCATCAAATCTGAATGAGATCCTTGCTGGGTAGAGTAATCTTGGTTGTACGTTCTTCTCCTTCATCACTTTAAATATGTTCTGCCACTCCCTTCTGGCTTGTACAGTTTCTGTTGAAAGATCGGATGTTAATCTTATGGTGATTACTTGTATGTTATATGTTGTTTTTCCCTTGCTGCTTTTACTATTTTTTCTTTGTATTTAATTTTTGATAGTTTGATTAATATGTGTCTTGGTGTGTTTCTCCTTGGATTTATCTTGTATGGGACCTCTTTAGTTCTTCTAGGTCCTTGTTAAATGTTTCTTGTATTTTCTCCATTCTATTTCCAAGATTTTGGATCATCTATACTATCATTACTCTGAATTCTTTTTCAGGTAGACTGCCTATTTCTTCTTCATATGTTTGGTCTGGTGGGTTTTTACCTCACTCCTTCATCTGCTGAGTATTTCTCTGTCTTCTTATTTTGCTTAACTTACTGTGTTTGGGGTTTCCTTTTTGTAGGATGCAGGTTCATAGTTCCCTTTGTATTTGGTGTCTGCCCCCAGTTGCTGAGGTTGGTTCAGTGGGTTGTGTAGGCTTCCTGGTGGAGGGAACTGCTGCCTTTGTTCTGGTGGATGAGGCTGGTCTTGGCTTTCTGGTGGTCAGGACCGCAGGCAGTAGTGTGTTTGGCGTGTCTGTGAACTTAATATGATTTTAGGCAGCCTCTCTGCTAATGGGTGGGGTTGTTTTCCTGTCTTGCTAGTTGTTTTACATGGGGTGTCCAGCACTGTAGCTTGCTGGTCGTTGAGTGGAGCTGGGTCTTAGCCTTGAGACGATGATCTCTGGGAGAGCTCTTGCCGATTGATATTATGTGGGGCCTGGAGGGCTCTGGCGGTCTAATGTCCTGGACTCGGCCCTTCCACCTCGGAGGCTCAGGCCTGACACCCGGCCAGAGCACTAAGACCCTCCCAGCCACATGGCTGATAGGAACGCTAAAGCTCAGATGCTCTCCTCAGAAAGTTCAAGATTCAGATTCCAACTATGGCACAGATAGCAGCCTATGGCAAGTCAATCCTCCCTTATGACCAGGACAACTTCTGCCTTCTTCACATCTTTGCTTGGAGATGTAGAAAATTCCTTTCCCATTCTCTCCTGTAGCCCGTTATGATGAGTCTTGGAAAGCAGATGAGTGGTTTATTACTGAGGATATTAAAGCACAGGAACCAACAGCCAGATGAAGAGATTCATAGGGTGAGGTCGAGAACAAAGAAACTTCAGTCCTCTTGGAGTTTGGAGCCCAGCACGGTGGCACATGGAGGCATTCTGCTTCACCAACCTGGAAGCTCTAAACAGACTCTTAAGACTTACTCATCAAACATGAAGTGAGTATTACTAGAGGCCAGAAAACCTGTTAGGTGCTAAAAATGAATAAGGCAAGACTCATTCCAACATACATAACTAATTCAACAAATACTTACTGATCATCTGTTATGTGCCAGCCATTTGGTTATGTTAGTTGCACGTAGAGATACAAAGACGGTACATCATTGCTCTCTAATGGGAAGGATAATCCCATACACAAAAATTACATTACAGTGTATCAGGAACAGAGGTTAATTTAAGGTATATAATAGTGTTTTGTACAAACATGAATTCTAGATTCCAAAGTAAAACTTACAAATTTTAGAAGATACTGATTCACGAGAATGGTTATATTCACGGAATTAGATTGTGCATGTTATCAACACTCAGTTACATGCATTAATGGAGGAGTAAAGGACAGCGATAATATAAAATGACTGTAAATCTAAGAACAATTAAAATTTCACTTTGAAGTGTATGTCTGCATTTTATACATAATTATATTTCCATAGTGTTTTGGTTTCGTAAGTAAAAGGTGGTGTAACATTCCATTTTCATCTTTCATTAAGTTTTTTTAATGTAAGTATTGTATATTATCTGTATCTTACTTATAATATATATATAGTACTATACGTTATATATATATATAGTACTATATGTTACCACTTATATGTGGAACCTAAAAAGTAACACAAACTAGTGAATATAACAAAAAAAGAAACAGACTCACAGATACAGAAAACAAATTAGTAGCTACCAGTGGAGAGAGAGAAGAGGTGAGGGGCAAGATAGAGACAGGGGATTAAGAGGTACAAGCTACTAAATATAAAATAACTAAGCTACAAGGATATATTGTACAGCAGAGGGAATATAGCCAATATTTTATAATAACTATAAATGGAGTAAAATCTTTAAAAACTGTGGATCACTAGGTTGTACATCTGAAACATATAATATTGTAAATCAACTGTATTACCATAAAAAAAAGTTTTTAAAGGAGTTCCACCTTTTTAAAATACAAATTAAGTTCCTGAAAATAATGCAAAGCAACAGCCTAATTGGACTGATCAATATGGAGAAGATACTATGTAACCTGTCTTTATAAATGTATTTCTGACTTTTCAGTATCCAACAATATCCTCCAACTCCTAATATAATTTACAAACAAACAATAACACTTTACTCATACATGTCATTTTTGAAGTGATTTTACACAAAGTTTTTCTAAAAATTAGTAATTTCATCTTTTTGCACTTCTTTATTACTTAACATGTAGTTATATTTTAGAGAGCTCACTATGTAAAACATTTGGTATCTACAGAAAAATCTGTTTGAATTCAACTTGAAAATTTAATTTATATTCTATTTATTCCACCTAGGTTACGATAATGGCTCCAGTACAAAGTTCAAGGAAAAAAGAGGCAACTGTAATACACAACCCAACCACTAGATGCCATTTTCCATACAGTTATAACCATGATGCCCACGAGGAAACAGCCCCAAGTTGACATCTGTTTAATGGAACAATTTGTTTTTTACCAACATCTATCAATACTGATTAGGTCCTTAATAAGCACCAAGCACAATATTAGGGCTATGAGTTATACAAAAAAATGGGTGCTGCCTTTAAGGAACTTCCAATCTAGCAGAAAACAAACAAACAAACTAGGCCCACCAAACAAATGAAAATAATACTTAAATACAATGGAATAATGATATAGCAGACAAAGGTAAGAGATAGAGCTCTACGCTACAAGAAATACATCCTGATTTTACCTCAGGAATTGATTCATTAGATGACTATGGATAAGTCATTCCTATACCCTAGTGCTCAGTTTTCTCTTTGGTAAAATTATGGAGATAGACAATATAATATCTTCAGGTAGCATCCAGCTTTTAGAGGCTGTGATTCAGTGGGATTTCCCAAGTGAAAACGGGTTTTATAATCAATAATTGTTATCAAACTTAAGCGAGTTCCCTTGAACTCGGAAGTATTCATAATGGCTCTGTAGAGAATGTAAATAACTCCACTTCAATTTCTAAAAATGGGCAGAAATATATCTAGAGGAAAAAATGGCCATGCTAAGCAATAAAATTAAAATACAAATTTTTTGTGAACAAAGAGTCAGGCAAAACAAACATTAAGTACCTCAGTCTAAAGGACTTCTTAGGTACATATGGAAAAGTACAGTAGGAGATAAGTCCCCCAGAAAAACTTTCAAAAACTGTGGAAAAACTTATTTAATTCTACAAAGTCACTGAACACTGTTGAAGCAAGAAAACAGGTGCAACTATAGTAATATTGTACACTTTTTAGTGGGGGAGAAAATAATAAAAAGTATGAAAAATTCTTTATTATCATGTAGTAAAACACATCATGAAGATACAATAATTAAAACAGTATGGTACTGCTCAATGAACAGGCAGCTCAATAAACCAAAATACAATGGCCAGAAACAGATTTACATAAACACACACACACCCCTACTATAAAGTTTAAACACACACACACACACACCTACTATAAATATAAGTTGGCATATGAAATGGATATGAAAATATTGTATTGTTCAACATATGATACTAGGACAAGTACAGAAAACAATAAATTTAGATATCAGGCTCCTACAAAAAAAAATACTAGATATAGGACTAAAAGTACAAATAAAAGCAAACTTCTGTATGCATTAGGATCACTTACAGAATCTCACAAAAATTCAGAGACTACAACCCCCATCCTAAAGATTTTGTTTCACTAAGCTTGAGGTTGGCTACCAGAATCTGAAATTTTAATAAACATCTCTAGGTGATTCTGATTCATGTGTTCTAAGATATATACTACAAAATAACGGCATAGGGAAATGATACCCCAATAATGGAGTTAGGTATGCAGACTGATATGCCTACTTAAAAAAAAACTTTTATGCTTGAAAAAATGTAAAAATAAATTTAAAACCTCAAAGAGAGGCACAATAGGATTTATCAGGCTAAAATCTAGGGGGGAAAGCCCTAATAAGCTGACCACTGAAACTACTTTTTCCCCGAGGGCATTTATAAAACGTGAAGAATTTGAGATTCTTGTTTTACAGTGTAAGGGAGTCACATAGAAAATAACCTCAGGGAATTTCAAGAAAAAGATATCTTAGGTCTCAGCAGAGAAGTACAAGGGAAAAAGATCCTTGAGAAGCTGTAACCACAAGCTGGCCCTCATACAGATTTGCAGTGCAAATCAGCATTTAGCTGGGTGTTCCACTAACTTCAAACTGTAAATTTGTTCAGAGTGGACTCAAACTGCCTTGACCTCCCAGAGGCTGGGCGGAAATACATATAAATCCTATGTAGAAGAGTATACCTTCATGTTAAGCTTCAACGAACTCCAAAAAATCCTTTTTGAAAGGAAAATAAGCTATCCCATTCAAAAATCACTAAGCATACAAGGAAATAAAATACCAAAAGCAAAAAACAGGAGAAACATCTCACAGCAGAAACTACTCAGCAAAGTTTCTAATATTAGAATTAAATGCAAAATATATAATGACTATTTTTACAAAGATGAAAGGTTTTTAACTGGAAGAAAATAAAGGTACCAGGAAATGGTTAAAAAAAAAGGGAAAGAAAAAAGAAAAGAAAAAGAAAAAAAAGTAAACTAGCTGAATTGAAATATGAACTCTACAAGTAAAAATTATGAAATTTAAAATACAATGGATGAGCTTCACAGCAGACTAGATGCAGCTGAAGACAGTTAAAACACTTAGGAAAGTAAAAAAATTATTTATAATGTAACATGGAGATGAAATACATGGGAAATGTAAAAGAATAGTTAAGAGACATGGAAGGAAGAGTGAGGTGGTATAGCAAACAGGTAATTTGGGTTATAGAAGAAGAGGTGAAAGAGGGAATGGAGCAGAGGCAATAGCTGCAGATAATGCTAGTAAGTTTTTAAGAACTAATTAAAAATATCTGTAATTCTAAAAGCCCAGCATATCCAATGGAAGAAAAAACAAACCCCAAACTGGATGCAAAATAGGGTAATGTCAGAACATAAAACCAAACCAAAACAAAAAAAAACAAACAAATAAACAACAAAAAAAAACCCATGGCCTTAAAAGCATCAAGAAAGACAAGAGAGACTGTCTTCAAAGGGGTGATAATTAATTTATAGATTAGCTCTCAGAAAGTAAAGAGAAGCCAGAAGACCATGAAATTACACCTTTAATATGCTGAAAGAAAACTTTCAACCTATATTTTTTACCCAGTGAAAATACCTTTCAAGAACAAGATAAAAATACAAATAGTTTCAGACAAACAAAAACTGTGAAAGTATGCCCCCAGCAGGACTTCACAAAAGGAAATTCAAACCTTTCAAATATCTTCTCCTGTATGTGAAAGGAAAAATAAATGAAGTGGAGGGTCTAAAATACAAAAAGGGGGACTTCCCTGATGGTCCACTAGGTAAGACTCTGTGTTCCCAATGCAGGGGCCTGGGTTCAATCCCTGGTTGGGGAACTAGATCCCGCATGCTGCAACTAAGAGTTCACATGCCGCCAACTAAAGATTCTGCATGCCGCAACTAAAAGTTCCCACATGCCACAACAAAGATCCCACACGGGGCAATGAAAATCCTGCATGTCACAACTAAGACCCAGTGCAGCCAAATAAATAAATAAATAAATAAATATTTAAAAAATAAAACACAAAAAGGAATTAAGAGAAAAAAAGTAATAAATTTGTGGTTGAATTTAAATAAATACCAACTATAAAACACAATTACAAAAATGGGTGCAGGGTTCAAAAATACAGTACTAAAAGATAATACAATGTAAGTCAGGAGAGGATAAGTGAAGTTAAAGTATTCTTCGATCCTTGTAACTGTAAAAAACAAGTATGGGCATTGATTACTTTAGACTTTGCTAAGATAAGCATAAAACCTAGGAATTCTAAATTCTACGATAAACCTTAAAAGAAGATAAGCAAGGTTTTGCAAATTATTACAGAAGGACAATACTCAAATCCAAAAGAAGAGGAAAGAGAAAGAGAAAGAAAATGCTATCTTAGAGAAGGCAATACAAGTAAAAGAACTATATCAGCAATTACATTAATTGCAATTAAGTATAAAATGACACAGCATGAAGAAATAAATCAGACAAATTTGGAATATGGTACATTAATAAAAAAACTAGCATGGATTATTTAAAAAGTCAATGCCATGCCACTTGAAAATGACAGCTCAAGGAACTCTATGAACCAACTCCCTAACGAAACAACAATAAATGATGAAATCTAGAATAAAAACTAAAAATTTAAGTCTCTGGATATTGTATGAAAAACCTATAGCAAATGAAGAAACACTTATTCAACAAAATTTACTATATCTCAGTATGAACAGCAAGAATCTGTAACAGTAGGGGACTCTAACACCCAAATTTCACCAATGGACAGATCATCCAACATGAAAATAAATAAGGAAACACAAGCTTTAAATGACACATTAAACAAGATGGACTTAATTGATATTTATAGGACATTCCATCCAAAAACAACAGAATACACTTTCTTCTCAATTGCTCATGGAACATTCTCCAGGATAGATCATATCCTGGGTCACAAATTAACCCTTCATAAATTTAAGAAAATTGAAATTGTATCAAGTACCTTTTCCAACCACAATGCTATGAGACTAGATATCAATTACAGGAAAAAGTCTGTAAAAAATACA
>NC_041234.1:83739117-83762415 GCF_002837175.3 Physeter macrocephalus | reverse complement strand
AAATAAACAAACTAACCTTACACCTAAAGCAATTAGAGAAAGAAGAACAACAACAACACAAAAAAAAAAACCACAAAAGTTACCAAAAGGAAAGAAATCATAAAGATCAGACCAGAAATAAATGAAAAAGAAATGAAGGAAACGATAGCAAAGATCAATAAAACTAAAAGCTGGTTCGTTGAGAAGATAAAAAAAATTGATAGACCACTAGCCAGACCACTCATCAAGAAAAAAAGGGAGAAGACTCAAATAAACAGAATTAGAAATTAAAAAGGAGAAGTAACAACTGACACTGCAGAAATACAAAGGATTATGAGAGATTACTACCAGCAACTACATGCCAATAAAATGGACAACCTGGAAGAAATGGACAAATTCTCAGAAAAGCACAACCTTCCAAGACTGAACCAGGAAGAAGCAGAAAATATAAACAGACCAATCACAAGCACTGAAATGGAAGCTGTGATTAAAAATCTTCCAACAAACAAAAGCCCAGGAACAGATGGCTTCACAGGAGAATTCTTTCAAACATTTAGAGAAGAACTAACACCTAGCCTTCTGAAACTCTTCCAAAATATAGCAGAGGGAGGAACACTCCCAAACTCACTCTATGAGTTTCCATCACCCTGATACGAAAACCAAGGAGGTCCCCAAACAATAAAACTACAGGCCAATATCACTGATGACCACAGATGCAACAATCCTCAACAAAACTCTAGCAAATAGAAGCCAACAGCACACTAAAAGGATCATACACCGTGATGAAGTGGGGTTTATCCTAGGAAAGCAAGGATTCGTCAATATACGCAAATCAATCAATGTGATACACCATATTAACAAATTGAAGGAGAAAAACCATATGATCATCTCAATACATGCAGAAAAAGCTTTCAACAAAATTAGCACCCACATAGGATAAAAAAAAAAACCCTCCAGAAAGTAGGCATAGAAGGAACTTACCTCAACATAATAAAGGCCATAAATGACAAACCCTCAGCCAACATCATTCTCAATGGTGAAAAACTGAAACCATTTCCACTAAGATTAGGAACAAGACAATGTTGCCTACTCTCACCACGATTATTGAACAGAGTTTTGGAAGTTTTAGCCACAGCAATCAGAGAAGAAAAAGAAATAAAAGAAATCCAAATTAGAGAAGAAAAAGTAAAAGTGTCACTGTTTGCACATGACATGATACTATACATACAGAATCCTAAAGATGCTACCATAAAACTACTAGAGCTAATCAATGAATTTAGCAAAGTAGCAGGTTACAAAATTAATGCACAGAAATACCTTGCATTCCTATACACTAACGATGAAAAACCTGAAACAGAAATTAAGGAAACACTCCCATTTACCATTGCCACAAAAAGATAAAATACCTAGGAATAAACCTACCTAGGGAGAGAAAAGACCTGTATGCAGAAAACAATAAGACACTGATGAAAGAAATTAAAGATGATACCAACAAATGGAGAGATATACCATGTTCTTGGATTGGAAGAATCAACACTGTGAAAATGACTATACTACCCAAAGCAATCTACAGATTCAGTGCAATCCCTATCAAACTACCAATGGTATTTTTCACAGAACTAAAACAAAAGATTTCACAACTTGTATGGAAACAGAAAAGACCCTGAATAGCCAAAGCAATCTTGTGAAAGAAAATCAGAGCTGGAGGAATCGGGCTCCCTGACTTCAGACTATACTACAAAGCTACAGTCATCAAGCCAGTATGGTATTGGCACAAAAACAGAAATATAGATCAATGGAACAGGATAGGAAGCCCAGAGATAAACCTATGCACATATGGTCACCTTATCTTTGATAAATGAGGCAAGAATATACAATGGAAGAAAGACGGCCTCTTCAATAAATGGTGCTGGGAAAACTGGATAGCTACATGTAAAAGAATGAAATTAGAACACTCCCTAACACCATACACAAAAATAAACTCAAAATGGATTAAAGACATAAATGTAAGGCCAGACACTATAAAACTCTTAGAGGAAAACATAGGCAGAACACTCTATGACATAAATCACAGCAAGATGCTTTTTGATCCACCTCTTAGGGAAATGGAAAAAAAAATAAATAAATAAACAAATGGGACCTAGTGAAACTTAAAAGCTTTTGCCCAGTAAAGGAAACCATAAACAAGACGAAAGGACAACCCTCAGAATGGGAGAAAATATTTGCCAATGAAGCAAATGGCAAAGGATTAATCTCCAAAATTTACAAGCAGCTCATACAGCTCAGTATCCAAAAACAAAAAACCCAATCCAAAAATGGGCAGAAGACCTAAACAGACGTTTCTCCAAAGAAGATATATAGATTACCAATAAACACATGAAAGGATGCTCAACATCAGTAATCATTAGAGAAATGCAAATCAAAACTACAATGAGATATCACCTCGCACCGGTCATAATGGCCATCATCAAAAAATAAATGTTGGAGAGGGTGTGGAGAAAAGGGAACCCTCTTGCACTGTTGGTGGAAATGTAAATTGATACAGCCACTATGGAGAACAGTATGGAGGTTCTTAAAAAACTAAAAATAAGATGAATGGATAAAGATGTGGCACATATATACAATGGAATATTACTCAGCCATAAAAAGAAACAAAATTGAGTTATTTGTAGTGAGGTGGATGAACCTAGAGTCTGTCATACAGAATGAAGTCAGAAAGTGAAAAACAAATACCGTATGCTAACACATATATATGGAATCTAAAAAAAAATGGTTCTGGAGAACCTAGGGACAGGACAGGAATAAAGACGCAGACATAGAAAATGGGCTTGAGGACATGGGGAAGGGAAGGGTAAACTGGGACGAAGTGAGAGAGTGGCATGGACATATATATACTACCAAATGTAAAATAAATAGCTAGTAGGAAGCAGCTGCATAGCACAGGGAGACCAGCTCGTTGCTTTGTGTCCACCTAAAGGGGTAGGATAGGGAGGGTGGGAGGGAGACACATGAGGGAGGAGATATAGAGATATATGTATACATGTAGCTGATTCACTCTGTTATACAATAGCAACTTACACAACATTGTAAAGCAGTTATACTCCAATAAAGATGTTAAAAAAATACCATATGCATACAATAATACTATGCCATATCATCACACACTGGCTACTCTCACAAGTCTCATAAACTCTTAGAAGATAGTAATTTAAGATTTCAAAACAGAAGTCATCTTTGACTTGGCTAGTCTTAACACAAAACCTCCATTTTGGGGGATGAGGGGACACAGAGTCGCCATTCTTTAACAGTCCAAGGGTAAAAAATTTATGTTATCTTTTGTTACATCCCTTCACTTGACATCCTGACACAATCCATAAACAGATCTATTTCTTCCGAATAAATGCTATCAATAAAACAATGTTATCAGAGTTGAAGGAGGTCTTAGAAATTACCTAATATTCCTCCCTCATTTTAAATATAAAGAAATGGACGGCCAGTCAAAGACAGTGCCAGAGCTAGAATCAGTTTCTTGACTTTTTCAATATTCCAAACTGATTCCCATATACTTTCAAATTCTGAGCAAAAGCCAGGATGTCTTGCCAGATTTTTTATGAAGAGGAAACATTTTCTCACTATCATAAATGTATTTCTTTAAAAATCAAATTATAGATGAACATATTAATCAGTTTGAAAGCCTTTTAACCAAAGCAGCACCTGCCACTTCTTACAAATCTAGAACTAAAAAATATGTGGAGACTCATTAAAAATTTGATGACTACAACATGTGATTCACCAATACTAACATAAGTAATGAGTTTCCTTGATTAAAAACATTACAATTTTTAAGATAACTAAAGAAAAAGACATACTCATTTGGTTTTCACGATTTTATTTTATTTTATTTTCCAACAGGGATGGAAGAATGTTGGGGAAAGGAGGTGGTGGCCTAAGAAAGGTTACCAGGCAGAAGAAGTATGCCAGACTTTAAGGATGCTCATAAACTAATGTTGATCAAAGTGATCCCAAATATTTAAAGATATCAGGTATCAGACAATGGAGCTATTCTGGCATCTAGTCTGGACAAATTACCAAATGCTTTATTACCAGAAGTCCTTTAACCTTAAAAATCCACAGACAATTTACTCACATTAGCTTTAGTGATTTTACATTTAGGGTGGAGAAGCTATACCTATTTTGGGCAAATTTTATTATTTCCAAGTATTATTGGATACCGTTTGGAAATATGTGAAATGGAGGAGCTTTTAAAAAAATTAGGTTGCTAGATACTTTTAATGGTGTTTGTATAAATGGGATTTTTACATTAGAAAATTACCCTAAATCAGAATGGCATGTGTTGAGAGTAGATTCTATGACTGGCAGATAGGAAGAAAAACCAAGTGTAAGCTACCTTCATCAAGAGCAACTTTCTCCCCAATTTTAGGTACCAGTAACCATAAATTAAATTTGAGAAGTTTTTATTGAGTCTGGCTCTGTACAAATTAATATGGAGTGTATGGAGATTATTAAATATCTTATCTCTCTAGAAAATTTTATAACCTAAAAAGAGGAATTAGAGAAATAAGCAAATTCGTATTTATTAGACAGAATAAGATAAATGACACAAGATGAACATAAAGTATTATGAACATTGAAAAAAGAAAAAAATGCCTAGAAAACTGGTAACACACACAAAATATTTTTTTTCATGTTACTCTAGTAGATTTTTCCCTAGCAAGAATTTCCAAAGTTTTTAAGTGGGACAAGCAATATTTGAAGGAAATAAGTATCTATAAGCATATTCATGATATAAATTTGAAAATAAACACAAGTAAGGATCACAACATCACAGAATTAGCAGCTTTCCAATTCTTAGCTCTATATGATCTATGATATCCACCTAAAACATTTCTAGCCATCCAGCCTCACCTAGTTAACACCTCCAGTGATGAACTCATAATGCAGCCCATAGTACTAAGGTTTAAGACACTTGTGCAGTAAGAGATTTAACCTGCTTAAGTCTCTCACAAAGAAAATTCAACAATGGGAACTCAAGCAAGTAACAGATTAAAATCACTTTAAAATGAGATCAACCCAATGGATCACTTAATAAAGCTGTAATATAAGCAGAAGAAGAAACATTTAATTTTCCTACTCAAACTAAAAGCAGTTATTTTACTTTGTGGGTAGAAGGAGATGGACAGTGCTTACACATAAATAGTTCCTGCTGGAATGATTATTATTCATTTTTAATATGAAAACTTTGTAAGAAAATCTGGTGATATATACATTTTCAGCAGTAAAATGAAACATACATTCTTTTTTTTAACATCTTTATTGGAGTATAATTGCTTTACAATGGTGGGTTAGTTTCTGCTTTACAACAAAGTGAATCAGTTATACATATACATATGTTCCCATATCTCGTCCCTCTTGGGAGATGCAAGAGGAAACATACATTCTTAAATGATACTATCATATCCAACCTGCCACTAAGGGATTATAAGCATGAGATAAATGTATTGAAGATTTTAGGGTGAAAGGGTTGTAGAATAATAAAAATGATAACCAACATTTTAATAGCTCTTTACAATTTACAAATGACTTGATATATATCACATTTGGTGGTCTCAGTAATATTGCTGGGAGTATGCAGCTATACTTACCTGTGGTATTAGATGTAGAAATGGGGATTTAGAGAGCTTAAATGACTTGATATAGGACCACATAGTAAGCTAACACTTGAACTCAGATTTTTGTCTTTTGACTCCAAATGCTATGTTCCTTCCACTACTAGCTCTGGAAGAAAGTATCCAAAATTTCCAATTAAAAATTAGTGGTCCACAATGATGGAATTACAAACATGAGTAACATAATAAAATCATTGGATTTTATGTTATAATTTATTTCTGGACATTATGAAAACTTCCAACAGCATTTAAAATGATTTACTTTCAGATAACTGAGTTAACCACAACTATGGGTTCACTGAGAAAAGAAAATTGAAAAATAAAATAAACCTTGATTTTGTAGCAAGAAGATTTTTATAGACTGGCTATTGAAAGCACTGTGGCTTTCCATTCTACCAGGCCTGTACAGACATATCCTGAGTTTCAACATCTTTCTTAGGATTTCAGTAAAGCGGTTCCATTAATGTAAAGAGGTTAGCACAAGTTGAACTTATCTGAGTTATTTGTGGCCTTGGAAGAGTTCTAACATCACAGATAAAAGAAACAAGCAGAAAGACCACAGTACCATGATAATAAGAATAAAAACTTCAGAGTTCTGCTGAGCATAAATATGTCTGGAATGTCTCCTATGAAGCAATCAAAACCTGTATTCTAAGTGCATTTAAGACTCAGTGCGTCCAATTCCAGGGCCCTATGCCAGTGTAAAAATGCACTAATATACCCTAGGCCGCCCTGTTGGCTGCTGGCAGGAAGGTAAGAAGCAGAAATTGTTTTTTGCCCTTACACTGAGTAGACCAACATTTCCTGTGCATTTCTAACAGAATTACTGGCTGATCACCGCAGAAGCTGGTATTCATGGTAGGAGGAGCTAATATGATCTTTATTTCACAGGCAGCAAAGCAGGAAACCCTGCTACCACTTTCAGTAAAGCAAGTGTTCTGCACGAAAACCTCCATGGTATTTTCCAACACAAACAGAAATCAGAAAACCCTAGTTTAGTACAATCACAAAAAGCAGGCATGCTTCAGCTCCGGCTGTTTCACTTATAATCAGCAGGGAAAAAAATCAATGCCTTCTTAATAGTGTTCTTGATTTTGGGACACTGATTACATAAAGTCACATATCAAAGGTGAGAAACAGTATACCACCGTCACCACCGCCGCCCCTCCCAAATCACAAAAGCTCCAGCTCCATCTATTAATAGGCTGGTAATTGTCAAGTCAATATTTAGAAAACTTACAACTTCCTCTAACATTAAAGCTGGCAGTACTTTTTCAATATTTGTCACTCAGTATTTACAAAGTAGCTTCAATTTATGTACTACTCAAAATCTATTGTCACTTTGTGCTCTTGTCATGACAAAAATCTGTCTTTACTTAGCCCTGTCTTAGAGAGATCAGTGGAAGTGTAGGTGAGAGAGATGATTTGACAAACAGATCTGGGAGATGAAGATGGAAAATCCTTTACAGGCAGAAAGAGTCCACACATACCCTACATACATAGAGTCAATCTATGAGATTTATTTTAATAAAAATTGCAACAACCTTGCAATTTGCTATTTAATCAAGTTCGTTAACATGATATTGTACCTGATTTCCATCATCAGTCCATTTCTTAGGAACAAATATTACTGTTGGGTGAAAAGCTTTAAGAACCATACATAAACTAGCAAAACAATTTTAGAAATCAAAGTCTAACTGGCTAGTCATCTATAAGTATAATTGAAGGCAAAGCTGAATTTGAAACAAAAAGAATAAATACTACATAACAGAAAATCATAAAAAGAAATTCAAATGGTACATCTGGTAGAACAAGAACTACACATATGTGAGTAGACAAAATCAGAACAGAATGTACGCTATCTTGACTTGTGGCTAGATGTTTGAAAATGGAATGTCTCCTTATTCTTGAGGGAATACCGACCACATTCCTAGCTACTAACCCTCTGTAATGTGTAGACAAACCACGAGATGGGTTGTATTCAATTCAATTCCATAAACATTTATTGCATGATTTACTATCTCAGAAAGCAATGGTAACTGCTGAGGATGGGGAAAGATGGCACAAAGGTGAATACAGGACACAAAATCTGCCTTCAAACACCTGGCAATTTAGTTGGAGAAACATACAGGCTAATCAATTATCATAATATAATAAAAACAATAGGATATAAAAATGCTATGATGGAAGTATAAAACAAAGTGCTATGTGAGAAAAGATAAAGGATTAATTCTAATTAGGAAAAAGTCATGACAAAAGAACAAATCAACAGGCATTTTCTATAGCAGATTTTAAGGGAAAATAATGTGGACAACTATTCACAGACCTACTCTGTGAAAAACAGTAGCCACTAGCCACCTATGCCTACTGAACACTTGAAATATGGCTAGTACAAAGTGAAATGTGCTATAAATGTAAAATATACACCAGCTTTCAAAGAGTATAAATATCTCACTAATAAATTATATATTACATGATGAAATGATAACGTTTTTGGATATAGTGAGTTAAACGACATGTTACGAAGGTTCATTTCACCTGTATTTTATGTTTTAAGGTCATTTGTAGAAAAATTTAAATTATGGGTCACATGCCTTATACTTCAATTCAATAAAGCTGATCTAGAAAACAAAAATGACAATTGTGGTCATTACTGGCAAGATATATTTGGGCTATAAGACAGAGAACCAAGAAAAAAAGAATAATGAAGAGTGGGTGGGAAAAACTATCTTATAATAAGAGGAAATATTAAAAACATGATAATGAATAAACAAAAAAACCTTCTCATCACCTGGGTAATACAAAAATTTCTGTGCAGCTTCCTTTTCCAATACAATGGTAGTCCTAAAGCTGATTGCCTTGTCCCCAATCCAGACCAATTAAATCTAATGTGCACCCAAGGCTGAGAACCATTAAGTTTAAAAAATTGGGAAGACTCATAGTCTTCAAAAGGTGGTTGAAATCAGATTATTTCCAACCAAAGCATTCCGCTCTTTAAGCCTGAAGAGCACAGTTGAGTTGATTGACATTTGGCAGTAAAAGGAACCTAAGAAAGAAAAACTGTAATGTCAGATTGGGGTTGTTGATAGTAAGGGAAGAGAAGGCTGAGCTCAGTCAACTGCAGACCCTGTAAGCTAAAAAGCAGATTTCTGAAAGTTCAAGATTATAACTGTGATTTCATGACCAAAGACTCTAATAGCATAGTGATTACAGGCAATCCTAAAAAGTAAAATTCTATCATACAAGTATGAGAATTCAATGACAAAGAAAATAGAGCCATATGAATAAATCAGAGGTACAACACAGGGAACACTCTGACTAAATTAGATTTTTAAAATATGAAACAATAGAAACAGGAGAAAAAGAAATGAAGAAAGGAACAAATGAGTAACATAAACCTGTAAGAACAATCACAGGAAAGGTCAAAACATAAAAGGGACCAAAGCTCATGGGGGAAAAAAATGCTTAGAAAAACAAAAGTAGCAGAGACGTGGTTAGTGTGCTATTTGGGAAACATTTGGTTTCCTTCATCTCCAACAAGAAAGGTGGTCTTCAAACTGTACAGAAGAGAAGTTGAGACCCTAACTAAAGGGCAGGCAATGTCATTAACTGTAAAATGTATTCACGTTTCCAGGTTCAAATAAATTATGCACTAAGCTAATGCAAGCTTTCTCATAACCACTTTTAGGAAAATCTTTAAATGTATGGAGAGCAGTAAAGATGTTTGGATGACTCAAATTGGACAATTTTCAGTATTGTTAAAAAGAGAAGAATTAGAGGAACTACAGAAAAGTTAATATGACATAAATACCAGGTGAAATAAGAGAATAGTTTTTTTATTATTTGTTTATTTTTTTTGGTTGAGGGTAGGAGTTTATTAATTTATTTATTTTTGGCTGTGTTGGGTCTTCGTTTCTGTGCGAGGGCTTTCTCTAGTTGTGGCAAGCGGAGGCCACTCTTCATCGCGGTGCGCGGGCCTCTCACTATCACAGCCTCTCTTGTTGCGGAGCACAGGCTCCAGACGCGCAGGCTCAGTAGTTGTGGCTCACGGGCCTAGTTTCTCCGTGGCATGTGGGATCCTCCCAGACCAGGGCTCAAACCCGTGCCCCCTGCATTAGCAGGCAGATTCTCAACCACTGTGCCACCAGGGAAGCCCTGAGAATACTTTTTTAGATAAGGGAAATGGAATACCACAGTGACTTTAATTTCAGCAAGGCGTTTAACACAATATACTTATAGATAAAATGGCAAAATGTGGCTGGATGAAATTATGATTCAGTCACATGAGTTCCCTAAAGTCCTTTCCATAGACCACAAGGTGGTCCCACAATATCTGACTCCCCTCCTACCTTTCAGACCTTATTTCTCACACTATCCTATTGTCTAACCTTTTTGCCCTGCCTCAAACATGTCAAAGAGTGTTCATGCTTTAGGGCTTTTGCTTTTGCTGTTGCCTTTGACTGGAATGACCCAATCCCAGATATCCACATACCTGGCTCATTCATTCCATTCAGGTTTCAGCTCAAATATTATCCCTACAAAGATTTCTGCCATGATCATTCTATCTAAAAAAGCAAAACCATCATTCTCTATTTCTTATTTTTCTTCATAGTACTTATGACTTACTATGTGGTTGGGTGTGGGTGTGGGTGTGTGTATACTCTGTCTCCACACTAGAATGTAACCATGAAGACAATGAGTTTATTCTGTTCACTAGTAGATCCCAGTATCTGAAACAGTGCTATTCATCTTCTCCCTCTTCTACTAGCCATTCTAAATCCCTCTCATCATTAGCTTTCCCTCTATGGGTCTTGGTGTGACTTAAAATATTCATTCCTGAGGGAATTAATCCATTGGTAATGATCCATCTGTCATGTCAGAGTTGTTCCAGGTGTCCATTCACAGTTTAAATGGGGCAAGGAGACATCAAGTAGATCCCCTGGGTTTCACCTGTATTCTTCCCTGATCCCACATGTGTAAAAGCAGCCCAACCTCCTCCTTATTAGAATCAATAATCCCTGCCAAGATGGAAGTGCCAAGACTAACTGCAAGAATGGGAGACCACGGTTCATCCAACCTCCCTCTTCTAAGTTTCCCCTCAAGAAGACAGGATCATGGGCACCATGCATGGACAAACTGCTCCCCAAATCTGCATGGGCAAGTGGATGTATGCAGCACAGGGAATGTGGGGGCTATGGAAATGTGCCACTCAAATATACTGCAGGGATCATGGTGGATTTACAGTCCAAGTTGCCATTCCTCTAGACGACCATCATGCTTAGAACAAGGCCATGCTTCACTCAGGCTGCTCCAAGACAATGACTGAGCATAGCAGGAATGCTGTTACAGACCCATTCTTGTAGGACAAGGGACTCCACCAACAGGTGACTTTGGCTCAAAGACTCTCCATTGGCCTGGTCAAAACTTTGTTAGAACTGCACCGCAGTCTGGGACACTTCCTTCCACTTGTCCTTTCACAGCTGTCAGACCTGCAATACAATCTGAAGGTACACCCTGCCTATTACTGCTTCTTTGCTGTTTATGATACCTCTTTGAACAAGCCAAGTTATTAAAACTGAGTTGCCTACCGAAGGCTCTAACATGCTCAGAAAAAAATGATGACAATTCTATAAAAAAATTGATAAAAGACTGTCAGATAAAATCTGTAATGAAATCCATAAAAATTGTTAATCACCACTTCAAAAAGACTTTCATGATTAAGAGGAAGTAAATAAGCTTAAGTACATGTGTGTAAATAGTAAAGTGCTATTGATCCATTTAATTCAGTCTAGTTTCTTGAACACACACTGAATGAGATGGTTAGTTCCTTTCAATTGTTTATATCTACTTCAATACCACATCTGTTATTTATATCATTGAGACAATTATTATTAAAGAGTGTGAAGTCTTCATTTTCATTGGAATTCAATTTAAGCAGCCAAACTATTACTGTTATACCTAAAACAAACATGATGTTATCATCTACAAAGCTATCACTAAATATAACATTTACAGTACCATCTCTATGGGTACAGCTGACTGGTCAAAACAGCCATGAATGTATTTTTTATCAAAAGTAAGCCTTCTTCCTTACCCTTTCAAATGGGGGGAAATTAAGTCATACAATGAAGAATTCCATCACTGTAACAGAGACCAGGCAACAGAAATGACAACTTAAGAAACTGATAACCCACCCACACAAAAGTGGGTGGGTTATAGTCCCATTTCTGGGAAGAGTACTCAGTTCTGACGTGCATCAAACCCTTTTCAGAAGAAGATGGTATGAACATTAGAAGCTACCTTTTATTGAGCACTTAACTTCATCGGAACTATTGTGTTAAGTGCTTTACGTGCATTATATCTCAATCTTCACAGCAATTGTGGGTGACAGTAATAGTTATTTTCATTTTAGAGATGACGAAACTGGTAGCAAAAATGTTTGTAACTTGTCCAAATTCACACAGTAAATGGCAGAACCAAGAATCCCACCAATATCTTTGATTCCAGAACCAGCATGAAAAATCACTAAACCAAAATACTCCTATCCTGTAACAATGGTAAATAAACTACAGATCAGAAAATCAGAAAATAAAACACCCATGAATAGAAAATTGGGTAGCAACTAATAAAAATCAGCAAATTTCTCTACCTTCTCCCACTTACATAATAGGAACAAGTGACACTTCTGAATTTCTAACCTGTTAGGAAAAAGTCATAGCTCTGATTGAGGTGTTCATGCTTATATCAACTTTTTGAGCATCTCTTAGTTATCGAACATGGAAAGAAAGTGAAAGAGATGGAGAATAAATAAAATATTTGTAAGTGTATGTGCAGAACTGTACTTTATTCATTACATTGAGTTTAACTAGATAGATGTTAGCAACCTCAAATACATAGTTTTTAAAAAAATCTATTTTGTACACAATTTCCCCAATGGTCAAAATCGATCGGAGATGCAATAATCAGAGAAAACGGCATAATTAATTAAATAATTGTTAACTGCTTTAATGGCAAAAAGATTCAAATAATTATATAGCTTTCACTTTGGCACGTAGCACAATACTTTTTTTTTTTTTTTTACCACCATAACGTGTAAAAGTCCAAACTGCAATATGTAACATAATAGCCTTATATACTGGATTTCAACTTTAGGGACTATAGGAGAAGCAAAGGTGTGAATGGAAGGAGCTCTGGTGATATTACACACATGTCCTTTAGCCAGAGAAGCTCCACTTTTATATTTGCTTTACTTTTTTGATACATTTAAAATAAATGTTTGAAACTAAATTTCCTAGTCTATCTATAGGATACCAGACATGTGATGACCTACCATTTACACAACATATATTTCTCTTATCTTTTCCTCATCTTCCCTCTCTGTTCTAATCTCTTTCTTGCTTTTATTTACTTTTCTAACTATGCCTGTGTAAATGGCGCCCCCTGGAGTTAAACAGTACAAAACTAGTGCGGTGGTCTTGGATCCTGAGTCCTGCTAAGTTTCAGGAAAGGTTACCTAATGTTAGGTTCACATATTCCTAAGGATTATGCCCCAAATTATACATATTATTAAAGTAGTTTCCCTAATAAATTGAAATGGACTTCCGAAAATTATAATGGTTCATTTAATCCAGCTGAAAATACTCAAAGTGAATCATTATTCATATTAGGAAAATGAGGTTATTTATTATAACTTAGTTAAAAGCTTGTTTTTCTTTATTAGATCTTTTGCTTAATCTTGGGGGGTGGTCACAAACTTGACTTCAAGACTTACTATAAAGGTACAGTAATTAAGACAGTATGGCTTCCTAAGGATTAGGAAATAAATCAATTAAACAGAATACAGCATATTAGATTTTCAATAAAGGTGCCAAAGCAATTCAATAGGGAAAATATATTCAAAAAATGGTGCTGGGATAACTGGATACCCCTATGGGGAAAAAATTAGCCTCAATTCCTACCTCATACCAAACACAAAAATTATTTGAAATGGATCATAGAAAAAAACCATAAAAGCTAAAAACCACAAACTTGCTAGAGGAACATATAAGAGAATATCTTTGTGATTTGAGCTTAGGCACAGATTTTTTTAGACAAGACAAAGAAAGGGAAAACCATAAAAGAAAAAAACTGATAAATAAGATTTCATCAAAATTCAAAATGTCTATTCATCAAGACATCATAATATAAGAAAGGCAGAGAATGGAAGAAGATATTCACAATACATATATCTGACAAAGAACTGATATCTAAGATATAAAAAGAACTCCTACAACTCAACAATAAAAATACAAACAACCTAATGGAAGTACAGGCACAAGATTTTGACAGACACTTCACAAAAGAAGATATACAAATTGCCGATAAGGACATGAAAAAGTGATCAACATCACTAATTATCAGTGAAATGCAAATTAAAAGCACAATGAAATACCACTATACAATCAGCAGAAGGGCTAAAGATTTAAAAAGACACGACATCAAATATTGAAGAGGTGTGGAATAACTGGAACTCTCATACATAGTTGATGGTAATGTAAAATGGCATAACCATTTTTGGAAAACTGTGGCAGCTTTTATGTGTCATAGGGAAGCATACACCTTCCCTATGACCCAACAATTCCACTCCTAGGTGTTTATTTAAGAGAAGTGAAAACACAGAATCACAAAAAGGCTTGTAATAAAATGTCCATTGCAGCTTTATTCATAATATCCAGAAACTGGAAAGAGATTGTGTATCATTATGATAATGAATAAACAATCTTTGATAAATTCATACAATGAAATATGACTCAGCCATTAAAGAAATGCAACATGGATTAATTTCAGAAACAGTATACTGAGTAAAAGTCTCACACAAAACAGTACGTATTATATGATGCCATTTATATAAAATACTAAAACAGGCAAAATGATTGTGTGGTGGAAAAAATCAGAACAAAGAACAAAGGATGCTTTTAATAGGGGTAAGGGAAAATTGACTGGGAAGGTGACATAACTTTCTGGGGATGACGTTAATGTTCTATAACACGATAGAGGAATGGGTTACACAGGTGTATGCATTTGTCAAAACTCAGTGAATGCACCCTTGAGATTTATGCATTTAATTCTATATAATTTTAACATCAAAAGGAAAATCTGTAAACAAATATTGAATATATATTAATAATATATATTGAAGTACTTGGGGGACAATGACTGATTTCTACAATTTACTTGTTTTTATCTAACAGTTTATTAAGCCATGATTTCTGTACAGTACAATGGTTTTTAGTATATTCATAGAGTTTTGCAACCATCATCACAATTGATTTTAGAACATTTTCATCATCCCAAAAAGAAAGCCTATACCTATTAGTCACTCCATATTTCCTTCCAATCCTCTCCTAGCCTTAGTTAACCACTAATCTGTTTTCTCTCTCTAGAGATTTGCCTATTCTGTACTTTTCATACAAAGGATCCGTTTTTGAATTAAATTTTGTATATGGTGGAGGTAGGAGTCCAACTTTATTCTTTTGCATGCTGACCCAACACCATCTGTTGAAAAGCCTACTCTTTCCTCCATCTAATTGCCCTGGCACCCTTGTAAAAAATCAATTGCCTGTAAAAATGAGGATGTATTTCTGGACTCTCAATTCTATTCTATTGATCTATATGTCTCTCTTTATATTAGTATCACACAGCCTTGATTACTGTAACTTAGTAGTAAGTTTTGAAATTAGGAAGTGTGAGTCCTCCAAATTTGTTCTTCTTTTTGAAGACTGTCTTGGCTATTCTGGCTCTCTTGTATTTCCATAGGAATTTTAGGTCAGCTTCTCAATTTCTGCAAAGCAGCCCGCAGTAATTTTTATGGAGATTGCACTGAATCCTTAGATCAATTTGGGGAGTACTGCCATCTAACAATATTAATTCTTCTGATGTATGATCATGGGATGTCTTTCCACAATTTACTTGTAAAAATAATATGAATTAATGAATAGATAATGGAATGGATAAACTGACACACAGATAAAACAACTACAGCAAAATTAAATGATAAAATCTAGGCAGTGGTTACATGAGTGATCACTGTAAAACTTTCAACTTTGCTCCAACCCCACAACCAGAGCTTTAATGTTGAATTGGATCTCAGCATACTGCCTACTGCTAGCTACCCTGGTTCTTGTACTCAACTCACTTGTGAACAATACCTACCACACTCTCAACCATACTGACTACACAGATATCTGGACTTACAAAATGCCTACTGCTGAAACCTACCCTATATCCTGGTTTTGTTCTATACTCTCCGGGTTTCATCCATGTTCACCAAACATCTGGCTACAAGAAAACAAAGGTGATACTTCAAGTTGCCCCATTTTAGGAGCCCCAGGTCCTTCTTCTTTGGTTTGCTACCTCTCAAATAATCAAAGGGAAATAAGGAAACACAAATAACCCAACAAGACTTTAATGATTGCCTAATGGGGAAAAAAGAGAGTATCGGTAGAATGCTCTCCATAAATTTTCAAACTACCAAACCCACAATTACAAAAAGCACTAGGATATATAATGTCCCAAACAAACTGTAGTAATATGTAACTGAAAGGTCATTGACACAGCTATCTCATGGCTAAAGGTTAATTTTCTCACATTATTTCACTTCCATCACAATCAGCAGCAGATAGCTTTCTGGTTAGGATCATTATGACTAAAAATAAACAAACAAAAAAATAAATAAATATTATTTATAACTCCACAACAATTAGAGTGTACCTAATAATGAGCAGAGGAAATACAGCCACAAGAAGATATGGCTTTCCAACAGACAGCTGCCTAGGCTCACTCACAAACTAAGTGATTGCCCTGTACTCCTTTCTGGCCTAAGGATGCATTATTCAATTTGGTACTGCAGTAAAACTACAAGAAATGTACCTTTAGTTTAGTACCGAAAAAAGGAATGATAGAGCAAAACAATTTTGAAATAAGTGACATCTATTCCAGATCAAATAAATGATCCACACTTGTGTTTAAGGGGGCAGGGGCGATGGGGTGGAAAAAGAGGACAGTTATGGACTAGGAAATAATGGGAGTAAGTCTGACATACACTAGATAGCAATGGTTCTTAAACTTTCCTATGTTATGAATCACCTGTGAAGCTTGTTAAAAATGCTGATCCCAGGTTCAAACCCTCAGAAATTCATTGTTTGAAGCGGGTTCAGGACTCTATATCCTATTTAGCAAGCATCCCAGGTGACAAAACTGGGTAGTCTTCTGACTACACATTATGAGATACTGAGTTAGAGAAATAGGGCAAATAAGATTTTATTTCTTTTCATTTTCTTATGGCCTCATTATCTGTACTTAGCATCATTTAATCCTAGACTGATCTAAGAATAACATACTTACAGATACAGATATGAGCATCCTGAAATCATCCAATTTAGGGAATTAGAAAAAAAAAATTTCCTCACCCTATGCCCAATAACCTTTTGGATTTTTCTCTAATTATTTTGTTTCCAGTTTTTCTCTCCACCTCCCAACAACCTCTCATCCTTCCTTGGTCCTCTGGTCCTATTCCTCTTGCTACACTCATCCCTCACAGTTGATCTAAAACAGCCTAAGTAAACTCTGACTTCTAATGATTACATCTTTCTTTCCACAATTTTTTTCTTTTTTCTTTTTTTTTTTTTTTTTTTTGCGGTATGGGGGCCTCTCACTGTTGTGGACTCTCCCGTTGTGCAGCACAGGCTCCGGACGCACAGGCTCAGCGGCCATGGCTCACGGGCCTAGCCGCTCCGTGGCATGTGGGATCTTCCCGGACCGGGGCACGAACCTGTGTCCCCTGCATCGGCGGGCGGACTCTCAACCACTGCACCACCAGGTAAGCCCTCTTTCCACAATTTTATTGGAAGGGAGGGTTAACACTAGATCTCTACCTATATACATGCACCTTTTAAAAAGCCCTCTATTTTTGTTCTTTCAATGTTTCTTTTAAAAACTTATAAGCTGTCACATACATTTGTACAAGACAAAGAAGTTAAAGAGTTTAAGTAACAGTTCTAAACTGTCACCCACTTAATTTTATAAGCACCTGATGAAGTATCCATGTATTTTTCCATTATTTCTAAAGACTATGAGCAATAAAGTTTATTTCTTACTTGGCTTGGAAAATTGGAGCAATCACAATGGATTACATGTGCTAAAACTTACTTTATCCTATCATTGGCTACATTAACCAGATTTAGCTGGGTAATTCTTCAAAGTAATTCTTTTCATCTCCCTTCCCCCGATCAAATAGCTTTAAAAATTCAAGCCAAATTCTCCCAGTGTCTCCTGACGTTGGGTAGCCTTCCATGCTCTAAACCAAAGGGAACCAAAAAATGTATTTGGCTGTGAAGATTTTTATTCCTTTAAGACTTTGAAAAAGGAGGACAAAAATAAAACCTGGACCTATTCCCAAAGAGCGTTAAGTGCCCCTTTGATCATTTGGCAATGCCCATGGAAGCCTGAAATACTGCACCTACTCAGACATCATTTAATGATCTGCTGTTGGGGGAAAAAATTCTCAAATGTAAAACATTGCTAGAATTTTAACTACCATATAGTATTTTAGTAATTTCTCAAACTGCCTGTGATAGCTTAATAAATCCTTTATTTTTTAATTCCCAAGAAAAAAAAAACAGTTCAGGTTTTTTCTTTCCTTTCTAACTATAAAGTGACATTCTCAGCCTGGAAATAAAAACACAGAAATACCAAAAACTATGAAAAGAAAGAAAAAATTTCCCAAACTCCTAACATCCAAAGTTGGACTATGTTAATGTACTGATGTATCTAACACCATAGTCTGTCAATCTGTCTATCTCTTTCAGTGTGTGTGTGTATCTGTGTGTATCTGTGTGTATTTTTTACACATAAACATATACATTTATTATCTAGGTACATAATGTATATAATATATTGTATTATATAGCTTTATATAACATATATTATACATAAATATTCATGCACATTGATGCATGTTTTATAAAAAGAACATCACAGTTCAATTGTCTTGCTTGGTAATAAGAAATCAATGAGAGGAAAATATTTAACAACCAAAATAGCCAACTGTAGGGGACTAGTTACATGCATTATGGTATATTTATTCAAACAAATATTATGCAACTGTGAAAAATCTTGTTTTTGAAAAATAGTTAATGAAACAGGAAAAGTTCTCATGATATAATGTTAATTAAATAAATACAATAAAAATTGTATTATAACACAAAGAAAAATCTAGGTCCAGATAGCTTCATTAGTGAATCTGATCAAATATTAAAGGAAAAAAATTAATATCAATGCTACAAACAATTTCAGAAAATACAGGAAGAGAAAACACTCATTTAGAAGGCGTCAATTACCTTGATACAAAAACTAGACAAAGGAATTACAAGAAAATATAACTATAGACAACTATTCCTCAAGAACACAGGAGCAAAAAATTTAATAAAATATTATCAAACTGAATAGAGTGATACATAAAAAGAATATTATATCTTGCTCAAATAGGTTTTAGCTCCCAAAATGCAAGACTGGCTTAACAATTAAAGATCAATAAATACAATTTTATTCATTAACAGATTAAAGGAGTAAAATTATATGGTCATTGGATAAAATTCAACACCATTCATAATAAAAATTGTCTCCAAACTAAAAATAGAAGGGAACTTCCTCAACTGGATGATGTGCATGTAAAAAAATACATCTAACATTATACTTAATAATAAAATATTGAAGACTTTTCTATGATTGGGAACAGAGATAAATATCCTCTCTCATCACTTGAAGATGACATAATTATTAAATGTTGAAAATTCCAAGTCATGTGTAAACAACTGTAAAATGTAAGTAAGTGAATTCTGTGATATCACAGTATAAAAAGTAATTATACAAAAATGAAACTAATATTAAAGTAATTATTTATAAAGTTAAAAACTGTTAATATGATTTACAATGTTGTTAAAAGTCATCAATTACTAAGAGAAAAAGTTAAGGAAAGATGTGCAAGACCTATGCAATGAAAATAATAAAATATTGCTGAGAAAATTAAATGGTTCTTAAATAAATGGAAATATATGCAAAGTTCATGTACTAGAGTCTAAACATTATCAATTTTCCAAAAATTGATCCATACATTCAATTTTACCCCCATCAAAATCCTAGAAGACATTAAGAAATGGACAAACTGATTATAAAATTTATACGGAAATGAAAAGGACATAAACTGTTCAAAATAATATTGAAAAGAGGAAGAAAGTTGTAAAACGTACTCTACACAATTTTAAGACTCACTCACTAGAATGCTACACAACCAAGATGGTATAATGTTAGTGAATGGATAGGTCAGTGAAACAAAATGGAGAACCCAAAATTAGATACACACAAATAAAGTCAAGTGATTTCCAAAAATGGTACCAGAAAACTTCACTAGGAAAAGAAAACTCTCCAATAAATTTTGATGAAGCAACAAGATATCCACGTTTTTTAAAAAGAAATGTCAATCTCTATCTTGCATCATTCAAAAAATTACTTTGAGATCAATAATTACCTTAAATATAAAAGATAATATTTTAAAGCTTCTAGGGGAAAAAAGGAAATACCTTTTTGACCTTGGTATAGGAAAGATTTGTTAGACAAGAAACAGAAGAAATAAATACTAAAAAAAATTAGATTTCATCAAAATTTAAAACTTCTAATCAAATAACGCTGTTAAGAAAATGAATAAACAACAAACAAACTGGAAAAAGACTTGTGCAAAACATATATAATAAAGGATTAGTACGCATAATATATAAGGAACAGTTAAAACTGAACATTATCAGCCATAAAAAGAAATGAAACTGAGTTATTTGTCATGAGGTGGATAGACCTGGAGTCTGTCATACAGAGTGAAGTAAGTCAGAAGGAGAAAAACAAATACCGTATATTAACGCATGTATGTGGAACCTAGAAAAATGGTACAGATTAACCAGTTTGCAAGGCAGAAATAGAGACACAGATGTAGAGAACAAATGTATGGACACCAAGTGGGGAAAGCCGCTGGGGTGGTGGTGCTGGTGTGAATTGGGAGATTGGGATTGACATGTATATACTGATGTGTATAAAATGAATAACTAATAAGAATCTGCTGTATAAAAAGTTTTTTTAATTAAGAAAAAAAACGACCCCACACTTCGAACATATGTATAACTGATTCACTTTGTTGTAAAGGAGAAACTAACACACTATTGTAAAACAGTTATACTCCAATAAAGATGTTAAAAAAAAACACTGAACATTAAATGGCATTTTTAGCTTGCAGATGTAGATAACTAGAAAGATGTTACTCCTAAACTTGAAAAAAGAAAAAGCTAAGCAACTTGCAGATTAACAACTTTCCTTGGACCAATCACAGATAAAAGAGATCACAGGGCAAACAACGTGCACAAACTTACAGAGAGAAATCAGTTTAGCACATTTGATTATCTGGGGATGACAATATTGAATGCATAGAAGCAGGCAGGAGGATGAAATTAGAAATTTTAACTAATTGCCAAAGGTCAAGCATGGACAGGCATGAGTGTGAAACTTCTGGGAGCTACACGGAAGACATTCTCTAATAGCCCTTTCCAGGAACCTCACCAGGCGCTCTGGTGGGAATGTAAAATGAAGTAGTCACTTTAGAAAACAGAATGTTAGTTTTCCAATTAAGTAAACATATAGGGTTACCATCTCACTCAAATATTCTACTTCTAGGTTTATGTCAAAGATAAATGAAAACATATATTTATACAAAAACTTTTGCACAAATAATCATATCATTTATAATAGCCAAAATGAGGAAACAACCAAAATGTCCATCAACTCATGAATTAATGAACAATACGTGGTGTATCCATATAATGGAATTTGATTCAGTAATGAACAGGAATGAAGTACTGATTTATCTTACAACATGGCTGAACCTTCTAAAAGTTCAGCTAAGAATACAGTCACAAAAGAGCACATATTGTATGATTTCATTTATATGAAATATCCAGAAGAGTCAAATCTATGGAGACAGAAGTAGATTAGTGGTTGCCTAGATTTGAGAGATTAGGGGAAAACAGGAACTTACTGCTAGTAGTATGAGGTTCCTTTATGGGGCAGTGAAAATGTTTCAAAATTAGATTGTGGATATAACTGTACAACAATCTATGAATACAATAAAAAAATGATTTGTACATTTTGAATGAGTGGATTACAGCTCAATAACTCTTTTTATTTAAAGAAAGGACAGTATTAAAAAATTAAAGTTGTAAAATCAAAATTAATTTTTGACATCATATTATCCAGAATAAGTGATATTGACAGAGATAAAGGAACATCACATAATAATAAAGGGATAAATTGTTCAAGAAAACATGACAATATTTATGTGTGTAGGCAATGAACAACAGAGATTCAAAAACATGTGGCAAAACTTGATAAAACTAAAAAAAAAAAACAACTAAGTAGCAAATCCATGATTGAATTATGTTTTTGAATTTTATTTATTTTTTTATACAGCAGGTTCTTATTAGTTATCGATTTTATATATATTAGTGTATATATGTCAATCCCAATCTCCCAATTCATCACACCACCACCACCACCCCCTGACACTTTCCCCCCTTGGTGTCCATACATTTGTTCTCTGCATCTGTGTCTCAATTTCTGCCCTGCAAACCTGTTCATCTGTACCATTTTTCTAGGTTCCACATATATGCGTTAATATACGATATTTGTTTTTCTCTTTCTGACTTACTTCACTCTGTATGACAGTCTCTAAATCCATCCACATCTATACAAATGACCCAATGTCATTCCTTTTTATGGCTGAGTAATATTCCATTATATATATATACCACATCTTCTTTATACATTCATCTGTCGATGGGCACTTAGGTTAATTCCATGTCCTGGCTATTGTAAATAGTGCTGCAATGAACACTGGGGTGCATGTGTCTTTTGAATTATGGTTTTCTATGGGTATTTTGCCCAGTAGTGGGATTGCTGGGTCACATGGTCATTCTAGTTTTAGTTTTTTAAGGCACCTCCATAATGTTCTCCATAGTGGCTGTATCAATTTACATTCCCACCAACAGTGCAACAGGGTAACCTTTTCCCCACACCCTCTCCAGCATTTGTTGTTTGTAGATATTCTGATGATGTCCACTCTAAATGGTATGAGGTGATACCTCATTGTAGTTTTGATTTGCATTTCTCTAATAATTAGTGATGTTGAGCAGCTTTTCATGTGCTTCTTGGCCATCTGTATGCCTTCTTTGGAAAATGTCTATTTAGGTCTTCTGCCCATTTTTGGATTGGGCTGTTTGTTTTTTTAATATTGAGCTGCATGAGCTGTTTATATATTTTGGAGATTAATCCTTTGTCCGTTGATTCGTTTTGCAAATATTTTCTCCCATTCTGAGGGTTGTCTTTTCATCGTTTGTAGTTTCCTATGCTGTGCAAAAAATTTTAACTTTCATTAGGTCCCATTTTTTTATTTTGGTTTTTATTTCCATTACTTTAGGAGGTGGATCAAAACAGATCTTTCTGTGATTTATGTCAAAGAATGTTCTTCCTATGTTTTCCTCTAAGAGTTTTATAGTGTCCA
>NC_041234.1:83736222-83738936 GCF_002837175.3 Physeter macrocephalus | reverse complement strand
CCCAGCACCACTTACTGAAGAGACTGTCTTTTCTCCATTGTATATCCTTGCCTTCTTTGCAATAGATTAGTTGACCATAGGTGCGTGGGTTTACCTCTGGGCTTTCTATCCTGTTCCATTGATCTATATTTCTGTTTTCGTGCCAGTACCATATTGTCTTGATTACTGTAGCTTTGTACTATAGTCTGAAGTCAGTGAGTATGATTCCTCCAGCTCCGTATTTTTCCCTCAATACTGCTTTAGCTATTTGCGGTCTTCTGTGTCGCCACACAAATTTTAAGATTTTTTTATTAATTTCTCTTTCAGATTTTTCATCATTAGTGTATAGGAATGCAAGACATTTCTGTGCATTAATTTTGTATCCCGCAACTTTACCAAATTCATTGATTAGCTCTAGTAGTTTCCTGGTGGCATCTTTAGGATTCTCTATGTATAGTATCATGTCATCTGAAAACAGTGACAGTTTTACTTCTTCTTTTCCAATTTGTATTCCTTTTATTTCTTTTCCTTCTCTATTGTCGTGGCTAGCACTTCCAAACCTATGTTGAACAATAATGCTGAGAGTGGATATCCTTGTCTTGTTCCTGATCTTAGAGGAAATGATTTCAGTTTTTCACCACTGAGAATGATGCTTGCTGTCAGTTTGTTGTATATGGCCTTTATTATGCTGAGGTTGGTTCCCTCTATGCCCACTTTCTGGAGAGTTATCATAAACCGGTGTTGAATTTTATCAAAAGCTTCTTCTGCATCTGTTGAGATGATCATATGGTTTATATTCTTCAAGTTATTAATATGGTGTATCACATCAATTGATTTGCATATATTGAAGAATCCTTGCATCCCTGGGATAAATCCCACTTGATCATGGTATATGATCCTTTTAATGTGTTGTTTGATTTTGTTTGCTAGTATTTTGTGCAGGATTTTTGCATCTATATTCATCAGTGATATTGGTCTGTAGTTTTGTTTTTGTTTTTTGTTTTTTGTGTTTTTTTTGCGGTACGCAGGCCTCTCACTTCCGCGGCCTCTCCCGTTGTGGAGCACAGGCTCCGGATGCACAGGCTCAGCGGCCATGGCTCATGGGCCCAGCTGCTCCGCGGCATGTGGGATCTTCCCAGAGCGGGGCACGAACCCGTGACCCCTGCATCGGCAGGCGGACTCTCAACCACTGCGCCACCAGGGAAGCCCTGTAGTTTTCTTTGTTTTGTAGAATCTTTGTCTGGTTTTGGTATCAGGGTTCTGGTGGCTTCACAGAATGAGTTTGGGAATGTTCCTTCCTTTGCAATTTTTTGGACGAGTTTGAGAAAGATGGGTGTTAGCTCTTTTCTAAATGTTTGATAGAATTCACCTGTGAAGCCATCTGGTCCTTGACTTTTGTTTGTTGGAAGATTTTTAATCACAGTTTCAATTTCATTACTTTCGACTGGTCTGTTCATGTTTTCTATTTCTTCCTGGTTCAGTCTTGGAAGGTTATACCTCTCTAAGAATGTGTCCATTTCTTCCAGGTTGTCCAGTTTATTGGCACAGAGTTGCTTGTAGTAGTCTCTTAGGATGCTTTATATTTCTGTGGTGGCTGTTGCAACTTCTCCTTTTTCCTTTCTAATTCTATTGATTTGAGTCCTCTCTCTCTTTTTCTTCATGAGTCTGTGTAATGGTTTAACAATTTTGTTTCTCTTCTCAAAGAACCAGCTTTTAGTTTTATTGATCTTTGCTACTGCTTTCTTTGTTTCTATTTCATTTATTACTGCTCTGATCTTTATAATTTATTTCCTTCTACTAACTTTGGGTTTTGTTTGTTCTTCTCTTTCTAGTTCTTTTAGGTGTAAGGTTAGATTGTTTATTTGAGATGTTTGTTGTTTCTTAAAGTAGGATTATATTGCTATAAAATTCCCTCTTAGAACTGCTTTTGCTGCATCCCACAGGTTTTGCATTGTCGTGTTTTCATGGTAATTTGTCTCTACATATTTTTTGATTTCCTCTTTGATTTCTTCAGTGATCCCTTGGCTAATATCAATTAAATCTATCTGTTCTATTGTGTCATTTAAAGCTTGTGTTTCTTTATTAACTCTCTGTTTGGATGGTCTGTCCATTGATGTAAGTGAGGTGTTAAAAGTCCCCCACTATTATTGTGTTACTGTCTATTTCCTCTTTTATAGCTGTTAGCAGTTGCCTTATGTACTGAGGTGCTCCTATGTTGGGTGCATATATATTTATAATTGTTATATCTTCTTGGATTGATCCCTTGATCATTATGTAGTGTCCTTCCTTGTTCTTTTAACATTCTTTATTTTAAAGTCTATTTTATCTGATATGAGTATTGCTACTCCAGCTTTCTTTTCATTTCCATTTGCATGGAATATCTTTTCCATCCCCTCACTTTCAGTCTGTATGTGTCCCTAGGTCTGAAGTGGGTCTCTTGTAGACAGCATATATATGGGTCTTCTTTTTGTATCCATTCAGTGAGCCTGTGCCTTTTGGTTGGAGCATTTAATCCATTCACGTTTAAGGTAATTATCTATATGTATGTTCCTGTTACCATTTTCTTAATAGTTTTGGGTTTGCTTTTGTAGGTTCTTTTCTTCTCTTGTGTTTCCCACTTAGAGAAGTTCCTTTAGCATTTGTTGTAGAGCTGGTTTGGTGGTGCTGAATTCTCTTAGCTTTTGCTTGTCTGTAAAGCTTTTGATTTCTCCATCAAATCTGAATGAGATCCTTGC
>NC_041234.1:83715014-83736108 GCF_002837175.3 Physeter macrocephalus | reverse complement strand
TCATGCCACTCCCTTCTGGCTTGTAGAGTTTCTGCTGAGAAATCAGCTGTTAACCTTATGGGAGTTCCCTTGTATGTTATTTGTTGTTTTTCCCTTGCTGCTTTCAATCACTTTTCTTTGTCTTTAATTTTTGCCAATTTGATTACTATGTGTCTCGGTGTGTTTCTCCTTGGGTTTATCCTGTACAGGACTCTCTGCACTTCCTGGACTTGGGTGGCTATTTCTTTTCCCATGTTAGGGAAGTTTTCGACTATAATCTCTTCAAATATTTTATCTGGCCATTTCTCTCTCTCTTCTCCTTCTGGGACCACTATAATGTGAATGTTGGTGCATTTAATATTGTCCCAGAGGTCTCTTAGGCTGTCTTCATTTCTTTTCATTCTTTTTTCTTTATTCTGTTCCACAGCAGTGAATTCCACCATTCTGTCTTCCAGGTTACTTATCTGTTTTTCTGCCTCAGTTATTCTGCTATTGATTCCTTCTAGTGTATTTTTCATTTCAATTATTGTATTGTTCATCTCTGTTTATTTTTTTTGTTTGTTTGTTTTTTTTTTTGTGGTATGCGGGCCTCCCTCTGCTGTGGCCTCTCCCGTTGCGGAGCACAGGCTCCGGACGCGCAGGCTCAGCGGCCATGGCTCACGGGCCCAGCCGCTCCGCGGCATGTGGGATCCTCCCAGACCGGGGTGCGAACCCGGTTCCCCTGCATCGGCAGGCGGACGCGCAACCACTGCGCCACCAGGGAAGCCCCTGTTTATTTGTTTTTTAATTCTACTAGTGCTTTGTTAAACATTTCTTGCATCTTCTCGATCTTTGCCTCCATTCTTTTTCTTAGGTCCTGGATCATCTTCACTATCATTATTCTCAATTCTTTTTCTGGAAGGTTTCATATCTACACTTCATTTAGTTGTTTTTCTGGGGTTTTATCTTGTTCCTTCAGCTGGTACATAGCCCTCTGACTTTTCATCTTGTCTATCTTTCTGTGAATGTGGTTTCTGTTCCACAAGTTGCAGGATTGTGGTTCTTTTTGCTTTTGCTGTCTGCCCTCTGGTGGATGAGGCTATCTAAGAGGCTTGTGCAAGTGTCCTGATGGGAGGGACTGGTGGTGGGTAGAGATGGCTGTTGCTCTGGTGGGCAGAGCTCAGTAAAACTTTAATCCGCTTGTCTGCTGATTGGTGGGGCTACATTCCCTCTCAGTTGGTTGTTTGGCCTGAGGCGACCCAACACTGGAGCCTACCCAGGCTCTTTAGTGGGGCTAATGGAGGACTCTGGGAGGGTGCACGCCAAGGAGTACTTCCCAGAACTTCTGCTGCCAGTGTCCTTATCCTCAGGTGAGACACAGCCACCACCCGCCTCTGCAGGAGACCCTCCAACACTAGCAGGTAGGTCTGGTTCAGTCTCCTATGGGGTCACTGCTCCTTCCCCTGGGTCCCAATGCACACACTACTTTGTGTGTGCCCTCCAAGAGTGGAGTCTCTGTTTCCCCCAGTCCTGTCGAAGTCCTGCAATCAAATCCCGCTAGCCTTCAAAGTCTGATTCTCTAGGAATTCCTCCTCCTGTTGCCGGACCCCCAGGTTGGGAAGCCTGACGTGGGGCTCAGAACCTTCACTCCAGTGGGTGGACTTCTGTGCTATGTGTTCTGCAGTTTGTGAATCACCCACCTAGCAGTTATGGGATTTGATCATATCGTGATTGCGCCACTCCTACCATCTCACTGTGACTTCTCCTTTGTCTTTGGATGTGGGTTATCTTTTTTGGTGAGTTCCAGTGTCTTCTTTTGGATGACTGTTCAGCAGTTAGTTGTGATTCCAGTGCTCTTGCAAGAGGGAGTGAGAGCACGTCCTTCTACTCTGCCATGTTGAACCAATCATTCCCTGATTGAATTTTCAGACTTCATCAGTCCTCTCAGTAACTGATAGAACAAACATGATGAAATCAGTAAGGATTTCTTCATGATGACCTGAACACTGTTAAGCAACTTGATACTTATAGAACATTTCATCTAACAACAGCAGGATGCATGTTCTTCTCAAGTGTACATAGTACATTCACCAAGATAGAACATATTCTGGGCCATAGAAAATTATAAGTTTAGAATAACAATCATGCAGAGTATATTACCATACAATCATACCAAGTATATCATCTGACCATAATAGAATTAAATAGAAATCAGAAGCAGAAAGATACTGGGAAAAATCCCCAAATGTTTGGAATGAAACAAAACAAGTCTAAATAACTTATGGGTCAAAGTAGAATTCTTTAACAAAATGTATTTTGAATAAGTGAAAATGAAAACAACATGTCAAAAATGGGTGTCAGGACTTGCCTGGTGGCGCAGTAGTTAAGAATATGCCTGCTAATGCAGGGGAGACGGGGTCGAGCCCTTGTCCAGGAAGATCCCGCATGCCACGGAGCAACTAAGCCCATGCACCACAACTACTGAGCCTGCGCTCTAGAGCCCATGAACCACAACTACTGAAGCCCGTGCCCCTAGAACCCGTGCCCCACAACAAGAGAAGCCTGTGCACTGCAACAAAGAGTAGCCCCAGCTCACCGCAACTAAAGAAAGCCCACGTGCAGCAACGAAGATGCAACGCAGCCAAAAATAAATAAATAAAATAAATAAATTTATTTTTAAAAAATGAGTGGCATATAATTTGCAGCAACGTGGATGGACCTAGAGAATATTATGCATAGTGAAATAAGTCAGACGGAGAAAGATAAATACTGTATGATATCACTTACATGTGAAATCTAAAAAATATACAAATAATGTATATGCAAAACAGAAACAGACTCACAGATACAGAAAACAAACTTGTGGTTACCAAAGGGGAGTAGGGGAAAATAATTAAGAGGTATGAAGTTAACAGATACAAACTACTATGTATAAAATAGATAAGCAACAATGATATACTGTAGAGCACTTGGAATTATAGCCATTATCTTGTAATAACCTATAATAGAATACAATCTGCAAAAATACTGAATCACTACACTGTATACCTGAAACTAATATAATATTGTAAATCAACTGTACTTCAATTTTAAAAATGGGTGGCATATAGCTAAAACAGTTCTTAGAAGGAAATTTATAGCATTAAATGCATATATTAGGAAAAAAAGGTCTCAAATCAATAATCTAAGTTTATACCTTAAGAAATTAGAAAGGGAAATCCAAAATAAAACCAAAGGAAGTAGAAAGAGTAGAGCAGAAATCAATGAAACTGAAAGCAGAAAAATAGAGAAAATCACTGAAAACAAAAGCTGGCTCTTTGAAAACATCAATATAATTGATAAACCTCTAGCCAGGCTGACTAAGGAAAAAATACACCTAAATCATCAATAGCAGAAATGAAAGAGGAGACATCATTAGTAATCCAAGAGCCCTTAAAATGATAATAAAGGAATACTACGAACAACTCTATGCTTATAAATTTGACAACTTAGATGAAATGAACCAATTCCTAAAGATCTACAAATTACAAAACACCTCAAATCAAACAGATAACTTGAATTGTCCCGTAACTATTAAGAAATTGAATTCATTGTTAAAAACCTTCTGAAAAAAATATTTCAGCCCAGATAATTTCATTGGCAAATTCTACAAACATCTGAAGAAGCAATAATACCAATTCTATATAATCTCTACTGGAAAGTAGAAGAAGATGGAACACTTTTCAATTTATTTAATGAGGCCAGCATTATGCTAACACCAAAACCCTATTTAGACAGTACAAAAAGAAGAACATTACAACCCAGTATCCCTCATCAACATAAATGCAAAAATTATCATAAACCATTATCAGATTGAAGCCAGCAATATACATAAAGAATAATATATTGTGAACAAATGGGATATGTTTCCGGGATGCGTGAAGTACTTCAATATTTGAAAATAAATGTAATCCTACATATTAGCAATCTAGAGAATAAAAACTTCATTCAGTAAAAGCATTTAAGAAAATAAAATACTTATTCATAATAAAAACCTAATGAGCTAGAAATATAAAAGAAATTTCTATGTAAAAAAAACCCAGGGAATCAACAAAACATCTCGTATAACTAATAATTGAGACTACCAAGGCTGTACTCTAAGAGGATAACTGCAATGATCAGCTTAAATTAATTAATTAACTAAAGCAAATCAGTAAATGGAAAAAAGAGATAGAAAATATCAATTGTATTTTATATACTAGCAGTGTGCAATTGAAAACTGAAACTAAGAAAGAAATATAATTAACAACAACTCCAACAAATAAAATACTTTGGTATAAATCTACAAATTATGAACAGATTTATTTTTTTTAAGCATTTTTACCACAAAATGCTCATAAGAGAAATTAAAGACAATGTAAGTAAATGGAGACACATACTATGTTTGTAGATTGGAAGATGCAACATAGTAAAGATGTCAATTCTACCCAAAATGATAGATATATTTGGTGTAACTCCAATAAAAATCATAGCAGAAATTTTTGTAGATACAGAAAAGCTAGTATTAAAATTTACATGGAATTGCAAAGCAACTATACTCCAATAAAAATTAATTTAAAAATTTACATGGAAAACAAAGTAAGTTGAATAGCCAAAACATTTTTAAGTACAGTAAATTAGGAAGAAACCCACTGAAGATTTTAAGACTTTTAATGACAAAGCTACAGTAATCAACACAGAGTGGTATAGATGAAAGGATATACACATAGATTAGTGTAAAAGAATAGTCAGGAAATAAAACCACACAAATATGGTCAAGTGATTTTTAACAAAGGTACAAAAGCAATTCAATGGAAAAAGGGTAGTCTTTTAAACAAATGATATTCAAACAATTGGTAATCCATATACAAAAACATAAACCTTAAATGAAATTTCACATCTTACACAAAAATTAACACAAAATGGAGGAGACATCTAAATGTAAGCTTTAAGACTATAAATATTTTATAAGAAAATATAGGACAAAATCTTCCTTAGGCAAAAGTATTCTTCAACAATAAAATTTGTCTAACACACACACACACACACAAATTCTTAGAGATATGATGAAGAAAGCACATTCCATAGATGAGAAAAAGGATTAATTGTACTTCATCAAAATTAAAAATTTTTGAACTGTGAAAGACACTGTTAAGTGAATGAAAAGAAAAGCTCAGACTGGAAGAAATTTTGTAAATCACGTAGTAATCAAAAGACTTGTATCCCAAGAATATAAAGAAATCTGAAAAACTGAACAGTAAGTAAATAAGAGCCAAATTTAAACATGCACAAAGGACTTGAACAGATACTTCACAAAAGAAGTTATACAAATAAGCATATGAAAAGATGTTCAACATCATGAGCCATTAGGGAAATGAAAACTAAAAGCATGATGAAATATCACTACAAAGGAGAACTAATGTACAAATGAGTCAGTTCCTCTACATCCTGTTCAGCTTTGGGCGTTGTCACTATTTTTATTTTAACCATTCTAACAGGTACATAGTCATATCTGATTGTGGTTTTAATTTGCATGTCCCTAGTGGCTCACAATGTTGAACATAATTTCATGTGCTTAACTGTCATCTATATATCCTTTCCTGTAAGATGTATGTTCATGTCCTTTACCCATTTTCTAATAGGATTCTTTGTTTTTTAATAATGAATTTTGAGAGTTCTTTATATATTTCAAATAGTAATCTTTTGTTGGATATGTGTTTTACAAATATTTTTGCCCAGTCTATAGCTTGTATTTTCATCCTTTTAGTAAAGACTTTCACAGAACAAAAGTTTTTAATTTGGGTGAAGTCCAGTTCTTCAGTATTTTCTCTCTTAAATTAGGCATTTGGTATCAAATGTAAGAACTCTTCACCTAGCCCTAGGTATGGAGGATTTTCCCATATTTTTTCCTAAAAGTTTAAAGTTTCATTTTTACATTTAAGTCCACATCCACTTTGAGTTAATACTTTTAAAGATGTGAGGTTTGGGTCAAGGTTCACCTTTTTGTCTACGAATGTCCGACTGCTCCAACATCATTTTTTAAAAAAGTTATCCTTCCTCCATCAAATTTCTTGTGCTGCTTTCTCACATATTAGCTGGGCATATTTATGTAGGTGTATTTCTTGATTCTCTCTTCTGTTTCATTGATCTATGTGTCTATCCCTCTTACATTATCACAGCTACGGTGACTAACTTAGCTATACAGTAGGCCTTAATATCAAGTAGAGTGATTCTTCCCACCTTTACTCTTATTTTTCAATATTCATTACTGAGTTTTAAGCATCTTACTCTAACCCAGAGCCCGAACACATCAAGTGTACATCTATCTAAGTAAGTTCTCATCCCCAAAGACACTAACTTCAATCATGGGGGTAGAGAGAATGAGAGGATGAAAAAGCTTAATTTTATGTTAACTGTTACAAAGTTGGCATTATTTCTGCAGTATAGAATCTGCCACTCATATATAGTAATACATTTAAGGCATTTTGAGAACATGTGAGTGACTCACTGGATGATTGTTTATTTATAAAAACAATTATTTCCACATAAACCTCTCTCTACATTATCTAACCTATGAATGCACTGAATAAACACATCTGAAAAAAATCAGCGCTTTAATTTATAACAAAAAAGTCCTTCTGGAAGTAAATGCTTATAGAATGCTGAAATACCAATTAAGAAAATAGTATAAATGTATTAAAAAGTGAAATATTTTCTTATCTATAAAAGATTTAAGCATCTCAGAATGAAAAAATAGAAGAACCACATGTCCTCTTACCTCCTGCCCCTTATACTAACTGCAGCTGATTATATCTTTACTTATGGATCTTTTCTCCTCCCTTGCCCTTCCTATCACCCATTTGCCATAAGGCTCATTTATATAAAATGCTGACCTATAAGAAAATCTACGTGTTGGAGTGAAATTTTTTCTAGAATAATAATTTCAAGAAATTCAATTATGGGTCCTGTTACACCCTGAGGCAGCATCTTTTTTGCTGTCTCCATAATGCTAGATCTGTTGGGACTTACAGAGGAATTCTACAAAACTATACACAGAGTTCAGTATTATAATTGTTTAGTTAAAAAACAGCCTTATATATAGCCTCAATATAGCCTGTGCTTGAAATTTAATTTATAAAAACAAGAAAAAAGTACTATGGACTTAAATAGTTGCAATTCGGTTTCTTATGAAGAGTTTTTATTATTTTCTGAGCATCAGCCAATACCAAAATAAATCACAAAGTAAACAAAGCAGTCACAATTTAACGGATCTTAATGTGCTTCACTATAGCTTTAGCCTATTTCCGCCAAAATACTAATTTACAAAACAATTAAAAGTGAGAATCAACTAAAATGTCAAAGAACATTTAAACGATACTATCCTTTACATCAGTTCTATGTTGGAGATACAAGGTAAGCCCTATAAATGCTGGTTAATCCCCCATGCAATTGGGGAGCTCCCTCAAGTGAAATATGGTACTTTATTTAATGGCTATGTAGACCCAAGGATTAAGTCCCTATAATCCCTGGATAACAGACAAACTGTTCTGTACACACATTTACTCTTTTTTAAGAAAAACAGAATTGGAGTTAAACAACAGCATATCTATTGCCTTACAATTTCTACTGATGACATGTCACCAACATAAAGTATGTAAATAAAAGCCAACACAGAAAAACACCACAAAGAAGCATCTTAATCACTAAATTCAACTCTTCCAATGAAGGCTTAATTAAGAAAAAAATTTAAGTCACCTATAGGCTGTCCCAGTACATTTCCTAGATGCTCACTACTTGAGTTAGCAGCTTGTGAAGTAAAATTGATACTTTTATTTTTGAAATCATTCATTTTCCCTTTGAACTCTACTCAAATTGCTTTATATACGTGAAGTATACTGAGCTGATAAAACTGATAGTCTTTTCCCTGATGTTCTCTATTTTCTATTAATAAGAGCCCTGAAATGGATGCACAATTCCAGACTCACTTATTGAACCCCCCTCTACCCTTGCTTGTAAATATATCTTTTTAAAAATTCCTTTTCCTTTTGCTAAGTCTTGATAGGTACTAGAGGTCTAGAGTTTAAGATGGTATTACATTAAACGATCCATTTTTAAAATAGTTATATAATGCTTTCTTTATAAAATGAAAATATTAAGCAAATTTAAATGCCCAGTAGAAGGTACAAGTAAGATGGTAAAAATTGGGCTATATAATTGGAAGAAAGAGAAATATAGCAAAACCAGGTACTATTCGGGAAAGGGTTTATACATACTATTTTATCTAGAGTCAAAGAACCAAATCCTGCAAAATACTCAGTGATTTTGTAACACTTGAGCAAAACTCATCAATCCATATGCTCACAAGAAATGGGTTAGCTTCTACATATCAAAATAAGACAGAACAATAACCAAAATTTAATAAGTTATAATGCAATAAAAAGGCCAGACATTTTTAATAGCTATTTCTATAAAAGCATATTTTACTAGTAAATGAGAGTCCCCTCGGTTGTGTTAAATACTTTATTCATCCATTTCACTTATTCAGTGAGCAATACAGCAAGTTAAATCTCTCCCACTCAACAACTTCCATCCTTCTTTTTCACCTTTAATGATGAATGTCACATTATATTTAAAAAAATGAAAACATCCTCAAAGTGGACCAAAGACCTAAATATAGTAGCTAAAATTATAAAACTCTTAGAAGAAAACCTAAGAGAAAAGCTTCATGAATTACAATGGATTTAGCAACAATTTCTTGGATAAGACACCAAAAGCACAGGTCACAAAAGTAAAAACAGATAAACTAGACTGCATCAAAAGTAAAAACTGTGCATCAAAGGACACAATCAATAGAGTGAAAAGGCAACCTATGGGATGGGAGAAAATGTGTGCAAATCATATCTGATAAGGGGTTGACATCCAGAATATACAAAGAACTTCTACAACTCAACAACAAAAAAAACAACCAGATTAAAAATGGACAAAGGACTTGAAGAGACATTTCTCCAAGGAAGACAGAAATGGCCAAGAAGCACATGAAAACACACTCAACATCACTAATCAACATGCAGGGCTTCCCTGGTGGCGCAGTGGTTGAGAGTCCACCTGCCGATGCAGAGGACACGGGTTCGTGCCCCGGTCTGGGAAGATCCCACATGCCGCGGAGCGGCTAGGCCGGTGAGCCACGGCCACTGAGCCTGCGTGACCGGAGCCTGTGCTCCGCAACGGGAGAGGTCACAACATTGAGAGGCCCGCATACCGCAAAAACAAAACAAACAAAAAAAACATGCAAATGCAAATCAAAACCACAATGTGGGACTTCCCTGGTGGTCCAGTGGTTAAGACTCCGTGCTCGCAATGCAGGGGGGACCGGAGCCTGTGCTCCGCAACGGGAGAGGTCACAACATTGAGAGGCCCGCATACCGCAAAAACAAAACAAACAAAAAAAACATGCAAATGCAAATCAAAACCACAATGTGGGACTTCCCTGGTGGTCCAGTGGTTAAGACTCCGTGCTCCCAATGCAGGGGGCCAGGTTCCATCCCTGGTCAGAGAACTAGATCCCACATGCCACAACTAAGAGCCTGCATGCTGCAATGAAGATCTCGCACACAGCAACAAAGATCCCACAGGTGGCAATGAAGACCCGGTGCAGCCAAATAAATAATAAATAAATAAATATTTTTTTAAAAAACGGATACACATCACACCGACTAGGGTGACTACTATGAATGTGGAGAAATTGGAGTCCTTATGCACTGTTGGTGGCAATGTAAAATGGTACAGTTGCTATGGAAAAGTGTAGCAGCTCCTCAAGACATTAAAAATAGAATTACCATGTGATCCAGCAATTTCACTTCCAAGTACTCAAAAGAATTAAAAGCAGGGTCTCAAAGAGATACTTTACACCCAAATACTATTATTTTCGGTTGGTCTATTGTTTGCCCAACTGCTATTCCTTGCTCTGAGAGGCAGTGGCTAATACATTTGCCCTTAAATCTATTAAATGCCCCCCAAAGTAGCTGCCTCAACCTTCGGAGAGTTCTGAGTTAGGCAAAATAAGGGCAGGCCTTCTAGATCTAGTCTTCAGGGAGCCACTAGGTTGGTCAAAATGAACAACCACAATTCTTTAAGAATGAGGTCACTTCTACTACCTCCAGGACTAAGAACTTGTACTTGGAATATGGACTGTTGTCTTCAAAGCTTCTTCCAATCTGGAGTGAAGGGAATGGGGACAAGGTAAGTTAAAATGCCACAAAGCTCTCTTACCGAGATTCAACTGGTTTTTTCCTTGATTAAGCATTTACCTGGTTGCTATAAACTTTTGATTGGTTTCCAGAATACCAATAAGGTTGATTCTGAGAGTATCTGCTAGTTTATTTGCGATTTTATGGAAATATGGATTTTGGGGATTCCCTGCTCTGCCATGTTCATTGGAATCAAGCCTGATTACATCTAAACACATTTTCAAGACAAAAAATTTAACATAGCATTTACTAGTTAAGACACGAAAAACAATTAATGGATGAAGTGCCACACTTTGATGTGGGTAAGAGAGGCCCCATAACTTAGCAGAACCCACTCTGGCAATTCCTCAGCTGCTCCCAGTTCCTAGAGGAAAGAATCTGTGGGGCCACAGGGAAAAAAACATCAGAAGCCTGTGCTTCCCCCTTCTAGATCATAATTTGTGTACCCAAGATCCCCAAATTCCCTGCCCAAATAGCCCCAAGCCACTTTCATGAGCCCACATGGGCCTCTTCTTCAGGTCTACTCTTCACCAGCCTTTCTCAGCCCACTAACCTTTCTCAAGCCCTAAAGAAAATTATTCATGTAACCATTTTCTCCATTCTCCCAAATACAGCACAAGGCTGATAGCATTTTAAATTTTTCATCTAATAGATGCCTTGGGGTTTAATTTAAAGCATTTAATGGTTTAATTATTTAAATAATTTAATGGTTTAATTATCTCCTGGAACTCATTTTGAAGTGTTGTTCTAGAGGGTGGATTTTGCTATCTATGTGCCCACTATTAAGCCCAAGGGGTGGTCAAAGTAGGCCAGTGACAGGGACCATGGACAGAGTTTGTACACAGGTTGGAGTGAAACATACATTAGAGTGAAGCCCTTTCTGGTGCAAGACAGAGACAGGTATCTAAAGAGAAGGAGGGGGCTTCCCTGGTGGCGCAGTGGTTGAGAGTCCGCCTGCCGATGCAGGGGACACGGGTTCGTGCCCTGGTCCGGGAAGATCCCACATGCCGCGGAGCGGCTGGGCCGGTGAGCCATGGCCGCTGGGCCTGCGCGTCCGGAGACTGTGCTCCGCAGCGGGAGAGGCCACAACAGTGAGAGGCCCGTGTACCGCAAAAAAAAAAATAAATAAATAAATAAATAAATAAAGAGAAGGAGGCCAGCCAAGGTCTAGGAGCCAACTTTCCCAGTGCAACCATGTGCCAGTGCTGAAGTCGGAGGAGTTTGAGAATTCTAAACTTGAACCTGACCTTCCAGTTCATTATAAAGGCATATTTGTCAAAATGTGAGAATAGGACTTCATTTTATTTAACAGTTTGTTAAATTGGGTTACAAATTTTTTTAATGTTATACATATGGCATGTAGATCTGTATTTGTACTCTTGGCTCAGTCTATACAAATGTTGACACAGGTCTGTATAGATAAACCAAACCAATTTAGTTATCTCTAGAACATTGATGAGGTTCAAACTGGGTAATGAACAATAGGTAGACACTGCCCAAGTAAGTTACACTTCATTATATTTATACAGTATACATAAATATTGTTAGATGAAGACCTGAAATTGGTCCATTTTCCCAAAAGTAATGTGTGTAATGCAAACTTTAGGGTACCAGCAACTTTCTAAAATGAAGAACTAAGACAACTCTGAATCAATATTACATCCCAGTTAACTGTAACACAGTGGAGATATCCTTCCTAAAAAGTAGTTTCTAGGCCTTAAATAAGCCTACTTGAAGGTAGTATATTTGCATAAGTTATTTTTTACTATTATTGATCATAGTGACAACTAAAGTCCTTTCTAAGTGAAATGGTCCTGCCAACAGTTCCTAACACAAGGCCAGCCACAGGCAATCATATTTTAGACCACATGACCCAGACTTCCCATGCACATGACTATAGGTAATTATAGGCCAGGAGGAAGCAAGGTAACTCAAAGACAATCAATCTATAGGCTGGCCAGTGGACTATGATGTGGCAAGCATGAAAAGATAAATTATACCAATCAGACTGAGCAGATTTACTCTCAAGAATTTGAACCAGGAAATAGCAAGAGATTAACTTAGGTAGCAATGAGAACAAAGCCAAGAGGCCATGATACAGAATGGCTACAAAGGTATGTTGGCCATGTGCAAGCCAATATGCATGCACCCCAATGTTCACTGCAGCACTATTTACAACAGCCAGGACATGGAAGCAACCTAAATGTTCATTGACAGAGGAATGGGTAAAGAAAATGTGGTACATATATGCAGTGGAATATTACTCAGCCATAAAATAGAATGAAATAATGCAATTTGCAGCAACAGGGATACACTTAGAGATTGTCATACTAAGTGAAGTAAGTCAGACAGAGAAAGACAAATATATTATATGGCTTATATGTGGAATCTAAAAAAAAATGGTACAAATGAACTTATTTAACAAATAGAAGTAGAGTCACAGATGTAGAAAACAAATGTATGATTACCAGGTGGGAAAGTAGTGGGGGTGGGGAAGGGATAAATTGGGAGACCGGGATTGACATATACACATGACTATATATAAAAGATAACTAATAAGGACCTACTGTATAGCACAGGGAATGCTACTCAATAACGACCCATATGGGAAAAGAATCTAAAAAAGAGTGGACATATGTATAACTGATTCACTTTGCTGTACACCTGAAACTAACACAACACTGTAAATCAACTATAATCCAATAAAAATTTTAAAAACATAAAAATAAAGTTAAAAAAGAGGAAACAAAAAAGTATAAGGAAGAGAAAAAAAGAGAACAAAATAAATATGTTATAGATAATATGGAAACTTGGAGCTCATGAACAAGTTATCCTCTTTTGACTGCCTCACCACTGGAATACACTACAGTTCCATTCTACAATAACCACCCCACCCATATCAAGGGGTAGAGAAGATATCTATTTCTAAGAACCCAAACCATCCCTACTCTTTACTAAAATAGACAGACTGCTTCTCCAATAAAGATTCAAACAAATCATATTGCATTTATTCATTTATTTTAAAGAAATTATAAATATTTTAACACATTTCGGTTTTTATAAAAGGCAGCTGCATAAGATACCATGTTTTATGCAATTCTACTTCATGAAAATTCAGATTTTCAGAGAAAAATGTGGAAATATTATTCCCTATAGATTTTCCTTTAAATGTCCCTAGGGACTTAAGAGAAATTTTCCAGAAATGTGCTTACTGACAATAACAAAGAAAGTGAACAGTGAAAAATCACTAATGTCTCAAAAACAATTCCATAGAACAGAAATTCAATAAGAATGGGAGGTTTAAAAATGCAAAATATTCAAAAGGAATTTTTAAAACTGTAAAATATATGGTTGTGATCTAACAAATGAAATACACAAAAGAATCAATGGTTTGAAATATATAATCATTCCCAATATTTCTATTAACATGACATTCAATCTAAACCACATTTTAAAGTGGCTTTTTACTGTTTAACATGACAGGAAGCATACTTTTCAGCTTTCCAGGGTATCTATTTTAATATAAACTTTACACAGGCTTCTACAGACTCCTTGATCTTTTATGAATGAAGAGGGAAGTACAATGTGACTCATATTTTTAACATAATCAGCCATTTATGCTAGATTTCTTATAGCAAAGGTTATATACGCCTTCCCTTTTGACATATATTACCAAATCACCAAAAATATATAAAATGCTGTTCACAAACGGCTCAAAAAACATTTATTTTAAGTCATCATTAACTTGACAATAGGATCAATAATCTCAAATGTATAGATTCCAAAACCTTGAAAACCATTAAAACCAGAAAAAATCCCCCTAACTTAAAAATTGATATACAAGGTTGGTATTACTTACTGTACTGGCCACTAATAACTGTAAATAGGCCTACTCAAATAATGAGTTTATCATGCCATTTACCTGCTGAAAAACCTATACATGCTCTAATTGGTATGTCATAAATCATATTACAGTATAAATCCCATGAATTCAGGGATCTTATCTCTTTAACAGCTATATATTAACAGTTCCCAGCAAAAAGTGGGAAAAATAGTAGGGGCTCCATAAATACTTGTTAAATGAACAAATAACTCCTTAGATTTTCCTGTTTCAACAAAGACTTACAACCTTAAGCAAAATGTTCTTATTACTCGATGATGTGATCTCTCTAGTAGAGGCCAAGCTTATTTATCTGCTGTCATCTAAATAATAATCACTTACTTCCACCTCCTGAGTTGACCCTCTCCATACCCTCAATTTTTTTTGATATTGGGCTAAAAAATTATCAAATAAGACATCTGTCAAAGATTATACCCTCCCTCCAATAAATCCTTATTCCTTTAGTCAGTAATCCCTCCCTCAGCCTATCATATTTATTTAATATGATAGAGATAAAAATCATTACAGTAAATATTATTACAAAGATCCCTTAGTCTATAACACTATTGTTTAGTACAATTCCTCACCTATTTACAGGGTTGTAATCTTTAATATCAAAATTAATACTACAAACATAAAATATTATCTATCCATCACAATGGAGTAAGACAAATATACCTGCACTGTGAATGAATGAATGAATAGTGAATGAATATTAATAAATGAGCTTAATCATTCTCAGCAAGCCTACAGAAGTTGTAATCCAGATTAATGTATGCACTCCCATCTGACAACAAAACAAGGAAAACACCATAAGGACTATTCTGGGTAGAAAAATCTAAATAATGGAGTGACATAGCATGCTCATGAATTGGAAGACTCAGCATAGTAAAGATGTCAATTCTCCCATATTTTTCTGTAGGTTTAATTCCGTTGCTATCAAAATTTGAGCAAGGGTTTGTAGACACAGACAAACTAATTTAAAAATCCATATGAAAAGGCACAGGCCCTAGAATACCTAAAACTATCTTGGGAAAAAAGAATAAGTGAGAGTAATCAGTCATCCCAGTAAGGCTTACTATATAGCTATGGTAACCAAGATAGTATGTTACTGGTGGAAGGACACACAGATAAATGAAACAGAATAAAGAACGCAGAAATACAACCACACAGATAAACCCAAGTGATATTTTTTACAAAAGTAAAAAAGCACTTCAATGGAGAAACTATAGCCTTTCCAACAAATGGTGCTGGGGCAATTAATTAAAAATGGATCATGGACATAAATTTTAAAATACAACTATAAAATTGTTTAACATCTTTACTGGTGTATAATTGCTTAACAATGATGTGTTACTTTCAGCTGTATAACAAAATGAATCAGCTATACATATACATATATCCCCCTCAATCTTGTGTCTCCCTCCCACCCTCCCTAACCCACTCCTCTAGGTGGTGACAAAGCACCGAGGTGATCTCCCTGTGCTATGCAGCTGCTTCCCACTAGCTATCTATTTTACATTTGGTAGTATATATAAGTCCATGCCACTCTCTCACTTCATCCAGGCTTACCTTCCCCATCCCCGTGTCCTCAAGTCCATTCTCTATGTCTGCATCTTTACTCCTGTCCTTCCCCTAGGTTCTTCAGAAACTTTTTTTTTTGATTCCATACATATGTGTTAGCATACGGTATAAATTTTTCTCTTTCTGACTTACTTCACCCTATATGACACTCTCAATGTCAATCCAATTGACTACAAATAACTCAATTTTGTTCCTTTTTATGTCTGAGTAATATTCCATTGTATATATGTGCCATATCTTCTTTATCCATTCATCTGTCAATGGACACTTAGGTTGCTTCCATGTCCTGACTATTGTAAATACATGCTGTTCTCAATAGGGGCTGTATCATTTTACATTCCCACCAACAGTGCAAGAGGGTTCCCTTTTCTCCACACCATCTCTGGCATTTACTGTTTGTAGATTTTTTGATGATGGCCATTCTGACCAGTGTGAGGTGATACCTCATTGTGGTTTTGATTTGCATTTCTCTAATGATTAGTGATTTTGAGCATCCTTCCATGTGTTTGTTGGCAATCTATATATCTTTGGAGAAATATCTATTTAGGTCTTCTGCCCATTTTTGGAGTGTGTTGCTTGTTTTTATGATATTGAGCTGCATGAGCTGCTTGTAAATTCTGGAGATTAATCCATTGTCAATTGCTTCATTTGCAAATATTTTCTCCCATTCTGAGGGCTGTCTTTTCATCTTGTTTATGGTTTCCTTTGCTGTGAAAAACTTTTATGATTCATCAGGTCCCATTTGTTTATATTTGTTTTTATTTCCATTTCTCTAGGAGGTGGGTCAAAAAGGATCTTGCCATGATTTATGTCATAGAGTGTTCTGCCTATGTTTTCCTCTAAGAGTTTTATAGTGTCTGGCCTACATTTGGGTCTTTAATCCTTTTTGAGTTTATTTTTGTGTATGGTGTTAGGAAGTGTTCTAATTTTATTCTTTACATGCGGCTGTCCAGTTCTCCCAGCACCATTTATTGAAGAGGCTGTCTTTTCTCCATTGTATATTTTTGCCTCCTTTATCAAAACTAAGGTGAACATATGTGTGTGGGTTTATCTCTGGGTTTTTTATCCTGTTCCATTGATCTATATTTCTGTTTTTGTGCCAGTACCATAGTGGCTTCATTACTGTAGCTTTGTAGTATAGTCTGAAGTCAGGGAACATGGTTCCTCAAGTTCAGTTTTTCTTTTGCAAGATTGCTTTGGCTATTCGGGGTCTTTTGTGTTTCCATACAAATTATGAAATTTCTTGTTCTAATTCTGTGAAAAATGCGATTAGTAGTTTGATAGGGATTGCACTGAATCTGTAGATTGCTTTGGCTAGTACAGTCATTTTCACAATGTTGATTCTTCCAATCCAAGAACATGATATATATCTCTCCATCTGTTTGTACCGTCTTTAATTTCTTTCATCAGTGTCTTACAGTTTTCTCCATACATGTATTTTCTCTCCTTAGATATGTTTATTCCTAGGTATTCTATTCTTTTCATTGCAAGGGTAAATCGGAGTGTTTCCCGAATTTCTCTTTCAGACTATTCATCACTCGTGTACAGGAATGCAAGAGATTTCTGTGCATTAATTTTGGATCCTGCTACTTTACCAAATTCATTGATTAGCTCTAGTAGTTTTCTGGTAGCATCATTAGGATTCTCTATGTATAGTATCATGTCATCTGCAAACAGTGACAGTTTTACTCCTTCTTTTCCAATTTGATTTCCTTTTATTTCTTTTTCTTCTCAGATTGCTGTGGCTGAAACTTCCAAAACTATGTTGACTAAGAGTGGTGAGAGTGGGCAACCTTGTCTTGTTCCTGATCTTAGTGGAAATGGTTTGTTTTTCACCATTGAGAATGATGTTGGCTGTCAGTTTGTCATATATGGCCTTTATTACATTGAGGTCAGTCCCCTCGATGCCAACTTTCTGGAGACTTTTTATCATAAATGTGTGTTGAATTTTGTCAAAAGCTTTTTCTGAATGTATTGAGATTATCATATGGTTTTTACCCTTCAATTTGTTTGTATGGTGTATCACGTTGATTGATTTGCATATATTGAAGAATCCTTGCTTTCCTGGGATAAACCCCACTTGATCGTGGTGTATGATCCTTTTAATATGCTGCTCTATTCTATTTGCCAGTATTTTGCTGAGTATTTTTTCATCTATGTTCATCAGTGATATTGGCCTGTAGTTTTCTATTTTTGTGACATCTTTGTCTGGTTTTGGCATCAGGGTGATGGTGGCCTTGCAGAATGAGTTTGGGAGTGTTCCACCCTCTGTTATATTTTGGAAGAGTTTGAGAAGGATAGTTGTTAGCTCTACTCTAAATGTTTGATAGAAGTTGCCTGTTAAGTCATCTGGTCCTGGCCTTTTTGTTTGTTGGAAGACTTTTAATCAAAGTTTCAATTTCAGTGCTTGTGATTGGTCTGCTTATATTTTCTATTCCTTCCTGGTTCAGTTTCAGAAGGTTGTGCTTTTCTAAGAATTTGTCCATATCTTCCAGGATGTCTATTTTATTGGCATATAGTTGCTTATAGTAATCTCTCATGATCCTTTGTATCTCTGCAGTGTCTCTTGTAACTTCTCCTTTTTCAGCTCTAATTTTATTGATTTGCGTCCTCTCCCTCTTTTTCTTGATGAGTCTGGCTAATGGTTTATCAATTTTGTTTATCTTCTCAAAGAACCAGCTTTTAGTTTTATTGATCTTTGCTACTGTTTCCTTCATTTCTTTGTCATTTATTTCTGATCTGGTCTTTATGATTTCTTTCCTTCTGCTAACTTTGGGGATTTTTTGTTCTTCTTTCTCTAACTGCTTTAGGTGTGAGGTTAGGTTGTTTACTTGAGGTGTTTCTTGTTTCTTGAGGTAGGACTGTATTGCTATAAACTTCCCTCTTAGAACTGCTTTTGCTGCATCCTGTAGGTTTTGGGTCATCATGTTTTCATTGTCATTTGTTTCTAGGTATTCTTTGATTTCCTCTTTGATTTCTTCAGTGATCTCTTGGTTATTTAGTAGTGTATTGTTTGGTCTCCTGTGTTTGTATTTTTTACAGTTTTTTTCCTGTAACTGACATCTAGTCTCATAGCAATGTGGCTGGAAAAGATACTTGATATGATTTCAGTGTTCTTAAATTTACCAAGGCTTGATTTCTGACCCATGATATGATCTATCCTGAAGAATGTTCCATAAGCACTTGAAAAGAAAGTGTATTCTGTTGTTTTTGGATGGAATGTCCTATAAAGATCCATTAAGTGCACCTTGTTTAATGTATCATTTAAAAGCTTGTGTTTCCTTACTTATTTTCATTTTGGATGATCTGTCCATTGGTGAAAGTGGGGTGTTAAAGTCTCCTACTATGATTGTGTTACTGCTGATTTCCCCTTTTATTGCTGTGAGCATTTGCCTTATGTATTGAGGTGCTCCTATGTTGGATGCATAAATATTTACAACTGTTATAACTTCTTCTTGGATTGATGCATGTATCAGTATGTAGTGTCCTTCTTTGTCTCTTATAATAGTCTTTATTTTAAAGTCTATTTTGTCTGATATGAGAATTGCTACTCCAGCTTTCTTTTGATTTCCATTTGCATGGAATATCTTTTTTCCATCCCTCACTTTCTGTCTGTATGTGTCCTTAGGTCTGAAGTGGGTCTCTTCTAGACAGCATATATATGGGTCTTATTTTTGTATCCATTCAGCTAGTCCATGTGTTTCGTTGGAGCATTTAATCCATTTACATTTAAGGTAATTATCAATATGTATGTTCCTATTACCATTTTCTTAATTGTCTTGGGTTTGTTTTTGAAGGTTTTTTCCTTCTCTTGATTTTCCTTCCTAGAGAAGTTCCTTTAGCATTTGTTGTAAAGCTGGCTTGGTGGTGCAGAATTCTCTTAGCTTTTGCTTGTCTGTAAAGGTTTTAATTTCTCCATTGAATGTGAATGAGACCCTTCCTGGGTAGAGTAATCTTGGTTATAGGTCTATCCCTTTCATCACTTTAAATATGGAATGCCACTCCTTTGTGGTTTGCAGAGTTTCTGCTGAAAGATCAGCTGTTAACCTTATGGGGATTCCCTTGTATGTAATTTGTCGCTTTTTCCTTGCTGCTTTTAATATTTTTTCTTTGTATTTAATTTTTGATAGTTTGATTAATATGTGTCTTGGCGTGTTTGTCCTTGGATTTATCCTGCATGGGACTATCTGTGCTTCCTGGACTTGATTAACTATTTCCTTTCCCATAATAGGGAAGTTTGCAACTATAATCTCTTCCAATATTTTCTCAGGCCGTTTATTTTTCTCTTCTTCTTCTGGGACCCCTATAATTCGAATGTTAGTGCATTTAATGTTGTCCCAGAGGTCTCTGAGACTGTCCTCTATTATTATCATTCTTTTTTATTTATTCTGCTCTGAGGTAGTTATTTCCACTCTTTTATCTTCCAGGTCACTAACCATTCTTCCTGCTCAGTTATTCTGCTATTGATCCCTTCTAGAGAATTTTTAATTTCATTTATTGTGTTGTTCATCATTGTTTGTTTGCTCTTTAGTTCTTCTTGGTCCTTGTTAAACATTTCTTGTATTTTCTCCATTCTATTTCCAAGATTTTGGATCATCTTTGTTATCATTACTCTGAATTCTTTTTCAGGTAGACTGCCTATTTTCTCCTCATTTGTTTGGTCTGGTGGGTTTTTACCTTGCTCCTTCATCTGCTGAGTATTTCTCTGTCTTCTCATTTTGCTTAACTTACTGTGTTTGGGGTCTCATTTTCGCAGGCTGCAGGTTCATACTTCCCATTGTTTTTGGTGTCTGCCCCCAGTGGGTGAGGTTGGTTCAGTGGGCTGTGTAGTTTTCCTGGTCGAGGGGACTGGTGCCTGTGTTCTGGTGTATGAGGCTGGATCTTGCCTGTCTGGTGGGCAGGACTGCATCTGGTGGTGTGCCTTGTGGTGTCTGTGAACTTTTTATGATTTTAGGCAGCCTCTCTGCTAATGGGTGGGGTTGTATTCCTATCTTGCTAGTTGTTTGGCATGGGGGGCTTGCTGGTCATTGAGACGAGCTGGGTTTTAATGTTGAGATGGAGATCTCTGGGAGAGCTCTCACCGATTGATATTATGTGGGGCCTGGAGGTCTCTGGTGGTCCAATGTACTGAACTCGGCTCTCCCACCTCGGAGGCTCTGGCCTGACACCCAGCCAGAGCACCAAGACCCTGTCATCCACACAGCTCAGAAGAAAAGGGAGAAAAAAGAGAGAAAGACAAAACAAAATAAAATAAAATAAAGTTATTAAAATAATAAATTTTAAAAATTATTAAAAATGATTTTAAAAATTTAAAAAGTGAGAAAAAAAGGAAGAGAGCAAGCAAGCCAGTAAACAAATCCACCAGTGATAACAAGTGCTATAAATGATACTAAGATAAACATAAAAA
>NC_041234.1:83686229-83708900 GCF_002837175.3 Physeter macrocephalus | reverse complement strand
CATCATTGTTTGTTTGCTCTTTAGTTCTTCTTGGTCCTTGTTAAACATTTCTTGTATTTTCTCCATTCTATTTCCAAGATTTTGGATCATCTTTGTTATCATTACTCTGAATTCTTTTTCAGGTAGACTGCCTATTTTCTCCTCATTTGTTTGGTCTGGTGGGTTTTTACCTTGCTCCTTCATCTGCTGAGTATTTCTCTGTCTTCTCATTTTGCTTAACTTACTGTGTTTGGGGTCTCATTTTCGCAGGCTGCAGGTTCATACTTCCCATTGTTTTTGGTGTCTGCCCCCAGTGGGTGAGGTTGGTCCAGTGGGCTGTGTAGTTTTCCTGGTCGAGGGGACTGGTGCCTGTGTTCTGGTGTATGAGGCTGGATCTTGCCTGTCTGGTGGGCAGGACTGCATCTGGTGGTGTGCCTTGTGGTGTCTGTGAACTTTTTATGATTTTAGGCAGCCTCTCTGCTAATGGGTGGGGTTGTATTCCTATCTTGCTAGTTGTTTGGCATGGGGGGCTTGCTGGTCATTGAGACGAGCTGGGTTTTAATGTTGAGATGGAGATCTCTGGGAGAGCTCTCACCGATTGATATTATGTGGGGCCTGGAGGTCTCTGGTGGTCCAATGTACTGAACTCGGCTCTCCCACCTCGGAGGCTCTGGCCTGACACCCAGCCAGAGCACCAAGACCCTGTCATCCACACAGCTCAGAAGAAAAGGGAGAAAAAAGAGAGAAAGACAAAACAAAATAAAATAAAATAAAGTTATTAAAATAATAAATTTTAAAAATTATTAAAAATGATTTTAAAAATTTAAAAAGTGAGAAAAAAAGGAAGAGAGCAAGCAAGCCAGTAAACAAATCCACCAGTGATAACAAGTGCTATAAATGATACTAAGATAAACATAAAAATCAGAAACTAGTCAGTCACATACAGCAAACCCCAAGTCTACAGTTGCTCGCAAAGTCTACTGCCTCAATTTTGGGATGACTCATTGTCTATTCAGTTATTCCACAGGTTTAGGGTACATCAAGTTGATTGTGCAGATTTAATCCGCTGCTCCTGAGGCTGCATAGAGAAATTTCCCTTTCTCTTTTTTGTTCGCACAGCTCCTGGGGTTCAGCTTTGGTTTCGGCCCTACCTTCGCATGAAGGTCGCCCTCCAGCATCTGTTCTTCGCCCAGACAGGAGGGGGTTAAAGGAGCGCCTGATTAGGGGGCTCTGGCTCACTCAGGGCAGGGGAGGGAGGGGTATGGAATGCAGGGCGAGCCTGCGGCAGCAGAGGCCAACATGATGTTGCAACAGCCTGAGGCATGCCATGGGTTCTCTTGGGGAAGATGTCCCTGAATCATGGGACCGTGGCACTGGTGGGCTGCACAGGCTCCCGGGAGGGGAGGTGTGGATAGTGACCTGTGCTTGCACACAGGTTCTTGGTGACTGCAGCAGCAGCCTTAGCATTTCATGCCCGTCTCTGGGGCCTGCGCTGATAGCCGTGGCTCATGCCCATCTCTGAAGCTCATTTAGGGGGTATTCTGAATCTCCTCTCCTCGCACACCCTGAAACAATGATCTCTTGACTCTTAGGCAGTTCCAAACTTTTTCCCAGACTCCCTCCTGGTTAGCTGTGGCGCACTAGCCCCCTTCAGTCTGTGTTCATGCAGCCAACCCCAGTCCTCTCCCTGGGATCTGACCTCCGAAGCCCGAACCTCAGCTCCCAGCCCCCACCTGCCCTGGCGGGTGAGCAGACAAGCATCTCAGGCTGGTGAGTGCTGGTCAGCACAGATCCTCTGTGTGGGAATCTCTCTGCTTTGCCCTCTGCACCCGTTGCTGCGCTCTCCTCTGCGGCTCTGAAGCTTCCCCACCCCCTGCCCAGCCCCTCTCTCCACCAGTGAAGGGGCTTCCTAGTGTGTGGAAAGTTTTCCTCCTTCACAGTTACCTCCCAGAGGTGCAGGTCCTGTCCCTATTCTTTTGTCTCTGTTTTTTCTTTTTCCTTTTGACCTATCCAGGTACGTGAGGAGTTTCTTGCCTTTGGGGAAGTCTGAGGTCTTCTGCCAGAGTTCAGTAGGTGTTCTGTCGGAGTTGTTCCACATGTAGATATATTTTTGATATATTTATGGGGAGGAAGGTGATATCCGTGTCTTACTCCTCCGTGACCTTGAAGGTCCTCTCCTATAAAACTTTTAAGAAAAGTTTTAGTATCTAGGGCTAGGTGAAGAGTTCTTACACTTGATACCAAAAGCACGATCCATAAAAGGAAATATAGATAAACTGGACTTCATCAAATTTTCAATCTTTTGCTCTGCAAAAGACCCTGTTTAGAGGACAAAAACACAGGCTACAAACTGGGAGAATATGTTTGCAAACCACACCTCTAACAAAGGACTAGAACTAGAATATATTAAGAATTCACAAACTCAATAGTAAAAAGAATGAAGTCCGATTAGAAAATGAGAAAAAGCCATTTCACTGAAGAGGATACAAAGATGGCAAACAAGCCCATCGAAAGATGATCAATATCATTAGCCATTAGGGAACTACCAATTGAAACCACCTTGAGCTATCACTATACACCTGTAAAGAGTAGCTAAAATTTAAAAATAGTGATAACAATATATGTTTGTGAGGTAGAGGAGAAACTGGATCTCTCATTTATTTGGGATGAGAATGCTACCCTGTAAACAGTTAGGCACTATCTTATAAAAGTAAACATGCAACTACCATATGCCCCAACAATTATATCCCTGGTCATTTATCCCAAAGAAATGAAAATTTATATTTACACAAAAACCTGTACAGTGATATTCAAAGTAGTTTTATTTATAATAGCCCAAAACTGCAATCAGCTCAGGCTTCCTTCAGTATATGAATGATTTAAAAAATCATTACACAGTACATACATAAGATGGAATATTACTCAGAAATAAAAAGGAAATAACTATTTATAATCAGAACTTGGATGTAGCTCCAGGGAATTATGCTGATCAGAAAAGCTAATCACAAAAAGATACATACTATACTCTTCTATTTGTGTAACATTTTTTAAGGGACAAAATTTTAGAAATGGAAAAAGAGATTACTGGTTGCCATGGGTTATGATAGCGGAGGTGGGAGTGTAAAGTGTATGTGATTATAAAAGGGCAATACAGGTATCTTTGTGATATTGGAGCTGCTCAGTATTTTTTAAAATATTTATTTATTTATTTATTTGGCTGCACCGGGTCTTAGTTGCCACAGGCAGGATCTTCAGTTGTGGCACGTGGGATCTTTAGTTGCAGCATGCAGGACTTAGTTCCCTGACCAGGGATTGAACCTGGGCCCCCTGCATTGGGAGTGCACAGTCTTACCCACCAGACCACCAGGGAAGTCCTGGAGCTGTTCAGTATTTTAACTGTGGTGGGGGATACATGAATTTATATACCTGATGAAACTGTATAGTATTAAAACACAAATGAACACAAGTAAATGTGGTGAAATATGAATAGACTGGTGGATTGCATTAATATTAATATCTGGTTGTGATATTACATAACACAGATGTTACCATTGGGGGAAATAGGCAAAGAGTACAAGAGATCTCTCAGTACTACTTCTTAGAATTGAATGTGAATCTACAATTATTTCAATAAAAATTTATATGAAAAACGCAGCAATTTGAAAAGCTGTTCACTCTGCTATAGAACCTTCTAAATTACTTAATATTAGCAGTGATCAGAACTTTAATTGCACATTTCAAATTGCATACATAAATTGGGAATCTTAGTGAAATGAAACAACTAATATATCTCACCAAAATGTTCAGTCTACCCACTGTTGCCCAATTAATACTCAGAACTGTCTGTGGCTAGAAATAAAGTAGGACTTTGACAGAAAAGAATGAAAAATGGCAAAGAAATATGTACAAAAAATCTACCTCTTCAATGCTATTATTAGAGGAGCATTATGAGTAATTCTTTTTGACACAAAGTCAATAATATTAGTAGAAAGAAAATCCAGGCAGCATTAGAATAAGATTTTACAAGAAAAACAAAATCAAACAATATGTGGAAAAGTGTTTTTAAAAATGCAACTCAAAACCTAAATGTAAATGTGATTCAATTCAAGAAACAGTTTGTGAGTATGGGGTACATGCAAAACTCTTAAGCTAGTGCTAAAGTGGAATACAAATTATATCCTCTAGAATTACACAATCTAGTGAGAAAGGCAGAGACATAAATAACTAATGATGATACATGCAGACACTGATAAGTTCTACAAGAGAAGTGATCTAGTGTGCCATAGACAAAGCTGAGAACAATTTTGTTGTATGATGCAAAAGAGTCCAGAGCCATTTATGCATCATCAAACACATTTAAATATACACTGAACTTCTGGGGCTTCCCTGATGGTGCAGTGGTTAAGAGTCCGCCTGTCCATGCAGGGGACACAGGTTCAAGCCCTGGTCCAGGAAGATCCCACATGCTGCAGAGCAACTAAGCCCGTGCACCATAACTACTGAGCCTGTGCTCTAGAGCCCGTGAGCCACAACTACTGAGCCTGCATGCCACAACTACTGAAGCCTGCGTGCCTAGAGCCCATGCTCCACAACAAGAGAAGCCACTGCAATAAGAAGCCCGTGCACCACAACAAAGAGCAGCCCCCTCTCACTGCAACTAAAGAAAGCCCACGCACAGCAATGAAGACCCAATGCAACCAAAAATTAATTAATTTTTAAACTAAATAAATATACACTGAAATTCTAACCTTCCTGTAATGTGGCTTCATACACATACTTCAAATGAGAACATATCATAATTTTAAATAATCCTGTGTAAATTCTAACACATTGTTAAATTTCTAATTAAATAATAATTTTATTTATCTTAGAATATAAAAACATTTTTAAAAAGTACAATCTATGTTAAGAAGTAACAAAATATTGAGTTAAATTTCTTATGAGTAATTTAAATCATTTTAAATTACTAGGGGATGTTAGTTCAGTTGTTGTCAACCATGATATATTAGCTGTATAATGAGTGAATTATAAAAAGCTAGTGAATTTTTTAAACACATAAAATGTTCCTGGCTTAGAGTTTACTTGATCTAAACATGCTCTTTGGAATCACCCTTGTTGCCTTGTGCAAAGAAACATGCCGATAGGTATAAATTAAGGAGAAAAGACATTGTGCCCATCAATCCAGTAGCATCCCAACCATTATAAAAAGGAAATTATTTTTTATAAATATCAAAGGGTCTTAAAACATATGAAAAGATGACTCAACCTTACCCAGAACAAAAATGCAAATTAAAACCACAATGAGATATAATTTTTCACCTATCATATTACGATATAATGTTTGATAGCACAATATGTTGGTGAGGGTTGGGGAAACAAGCACTTTTATATCTACTGCTGGTATACGTGTAAACTGGTACGTCTATGGAGGACGATTTGGCTATATCCATCAAAATGACAAACGTACATACTATCCAACCCAGCAGCCCCATTTCTAGAAATTTATCCTACAGATAGTACATATCTGAAATGACCTATTACAAGGTTATTCATTGCAGAAGTGCAATAGCAAAAGTCAGGAAACAATCTATATATTCCTCAACAGGAGACTGGTTAAATAAATTATGGCATAGTCATACAATCAAACACTACCGTGTAGCCATAGCTCTTTATGTACTAATATGGAATAATCTAAAGCAAAGTACATAAAAATGTGTAAAAATAAGGAAAAACAATAAAGTATATTTATGTTTGCAAGTGCCCATGCTTTTTATGCATAAAATAGCTCTAGAACTAAAAAACAAGAAATGTTAACACAGGTTGCTCTGGGAAGGAGAACTATGTAGCTGGACACAAAGAGTGCCCTTTCATTGTATACTCTTTTATAACTACCAAAATTTGAACCACCTGAATGCAGTACCTAATCAAAAATAAACGTAAGGAGGGAACAAAAGAAAGAAAAAGAAAAACAATCCAGAGTAAGCACAGCTCATCTTCAAGAGGAAATTATTATACCTAATTTCTCCTGTCTAAAAAACACCTTGAAAAAAAAAATAAATAAAAATAAAAAACACCTTGGGGCAGGGTAAGAACCAAAGGTACCAATTTATTTCAGTTACAAAATCAGTAATCAGGTTGAGGTTTGTTTCATGGTATTTTGGTGAGTTTTCCCCACTGATGTTTCCTGATAAGCTATATGAGAGCTTCACCTTTAGCAGATCCTCCAGATCCAAAAGAAAATACATTGTCAGAGAATCAACATTTTGGAATAAATAAGTCAACAGTTTGATAAATACAACACTGTGAGGGTCATTACTTTTTAATTAGTGTTAAGTGAAATACACACTGTTGTTCGGTTTACCTAATTACCTTTCAGATCAGTTAACCCTCTTTTCTCTCTCTCTCTCTCTCCCTCCCTCTGTGTCACATACACACAGAGATTTTTTTATAATCCAATATAGATAATTCTTTCTTGACGTGCCTTATGTACAATTCTAGTATTGTACTCATCATGCTATATTGTCAGAACTGTGAGTTGTTGTTTTTTTTTTGCGGTACATGGGCCTCTCACTGTTGTGGCCTCTCTCATTGTGGAGCACAGGCTCTGGACACGCAGGCTCAGCGGCCATGGCTCATGGGCCCAGCTGCTTCGCGGCATGTGGGATCTTCCCGGACTGGGGCATGAACTCGCGTCCCCTGCATCGGCAGGCGGACTCTCAACCACTGTGCCACCAGGGAAGCCCGAACTGTGAGCTCTTTGCGTGTGAAGAGATTATGCACTACTCACCCTGGCATATACATTGAAAGCCTGACAAATGCCTAACTTCCTCCCCAAGACACTCTCTCATGTAATCATTATTTGCTAAATTCTGATAAATTTAAATCAGAAGAAAGTAACATTGATAACATGTCCTTCCACATTTTTATTGTTTAGAAAACTTCGGGAAAGTCTATTTTAATCCTAGTCTATCTGAACATTTGCACATAAGACTATTTAGATTTGGCATATAGACCGAAATACATTGAAATGAAAATATTTTCCAAGGTGTCCTTTGAAAGCACAAATAAGAAACGTTCTTATACATGGTGTACTGGTTTGAATATTGTCCTCCTAAACTTCATGTTCATCAAGAACCTTAGAATGTAACCTAATTTGGAAGTAGGTTCTTTGCCGATCTAATCAAACTAAAATTATGTCATACTGGATTAGGGTAGGCCCTAATCCAATGACTGATGTCTTTATGAGAAGAGACAAATTTGGACACAGAGATACACAGACACACATCATATCACCATGTGATGACAGAGGTAGAGACTGGAATGATGCATCTATAAGCCAAGGAATGCAAGTAATCACCAAAAGCTAGGAAGAGGAAAGGAAGGATCCTATTCTAGATCCTTCAGAAAAGAATGGCCCTGATGACACCTTGGTTTCAGGCTTCTAATCTCCAGAATTGTGAGAGACAATAATTTTCTGTTATTTTAAGCCACCCAGTTTGTGGTATTTTGTTAGAGCAGTGCTTGGAACCTAATATACATGGAAAATTAAATGTTCAATGCTAAGTAAAATCAAATAGTTAAATAATGTTAATAGCATTACCTCATTTCTGAAAACATCCTAATATATTCCAGCCCAAATCTAATGAGATAATCAACAGAGGGGTAAAATTATTTTCCACACCTCCCAATGTGAAGCTCTGTTAGCCAGTTTAGTCTCACAAATTCCAAATAACTCGTGTATTCCTAGATCCAGATTTTGTCCCAGCTGTCTATGAACCAGGAAGGGGCTTTCACCAGACATCAACTCTGCCAGCACTTTGATCTTCAACTTTCCAGCCTCCAGAACATTGAAAAATAAATTTCTCACCCAGTCTATGGTATTTTGTTAGAGCAACCTGAACAGACTAAGCCAGTAACTCACTATATTAATAGAAAAAGGGAGAACATACTGTATAATCATCTCTGTAGATACAGAAAAAACATTTGACAAAAATTCAGTAGCCAATTCTGATAAAAACACACCAAACTAGGAAATAAAGGTAACTTCCTTAATCCAATAAAGGACATCCCTTAAAACCTAGAGCTAACAGAGTTTCTCAGCAGTGGCACTATTGACATTTTGGCCTGGATGATTCCTTGTTGCACAGAGTAGGTAGGTGGGGGTCCTATGTATTGTACGATGTTTAGCAGCATCTCTGACCTCTATCTACTAGATGCCAATTAACAGCCCCCAATCATGACAACCAAGAATGTCTCCAGACATTGCCAACTGTCCTCTGTGGCAGTTTCCCCACCCATTGAGAATCACTGAACTAACATCACATTTAATGGTAACAGACTGAATGTTTTCCCCCTAATAACAGAAACAAGGCAGAGATGACTGATCTCACCACTTTGCTCTCGCTGCTTCTACTGAATATTGTATTGGAGTTCAGTGCCAAGAGAGCAAGGCAAAGAAAACAATAGATAGGCATAAAGAATGGAAAGGGAAAAGTAAAACTGTCCCTTTCAAAGACATCATAATTGTAAATATAGAACGTTCTTGAGAATCTGTAAAAAGCTACTACTAGAAGTAATAAAACTGGTACACTGAAATGTATAAGACATTGCTAAGACAAATTAAAGAAGTCCTAAAAACTAAATATATTATAGACATGTATAAGAGGACTCAATATCATTAATGTTAACTGAACTACAGATTAAATGCAATCCCAACCAAAATCCCAGGAGACTTTTCAGAAATTGACAAGCTGTTCCAAAATTTATATGGAAACACAATAATGTTAAAATACTTAAAACAAACTTGCACTGTCTGATTTCAAGGCTTGCTATAAAGCGACAGTAATCAAGACAGCATGGCATTGGCATATGGATAGACAAGTAGATCAACAAAATAAAGTCCAGAAATAGATTCACACATATATGGTCAATTGACTTGCAGCAAAAAATGAAAACATAACTCAAAAGGGAAATGACTGTCTTTCTCAAAGCAAAAAAAAACAGTGGAAGAACAACTGGATATTCATACTGAAAATTATGTTTGGACACCAGTGAAAATGGTGAAGTAGGATGCTCTAAACACTTGTCCCTCCATAGAAACATCAAAAAATCAAGCAGGAACTATCAGAACCAAATTTTTTAGAACTCTGGAAAACAATCTAAGGTTTACAACAACCAAGCAAACGTTGAATCAAGAAAAACACAACTTTAGATGGTAGAAAATGTCTGTGGTGTTTTTGCTTGCTCTGACCCAACTGCCTCTCCAGCTTAGTGGCAATCTTCAAAAGGGCAGCCACGTTCACATTGTGGAACACTTGTCCCTGGTTCCAGAGGGAATAGAGCAGATTTTTTTTTCCCCAAAGAATTGTTTGTCTGTCTAATCTCTATGGGGGATACCTAAAAGACTGATTCAGGACACTTATCTTTGTTTCACCTAACTTAGAAAAGACTCAGGACAGAAGAACCATACGCATTGTGAGAAAACACTGTAAAGTGAATGAACAACCTACAGCTTCCTGGGGCAAAAGATTACAGGTGAGGAATATGGAGAGAGTGCCAAACATCTGGGAGGAAAAACAGGGGAGAGACTTTCTTTGGGAAAATTAGGGCACTGAAAAGTGTCCATGTATACTAGGAAATTTTTAAAACCAGGCCTATGCACAGAGGAGAACCCATGCTCAAGAAAGACCTGAGTAAACCTTGAATTTTCACTCTAGTTGATCTCCAGGCACAGTGTAAGCAGGAAGTAAAAGCTAAGGCAGAGTTACACATGGCCTGGCTAAGTGTTGAAAGAGTGCTGCAACGCACACGCACACACACACACAGACAGAGGGAAAGGGAGAGGGAGAGAGAGATTTTTCTTCTCCTTCCCTTTTTCTTTAATCCTTTTCCCTCTCTCTCTTTATTGATTCTTGGCATTCAAAGAAATACCTACCAAAACACTATCTAAACACAAGATAAAGGAATACAAATTTCAGTACAACACATAACAAGGGATATGGTCTCTGCTAAAATAGGTTTTAACGTCACCAAACAGATAACTGCTGCCCTCAAACTCTGGCAAAGGGCAAGAATCTGATTTCCAGAGTTACCACAATAAGCAAAGGGCAAGAATCTGATTTCCAGAGTTACCACAATAAAATATACAAACACCTGGTCTTAGTAATATTTGTTTGCATATGTCCCCTCGGGGAAGGAAAACAAAAGCAAAAATAAACAAATGGGACAACATCAAACTAAAAAGCTTTTGTACAGTAAAGGAAACTATCAACCAACCAAAAAGGCCACTTACTGAATGGGAGAAGATAATTGCAAAAAATATATCCAATAAGGGGTTAATATACAAAATATATAAAGAACTCATACAACTCAATAGCAAAAAAAAATAAACAACCCAATTAAATAATGGGCAGAGAATATAACATTGTAAAGCAACTATACTCCAATAATTTTTTTAATTAAATTTTAAAAACTTTAAAACAAAATGGTCAGAGGATCTGAATAGACATTTTTCCAAAGAAGGCATAAAGATTGCCAACAAGCATATGAAAAGATGCTCAACATTACTAATCATCAGGGAAATGCAAATCAAAACCACAATGAGATATCACCTCACAACTGTCAGAATGGCTGTTATCAAAAAGACAAGTGTTGGCAAGGATGTGGATAAACGGAACCCTTGTACACTGTTGGTGGGAATGTAAATTGGTGCAGCCACTATGGAAAACAGTATGAAAATTCCTCAAAAAATTAAAAATAGAACTACCATATGACCCAGCAATTCCACTCCTGGGTACTTACCCCAAGAAAACAAAAACATTACTTGGAAAAAATACATGGTTCCCTATTTTTATTTTTTATTTATTTTTATTTATTTATTTTTTTGTGTGGTATGCGGGCCTCCCTCTGTTGTGGCCTCTCCCATTGCGGAGCACAGGCGCCGGACGCGCAGGCCCAGCGGCCATGGCTCACGGGCCCAGCCGCTCCGCGGCATGTGGGATCCTCCCAGACCGGGGCGCAAACCCGGTTCCCCTGCATCGGCAGGCGGACGCGCAACCACTGCGCCACCAGGGAAGCCCTCCCTATTTTTATTGCAGCATTATTTACAATAGCCAAGATATGGAAGCAACCTAGGTGCCCACTAACAGAGGAATGGAAAAAGAAGATGAACAGATAAAGAAGAGTATTACTCAGTCAAAAAAAGAATGAAATCTTGCTACTTGCAACAACACGGATGGACCTAGAGGGTGAAATAAGTCCAAGAAAGACAAATACTATATGATTTCACTTATATGTGGAATCTAAAAAACAAAACAAATGAGCAAACATCACTTAACAGAAACAGAGTCATAGATGAGAGAACAAACGGTGATTGCCAGAGGGGAGGGGATGGGGGGAAGAAAGAAATAGGTGTGGGAGATTAAGAAATACAAACTTCCACCTGCAAAATAAATGAGTCAAGGTATGAAATGTACATTGTGGGGAATATAGTCAAAAACTATGTAATATCTTTGTATGGTAACATATTGTAACTAGACTTATCATGGTGATCATTTCGTTTTGAAATGTATAGAAATACCAAATCACTATGTTGCATAACAAGAACTAACACAGTGTTGGGACTTCGGTGGTGGGCCAGTGGTTAAGACTCCATTCTTCCACTGCAGGGGGAGCAGGTTCAATCCCTGCTCAGGGAATTAAGATCCAGCATGCCACACGGGGCAGCCAAAAAAAAAAAAAAAAAACTAAACTAAATAACATAAAATAAAAAATGAAAAGAACTAACATAGTGTTGTAGGTCAATTATACTTCAAAAACAAACAAACTCAGAGAAAAACACATCAGCTTTGTGTTTACCATGGGTTGAGGGGGGTGAGAGGAGAGGGAATTGGAGGAAGGCAGTCAAAAGGTACAAACATCCAATTACAAGATAAATAAGTACTAGGGATGTAATATACAAGATAATAAATATAATTAATACTGCTGTATGTTATATATGGAAGTTGTTAAAAGAGTAAATCCTAAGAGTTCTCATCACAAGGAAAAAAATATTTTTCTATTTCTTTAATTTTGTATCTACACAAAATGTGATGGTGGAGGTTCACTAACTTTATTGTGATAATCATTTCATGATGTATGTAAGTCAACTCATTATGCTACACACCTTCAACTTACACAGTAGAGTATGCCAATTATATCTCAATATAATTGGAAGAAAAAATTCAAATTCCACTTTCAACCAAATATTATAACGCATATAAAGAACAGGAAAGTATAGCCCATTCAAGAAATAAAACTGACAGAAATCAACACTAAGGAAGTATCGACTTTGTCCTTATTAGACAAAGACTTAAAACAACTATCTGAAATATGCTCAACGAGCAAAAGAAAACCATGGACCAAGAAATAAAGGAAACCAGAAAAAAAAATGTGGACAAAAGGAAACTATCAACAAAAATATAGAAAAAATAAAAACGAACCAAACAGAAAATCTAAAGCCAAAAAGGATAATATTTGAAATGAAAACTTCACAAGAAGAGTTCAACATCAGATATCAGCAAGCAGAAGAATCAATGAAATCAAAGATAATTAAAATTATCCCGTTTGAGTGGCAGAAAGAAAAAGAATAGAGAAAAAAAACCAGAGCCTAAGGGACCTGTGGAATAACATAAAGCAGACCAACATAAACATTTTGGAAATACCAGTAGAGAGAGAAAGGCTGAGAAAGAATATTTGAAGAAATATTAGCTGAAAACTTCCCAAGTTTCAATATACATGAATTAATATAGTCAAGAACTTCAATTAACTCCAGGTAGGACAACCTCAAAGAGATTCAAGACATATTATAATCAAACTGTCAAAAGACAAAGACAAAGGGAGAACCTGGAAAAGCTGCAAGAGAGAAGCAACTCATCACAAAGAACGGATTTTCAATAAATTAACAGTTGATTTTTCATCAGGAACTATGGAGCCCAGAAGGGAGTGGGATGACATATTTAGAGTACTGAAAGTAAAAAAAAAAAAAAAAAAACCCTGAAAAACAAGAATTCTTGGTTGTGGTTCTGGCTGCCTCCCTGAAGGGTTATGTTATCTCACCTGGTCGTCAAAGCAAACTGTGAGTTGTGAAATGTAAGAACATCTGAATGAAGGCTTTGGTTCCAATAAGATGCATGCCTCAACCCAGCAGGCAGAGAGATACTGGTATGTAAGTCGGATCATGTCATTTTTCTGGTCAAAACGCTCCAAGAGCTGACCATTACCTTTAGAGAAAAGCCAAAGACTTGAGGAAACTCGCAGAAGCCACTAAGATAGCCTCATCCAACAGAGGGCAGACAGCAGAAGCAAGAAGAACTACAATCCTGTAGCCTGTGGAACAAAAAACATATTCACAGAAAGATAGAGAATATGAAAAGGCAGAAGGCTAAGTACAGGATGAAGGAACAAGATAAAACCCCAGAAAAACAACTAAATGAAGTGTAGATAGGAAACCTTCCAGAAAAAGAATTCAGAATAATGATAGCGAAGATGATCCAGGACCTCAGAAAAAGAATGGAGGCAACGATCAAAAAGATGCAAGAAATGTTTAACAAACACCTAGAAGAATTAAAGTACAAACGATCAGAGATGAACAATACAATACTTGAAATGAAAAATACACTACAAGGAATCAAGAGCAGAATAACTGAGGCAGAAGAACGGATAAGTGACCTGGAAGACAGAATGGTGGAATTCACTGCCACAGAAAAGAGTAAAGAAAAAAGAATGAAAAGAAATGAAGACAGCATAAGAGACCTCTGGGACAACATTAAACGCAACAACATTCGCATTTTAGGGGTCCCAGAAGGAGAAGAGAGAGAGAAACGACCAACACTATATTAATAGAAAAAGGGAGAACATACTGTATAATCATCTCTGTAGATACAGAAAAAACATTTGACAAAAATTCAGTAGCCAATTCTGATAAAAACACACCAAACTAGGAAATAAAGGTAACTTCCTTAATCCAATAAACGACATCCCTTAAAACCTAGAGCTAACAGAGTTTCTCAGCAGTGGCACTATTGACATTTTGGCCTGGATGATTCCTTGTTGCACAGAGTAGGTAGGTGGGGGTCCTATGTATTGTACGATGTTTAGCAGCATCTCTGACCTCTATCTACTAGATGCCAATTAACAGCCCCCAATCATGACAACCAAGAATGTCTCCAGACATTGCCAACTGTCCTCTGTGGCAGTTTCCCCACCCATTGAGAATCACTGAACTAACATCACATTTAATGGTAACAGACTGAATGTTTTCCCCCTAATAACAGAAACAAGGCAGAGATGACTGATCTCACCACTTTGCTCTCGCTGCTTCTACTGAATATTGTATTGGAGTTCAGTGCCAAGAGAGCAAGGCAAAGAAAACAATAGATAGGCATAAAGAATGGAAAGGGAAAAGTAAAACTGTCCCTTTCAAAGACATCATAATTGTAAATATAGAACGTTCTTGAGAATCTGTAAAAAGCTACTACTAGAAGTAATAAAACTGGTACACTGAAATGTATAAGACATTGCTAAGACAAATTAAAGAAGTCCTAAAAACTAAATATATTATAGACATGTATAAGAGGACTCAATATCATTAATGTTAACTGAACTACAGATTAAATGCAATCCCAACCAAAATCCCAGGAGACTTTTCAGAAATTGACAAGCTGTTCCAAAATTTATATGGAAACACAATAATGTTAAAATACTTAAAACAAACTTGCACTGTCTGATTTCAAGGCTTGCTATAAAGCGACAGTAATCAAGACAGCATGGCATTGGCATATGGATAGACAAGTAGATCAACAAAATAAAGTCCAGAAATAGATTCACACATATATGGTCAATTGACTTGCAGCAAAAAATGAAAACATAACTCAAAAGGGAAATGACTGTCTTTCTCAAAGCAAAAAAAAACAGTGGAAGAACAACTGGATATTCATACTGAAAATTATGTTTGGACACCAGTGAAAATGGTGAAGTAGGATGCTCTAAACACTTGTCCCTCCATAGAAACATCAAAAAATCAAGCAGGAACTATCAGAACCAAATTTTTTAGAACTCTGGAAAACAATCTAAGGTTTACAACAACCAAGCAAACGTTGAATCAAGAAAAACACAACTTTAGATGGTAGAAAATGTCTGTGGTGTTTTTGCTTGCTCTGACCCAACTGCCTCTCCAGCTTAGTGGCAATCTTCAAAAGGGCAGCCACGTTCACATTGTGGAACACTTGTCCCTGGTTCCAGAGGGAATAGAGCAGATTTTTTTTTCCCCAAAGAATTGTTTGTCTGTCTAATCTCTATGGGGGATACCTAAAAGACTGATTCAGGACACTTATCTTTGTTTCACCTAACTTAGAAAAGACTCAGGACAGAAGAACCATACGCATTGTGAGAAAACACTGTAAAGTGAATGAACAACCTACAGCTTCCTGGGGCAAAAGATTACAGGTGAGGAATATGGAGAGAGTGCCAAACATCTGGGAGGGGAAACAGGGGAGAGACTTTCTTTGGGAAAATTAGGGCACTGAAAAGTGTCCATGTATACTAGGAAATTTTTAAAACCAGGCCTATGCACAGAGGAGAACCCATGCTCAAGAAAGACCTGAGTAAACCTTGAATTTTCACTCTAGTTGATCTCCAGGCACAGTGTAAGCAGGAAGTAAAAGCTAAGGCAGAGTTACACATGGCCTGGCTAAGTGTTGAAAGAGTGCTGCAACGCACACGCACACACACACACAGACAGAGGGAAAGGGAGAGGGAGAGAGAGATTTTTCTTCTCCTTCCCTTTTTCTTTAATCCTTTTCCCTCTCTCTCTTTATTGATTCTTGGCATTCAAAGAAATACCTACCAAAACACTATCTAAACACAAGATAAAGGAATACAAATTTCAGTACAACACATAACAAGGGATATGGTCTCTGCTAAAATAGGTTTTAACGTCACCAAACAGATAACTGCTGCCCTCAAACTCTGGCAAAGGGCAAGAATCTGATTTCCAGAGTTACCACAATAAGCAAAGGGCAAGAATCTGATTTCCAGAGTTACCACAATAAGCAAAGGGCAAGAATCTGATTTCCAGAGTTACCACAATAAGCAAAGGGCAAGAATCTGATTTCCAGAGTTACCACAATAAGCAAAGGGCAAGAATCTGATTTCCAGAGTTACCACAATAAGCAAAGGGCAAGAATCTGATTTCCAGAGTTACCACAATAAGCAAAGGGCAAGAATCTGATTTCCAGAGTTACCACAATAAGCAAAGGGCAAGAATCTGATTTCCAGAGTTACCACAATAAGCAAAGGGCAAGAATCTGATTTCCAGAGTTACCACAATAAAATATACAAACACCTGGTCTTAGTAATATTTGTTTGCATATGTCCCCTCGGGGAAGGAAAACAAAAGCAAAAATAAACAAATGGGACAACATCAAACTAAAAAGCTTTTGTACAGTAAAGGAAACTATCAACCAACCAAAAAGGCCACTTACTGAATGGGAGAAGATAATTGCAAAAAATATATCCAATAAGGGGTTAATATACAAAATATATAAAGAACTCATACAACTCAATAGCAAAAAAAAATAAACAACCCAATTAAATAATGGGCAGAGAATATAACATTGTAAAGCAACTATACTCCAATAATTTTTTTAATTAAATTTTAAAAACTTTAAAACAAAATGGTCAGAGGATCTGAATAGACATTTTTCCAAAGAAGGCATAAAGATTGCCAACAAGCATATGAAAAGATGCTCAACATTACTAATCATCAGGGAAATGCAAATCAAAACCACAATGAGATATCACCTCACAACTGTCAGAATGGCTGTTATCAAAAAGACAAGTGTTGGCAAGGATGTGGATAAACGGAACCCTTGTACACTGTTGGTGGGAATGTAAATTGGTGCAGCCACTATGGAAAACAGTATGAAAATTCCTCAAAAAATTAAAAATAGAACTACCATATGACCCAGCAATTCCACTCCTGGGTACTTACCCCAAGAAAACAAAAACATTACTTGGAAAAAATACATGGTTCCCTATTTTTATTTTTTATTTATTTTTATTTATTTATTTTTTTGTGTGGTATGCGGGCCTCCCTCTGTTGTGGCCTCTCCCATTGCGGAGCACAGGCGCCGGACGCGCAGGCCCAGCGGCCATGGCTCACGGGCCCAGCCGCTCCGCGGCATGTGGGATCCTCCCAGACCGGGGCGCAAACCCGGTTCCCCTGCATCGGCAGGCGGACGCGCAACCACTGCGCCACCAGGGAAGCCCTCCCTATTTTTATTGCAGCATTATTTACAATAGCCAAGATATGGAAGCAACCTAGGTGCCCACTAACAGAGGAATGGAAAAAGAAGATGAACAGATAAAGAAGAGTATTACTCAGCCAAAAAAAGAATGAAATCTTGCTACTTGCAACAACATGGATGGACCTAGAGGGTGAAATAAGTCCAAGAAAGACAAATACTATATGATTTCACTTATATGTGGAATCTAAAAAACAAAACAAATGAGCAAACATCACTTAACAGAAACAGAGTCATAGATGAGAGAACAAACGGTGATTGCCAGAGGGGAGGGGATGGGGGGAAGAAAGAAATAGGTGTGGGAGATTAAGAAATACAAACTTCCACCTGCAAAATAAATGAGTCAAGGTATGAAATGTACATTGTGGGGAATATAGTCAAAAACTATGTAATATCTTTGTATGGTAACATATTGTAACTAGACTTATCATGGTGATCATTTCGTTTTGAAATGTATAGAAATACCAAATCACTATGTTGCATAACAAGAACTAACACAGTGTTGGGACTTCGGTGGTGGGCCAGTGGTTAAGACTCCATTCTTCCACTGCAGGGGGAGCAGGTTCAATCCCTGCTCAGGGAATTAAGATCCAGCATGCCACACGGGGCAGCCAAAAAAAAAAAAAAAAAACTAAACTAAATAACATAAAATAAAAAATGAAAAGAACTAACATAGTGTTGTAGGTCAATTATACTTCAAAAACAAACAAACTCAGAGAAAAACACATCAGCTTTGTGTTTACCATGGGTTGAGGGGGGTGAGAGGAGAGGGAATTGGAGGAAGGCAGTCAAAAGGTACAAACTTCCAATTACAAGATAAATAAGTACTAGGGATGTAATATACAAGATAATAAATATAATTAATACTGCTGTATGTTATATATGGAAGTTGTTAAAAGAGTAAATCCTAAGAGTTCTCATCACAAGGAAAAAAATATTTTTCTATTTCTTTAATTTTGTATCTACACAAAATGTGATGGTGGAGGTTCACTAACTTTATTGTGATAATCATTTCATGATGTATGTAAGTCAACTCATTATGCTACACACCTTCAACTTACACAGTAGAGTATGCCAATTATATCTCAATATAATTGGAAGAAAAAATTCAAATTCCACTTTCAACCAAATATTATAACGCATATAAAGAACAGGAAAGTATAGCCCATTCAAGAAATAAAACTGACAGAAATCAACACTAAGGAAGTATCGACTTTGTCCTTATTAGACAAAGACTTAAAACAACTATCTGAAATATGCTCAACGAGCAAAAGAAAACCATGGACCAAGAAATAAAGGAAACCAGAAAAAAAAATGTGGACAAAAGGAAACTATCAACAAAAATATAGAAAAAATAAAAACGAACCAAACAGAAAATCTAAAGCCAAAAAGGATAATATTTGAAATGAAAACTTCACAAGAAGAGTTCAACATCAGATATCAGCAAGCAGAAGAATCAATGAAATCAAAGATAATTAAAATTATCCCGTTTGAGTGGCAGAAAGAAAAAGAATAGAGAAAAAAAACCAGAGCCTAAGGGACCTGTGGAATAACATAAAGCAGACCAACATAAACATTTTGGAAATACCAGTAGAGAGAGAAAGGCTGAGAAAGAATATTTGAAGAAATATTAGCTGAAAACTTCCCAAGTTTCAATATACATGAATTAATATAGTCAAGAACTTCAATTAACTCCAGGTAGGACAACCTCAAAGAGATTCAAGACATATTATAATCAAACTGTCAAAAGACAAAGACAAAGGGAGAACCTGGAAAAGCTGCAAGAGAGAAGCAACTCATCACAAAGAACGGATTTTCAATAAATTAACAGTTGATTTTTCATCAGGAACTATGGAGCCCAGAAGGGAGTGGGATGACATATTTAGAGTACTGAAAGTAAAAAAAAAAAAAAAAAAACCCTGAAAAACAAGAATTCTTGGTTGTGGTTCTGGCTGCCTCCCTGAAGGGTTATGTTATCTCACCTGGTCGTCAAAGCAAACTGTGAGTTGTGAAATGTAAGAACATCTGAATGAAGGCTTTGGTTCCAATAAGATGCATGCCTCAACCCAGCAGGCAGAGAGATACTGGTATGTAAGTCGGATCATGTCATTTTTCTGGTCAAAACGCTCCAAGAGCTGACCATTACCTTTAGAGAAAAGCCAAAGACTTGAGGAAACTCGCAGAAGCCACTAAGATAGCCTCATCCAACAGAGGGCAGACAGCAGAAGCAAGAAGAACTACAATCCTGTAGCCTGTGGAACAAAAAACATATTCACAGAAAGATAGAGAATATGAAAAGGCAGAAGGCTAAGTACAGGATGAAGGAACAAGATAAAACCCCAGAAAAACAACTAAATGAAGTGTAGATAGGAAACCTTCCAGAAAAAGAATTCAGAATAATGATAGCGAAGATGATCCAGGACCTCAGAAAAAGAATGGAGGCAACGATCAAAAAGATGCAAGAAATGTTTAACAAACACCTAGAAGAATTAAAGTACAAACGATCAGAGATGAACAATACAATACTTGAAATGAAAAATACACTACAAGGAATCAAGAGCAGAATAACTGAGGCAGAAGAACGGATAAGTGACCTGGAAGACAGAATGGTGGAATTCACTGCCACAGAAAAGAGTAAAGAAAAAAGAATGAAAAGAAATGAAGACAGCCTAAGAGACCTCTGGGACAACATTAAACGCAACAACATTCGCATTTTAGGGGTCCCAGAAGGAGAAGAGAGAGAGAAACGACCAAAGAAAATATTTGAAGAGATTATAGTCAAAAACTTCTCTAACATGAGAAAGAAAATAGCCACCCAAGTCCAGGAAGCGCAGAGAGTCCCAGGCAGGATATACCCAAGGAGAAACACGCTGATACACACAGTAATCAAACTGACAAAAATTAAAGACAAAGTATTTAAAGTAACAAGGGAAAAATGACAAATAACATACAAGGGAACTCCCATAAGGTTAACAGCTGATTTCTCAGCAGAAACACTACAAGCCATAAGGGAGTGGCATGATATATTTAAAGTGATAAAAGGAAAGAACCTACAACCAAGATTACTCTACCTGACAAGGATCTCATTCAGATTCGACAGAAAAATCAAAAGCTTTACAGACAAGCAAAAGCTAAGAGAATTCAGCACCACCAAACCACCTCCACAACAAATGCTAAAGGAACCTCTCTAAGAGACAAACACAAGAGAAGAAAAGGACCTACAAAAACAAACCAATAACAATTAAGAAAATGGTGATAGGAACATACATATCAATAATTACCATAAACGTGAATGGATTAAATGCTACAACCAAAAGACACAGGCTCGCTGAATGGACACAAAAACAAGATCCATATATATTCTGTCTACAAGAAACCCACTTCAGACCTAGGGACATGTACAGACTGAAAGTGAGGGGATGGAAAAAGATATTCCATGCAAATGGGAATCAAAGAAAGCTTGAGTAGCAATATTCATATCAGATAAAATAGACTTTAAAATAAAGAATGTTACAAGAGACAAGGACACTGCATAATGATCAAGCGATCAATCCCAGAAGAAGATATAACAAATATAAATATACATGCACCCAACATAGGAGCACCACAATATCTAAGGCAACTGCTAACAGCAATAAAACAGGAAATTGACAGTAACACAATAATAGTGGGGGACTGTAACACCTCACTTACACCAATGGACAGATCATACAAACAGAAAATTAATAAGAAAACACAAGCTTTAAATGACACAATAGCCCAGATAGATTTAATTGATATTTATAGGACATTCCATCCAAAAACAGCAGATTACACTTTCTTCTCAAGTACACATGAAACATTCTCCAAAAGAGATAACATCTTGGGCACAAATCAAGCCTCAGTAAATTTAAGAAAACTGAAATCATATCAAGCATCTTTTCTGACCACAACACTATGAGATTATAAATCAATTACAGGGGAAAAAAGCATAAAAACACAAACACATGGAGGCTAAACAATATGTTACTACATAGCCACGAGATCACTGAAGAAATCAAAGAGGAAATCAAAAAATACGTACAGACAAATTACAACAAAAACACGACAATCGAAAACCTGTGGGATGCAGCAAAAGCAGTTCCAAGAGGGAAGTTTATAGCAATACAAGCCTACCTCAAGAAACAAGAAAAATCTCAAATAAACAATCTAACCTTACGCCTAATGGAAACAGAGAAAGAAAAGCAAACCAAACCCAAAGTTAGTAGAAGGAAAGAAATGATAAAAATCAGAGCAGAAATAAATGAAATAGAAACAAAGAACAGAAATGATCAATAAAACTAAAAGCTCATTCTTTCAGGAGATAAAATTGATAAAGTATTAGCCAGACTCATCAAAAAAAGAGGGAGAGGACTCAAACCAATAAAATTAAAAGTGAAAAAGTAACAACTGACACTGCAGAAATAAAAAGGATCATGAGAGATTACTACAAGCAACTGTATGCCAATAAAATGGCCAACCGGGAAGAAATGGACAAATTCGTAGAAAGGTAAAACCTTACAAGACTGAACCAGGAAGAAATAGAAAACATGAACAGACCAATCACAAGTAATGAGATTGAAACTGTGATTAAAAATCTTCCAACAAACAAAAGTCAAGGACCAGATGGCTTCACAGGTGAATTAGATCAAACATTTAGAGAAGAGCTAACAACCATCCTTCTCAAACTCTTCCAAAATACTGCAGAGGAAGGAACACTGCCAAACTCACTCTATGAGGCCACCATCACCCTGATACCAAAACCAGACAAAAATACTACAAAAAAAGAAAATTACAGACCAATATCACTGATGAATACAGATGCAAAAATTCTCAACAAAATACTAGCAAACAGAATCCAACAACACACTAAAAGGATCATACACCATGATCAAATGGGATTTATCCCAGGGATGCAAGGATTCTTCAATATATGCAAATCAACCAATGTGATACACCATATTAACAAACTGAAGAATATAAACCATATGATCATCTCAATAGATGCAGAAAAAGCTTTTGGCAAAATTCAACCCCCATTTATGATAAAAACTCTCCAGAAAGTGGTCCTAGAGAACAGACCAATCACAAGTAATGAGATTGAAACTGTGATTAAAAATCTTCCAACAAACAAAAGTCAAGGACCAGATGGCTTCACAGGTGAATTAGATCAAACATTTAGAGAAGAGCTAACAACCATCCTTCTCAAACTCTTCCAAAATACTGCAGAGGAAGGAACACTGCCAAACTCACTCTATGAGGCCACCATCACCCTGATACCAAAACCAGACAAAAATACTACAAAAAAAGAAAATTACAGACCAATATCACT
>NC_041234.1:83605003-83686016 GCF_002837175.3 Physeter macrocephalus | reverse complement strand
TTTACCATTGCAACCAGAAGAATAAAATACCTAGGAATAAACCTACCTAGGGAGACAGAAGACATGTATGCAGAAAACTATAAACACTGATGAAAGAAATTAAAAATGATACAAACAAATGGAGAGATATACCATATTCTTGGATTGGAAGAATCAACATTGTGAAAATGACTATATTACCCAAAGCAATCTACAGATTCAGTGCAATCCCTATCAAATTACCAATGACATTTTTTGGTGCTGGGAAAACTAGACAGCTACATGTAAAAGAATGAAATTAGAACACTCCCTAAAACTATACACAAAAAAACTCAAAATGGATTAGACACCTAAATGTAAGACTGGACACTATAAAACTCTTAGAGGAAAACAGGGAAGAACACTCTCTGACATCAATCACAGCAAGGTCTTTTTTGATCCACCTCTTAGAGTAATGGAAATAAAAACAAAAATTAAAAAATGGGACCTAATAAAATTTAAAAGCTTTTGCACAGCAAAGGAAACCATAAACAAGATGAAAAGACAACCCTCAGAATGGTAGAAAACATTTGCAAATGAAACAACTGATAAAGGATTAATCTCCAAAATATACAAGCAGCTCATGCAGCTCAATATCAAAAAACAAACAACCCAATTAAAAAATGGGCAGAACACCTAAACAGACATTTCTCCGAAGAAGATATACAGATTGCAAACTAATACATGAAAGGATGCTCAACATCACTAATCATTAGAGAAATGGAAATCAAAACTACAATGAGGTATCACCTCACACCAGTTAGAATGGGAATCATCAGAAAATCTACAAACAACAAATGCTGGAGGGGGCGTGGATTAAAGGGTACCCTCTTGCCCTGTTGGTGGGAATGTAAATTGATACAGCCACTATAGAGAACAGTATGGAGGTGCCTTAAAAAACTAAAAATAGAATTACCATGTGACCCAGCAATCCCACTACTAAGCATATACCCAGAGAATACCATAATTCAAAAAGACACATGCACCCCAATGTTCATTGCAGCACTATTTACAACAGGCAGGTCATGGAAGCAACCTAAATGCCCATCGACAGACAAATGGATAAAGAAGATGTGGTACATATATACAATGGAATATTTCTCAACCATAAATGGAACGAAATTGGGTCATTTGTTGAGACATGGATGGATCTAGATAAAGACTGTCATACAGAGTGAAGTAAGTCAGAAAGAGGAAAACAAATATCGTATATTAATGCATATATGTGGAACCCAGAAAAATGGTAAAGATGAACCGGTTTTCAGGGCAGAAATTGAGACACAGATGCAGAGAAAAAATGTATGGACACCAAGGGGGGAAAGTGGTGGAGACGGGGTCGTGGTGTGATGAATTGGGAGATTGGGATTGACATATATACACTACTATGTATAAAATCGATAACTAATAAGAACCTGCTGTATTTTAAAAAAAAAAGAAAAAGCAAGAATTCTTTATCTAGCAAAAAGCATTCAAAAATTGAGGTATATACACTACCAAATGTAAAATAGATAGCTAGTGGGAAGCAGCCGCATAGCACAGGGAGATCAGCTAGGTGGTTTGTGACCACCTAGAGGGGTGGCATAGGGAGGGTGGGAGGGAGCGAGATGCAAGGGGGAAGAGATATGGGAACATATGTATAACCGATTCACTTTGTTATAAAGCAGAAACTAACACACCATTGTAAAGCAATTATACTCCAATAAAGATGTTTAAAAAAATGGAGGTAAAATTAAAACATGCTTAGGGGCTTCCCTGGTGGCACAGTTTTTAAGAATCCACCTGCCAATGCATGGGACACAGGTTCGATCCCTGGTCCGGGAAGATCCCACCTGCTGCAGAGCAACTAATCTGATGCAACACAACTACTGAGCCTGCACTCTAGAGCCCACGAGCCACAACTACTGAGCCCATGCACCACCACTACTGAAGCCCGTGTGCCTAGAACCTGTGCTCCAGAACAAGAGAAGCCACCACAATGAGAAGCCTGTGCACTGCAATGAAGAGTAGCCCCCGCTCGCCGCAACTAGAGAAAGCCTGCATGCAGCAACAAAGACCCAACACAGCCAAAAATAAATAAAAATAAATTAATTTAAAACAATTAAGACATGCTTAGATAAACAAAACCTGAGGGTTTTCATTGCTATGGCATTATAAGAAGTGCTAAAGGGATTCAGGCAGGAAGGAAAGGACCCTGGACAGTATCTCAGAGCCTTATGAAGAAATAAAGATCTCTAGTAAAGGTAACTACATGGGTAAATATAAAACCCAGTATGTCCTATATAACTTAACAGACAAATGCATGAAAAGATAACTAAAAATATATGTTAAAGTACACACAATGTATAAATATGTAACGTGAGAACAACAATTATGGTATCAATTCAAATCAGACTGTTATAAATTTAGGACAGTAATTTTAATCCCCATGGTAACCACCAAGAAAATATGTAAAAGAAATACATAAGGAAATTACCTGGCAGTCCAGTGGTTAAGACTCCACTCTCTCACTGTCAAGGGTCCCAGTTCAGTCCCTGGTCATGGAACTAAAATCCCACAAGCCATGCAGAGTGGCCAAAAAACAAAAAAAAAAAACACCAAAAAAACTAAAACCATAAAATGAAATGAAAAAAGAATCAAAATGGTACAATACAAAAAATAAATTAGGGACTTCCCTGGTGGTCCAGTAGTAAAGAACTGCCTTCCGATGCAGGGGACACGGGTTCAATCCCTTGTCAGGGAACTAAGATCCCACATGCCACAGGGCAACTAAGCCCACGTGCCACAACTACTGAGCCCGCACACCTCAACTAGAGAGTCCACGTGCTGCAAACTACAGAGCCCACATGCTCTGGAGCCCTCGTGCCACAACTAGAGAGAGAAAACCCGCACACTACAACTAGAAAGCAGCCTGTGTGCCGCAACAAAGAACCGAGGCACTGCAAAAGATCCCGCATGCCATAGTGAAGATCCTGCATGTGTCAACTAAGACCTGACGCAGACAAAAATAAAAAAATAAGTAAATAAGGAATTAAAAAAATAAGTTAAACAAAAAAGAAGAGATTAGTGTAGAAAATAAGGGGCAAAAAGGGTGTAACCACCCTAAAAGGGTGAAAACAAACAGCAAAATGACAGTGGTAAATCCTTTTTATTAATCCATTTACTTTAAATGAAAAAGGGTTAAATTCTCCAATCAAAAGGCAAAGACTGGCAGATGGAAATGAAAACATGGATCCAATTATAGGATCTCTATAAGAGACTCACTTTAAATCCAAAGAAACAAATAGTTTGAAAGTTAAAGTAAGGAAAAAAATATTCCATGCAAATAATAACCAAAAGAGAACTGAGTGGCTGGCTATAACAATATCAGACAAACTAGACTTTAAGTGAAAACCTGTTACAAGAGACAAAGAAGGACTCTATATTTTTTCAAAGGTAAATTCATCAATAATTTATAACAATTATAAACATACTCACCAAACAGAGCCCCAAATATATGAAGTAAATATTGACAGAATTGAAGAGAGAATTAAACAGTTGTACAATAATAGTTTGAGATTTCAATAACCAACTTACAGTAATAGATATAATATCCAGACAGAACATTAATAAGAAAATAGAGGTCTTGAACAACACCATAAACTTATATCTAAAAGACATAAATATATAACCCTCTACTCGAGCAGAATACACATTCTTCTCAAGTGCATATGGAACATTCTCTAAGAGAGAACATATGTTAAACCAAAAAACCAATCTCAATAAATAAAAAAAGACTGAAATCATACAAGGGATCTTCTCCAACCGCAATGGAATAAAGCTAGAAATCAATAAAAGGAGAAAAACTAGAAAAATCACAAATATGTGGATGTTAAACAATTCCTTCCTAAACAACCAATACATCAAAGAAGAAATCACAAAGGAAATTAGAAAACATAGAAGGATAAAAATGAAAACACAACATACCAAAACTTATGAGATGCAGTAAAGGGAGTGGTCACAGGGAAATATATAGCAGTAAATACCTACATTAAAAAGAAGGAAAGATCTTAAATCAATAACTTAACTTTCACCTTAGAAAAACTAGAAAAAGAAAATCAAACTAAAGGCAAAGTTATCAGAAGGAATTAAATTATAATGATTAGAGTGGAGATAAATGCTACAGAGAATAGAAAAATAGAGAAAAATCAATGAAACCAAAAATTGGTTCTTTGAAAAGACCAACAAAATCGACCAACCTTTATCTAGACTGAAAAAATAGAGATGTAAATAACTGAAATAAATAATGAAAGTTGTGACATTACTACCAACCTTACAGAAATAAAAAGGATTATAAGAGAATATTATGAATACTTACATATCAAAAAAGTAGACAACCTAGATGAAATGGACAAATTAGACACATAAATTACCAAAAGTAACTCAAGAAGAAATAGAGAATCTGAGAAGGCTTATAACAAGTAAAGACATTGAATCAATAACCAAAAACCTCACAACAAAGTAAAGTCCACAATCAGATACATTCATTGGTGAATTTTACCAAATATTTAAAGAAAAATTAACACTAATTCTTCTCAAAATCTTCCAAAAAATAAAAAGAGGAGGTAACACAACCTAACTAATTCTATGAAGTCAGTATTATCCTGATACCAAAGCCAGACAAAGACACTAAAGAAAATCATAGACCAGTATCCTCTATAAAAATAGATGCAAAATATCTCAACAAAATGATAGCAAACCAAATCCAGTAGCTGACTAAAAAGGATTATGCACCATGATCAGGTAAAATTTATTCCAGAAACTCAAGAATGGTTAAATATTAAGAAAATCAATCACTATAATATGCCACATTAATAGAACAAGGGGAAAAAATGCATGATCACCTCAACTGATACAGAAAAAGCATTTGACAAAATTCAGCACACTTTCATGATCAATGAACTCAGAAACTGGGAACAGAAGGGAACTTTCTCAATATGATAAAAAGTATTCATGAAAAACCCACAGCTAACTCAATACTCAATGGTGAAAGACTGAAAGGTTTTCCTCAAAGATCAGGAACAAGACAAGGATACTTGCTTTCACCACTTCTATTCAACATAGTCTGGAAGTCTTGGCCAAGTTAATTAGGTAAGGAAAAAAGAAATGAAAGGCATCCAAATTGGAAAGGAAGAAGTAAAACTATGTTTGTTTCATACATACATACAGAAGTCTTAAAGTATCCACAAATGGGGACTTCCTTGGTGATCCAGTGGCTAAGACTCTGCACTCCCAACGCAGGGGACCTGGGTTCCATCCCTGGTCAGGGAACTAGATCCCACATGCCACATCTAAGAGGTCACATGCCGCAACTAAAGATTCCCACGTGCCGCAAGTAAAAGATCCCACGTGCCGCAAGTAGAAGATCCCATGCGCCACAAGTAAGACATGACGCAGCCAAGTAAATGAATATTTAAAGTATCCACAAATGAAGTACCAGAGCTAATAAACAAATTCTGCAAAGTGTTAGGTTACAAGATCAACACATGAAAATCAATTTTGTTTCTATACAACCACAATGAACAATCTGAAAAGGAAATTAAGAAAACAATTTTATTTACAATATCATCCAAAAGAATAAAATACCAAGAAATAAATTTAACCAATCCCACTACTGGGCATATACCCAGAGAAAACCATAATTCAAAAAGACACATGCATCCCAATATTCATTGCAGCACTATTTACAATAGTTAGGACATGGAAGCAACCTAAGTGTCCATCAACAGAGGAGTGGATAAAGAAGATGTGGTACATATATACAATGGAATATTACTCAGCCATTAAAAGGAACAAAATTGGGTCATTTGTAGAGACACGGATGGACCTAGAGATTGTCATACAGAGTGAAGTAAGTCAGAAAGAGAAAAACAAATATCGTATATTAATGCATATATGTGGAATCTAGAAAAGTGGTACAGATGAACTTATTTACAAAGCAGAACTAGAGACACAGATGTAGAGAACAAACATATGGACACCAAGGGGGGAAAGGGGGGCTGGGAAGAATTGGGAGATTGGGATTGACATATATACATTAATATGTATAAAATACATAACTAATGAGAACTTGCTATATAGCACAGGGAACTCCACTTCACTGTACAGTAGAAACTAACACAACACTGTAAAACAACTATATCCCAATAAAAAAAATTTTTTTTAACTTAACCAAGTGAAAAACATGTACATCGAAAACCAGAAAAAAATGATGAAAGAAATTAAAGAAGACATAAAGAAATGGAAAGACATCTTTTGCTCTTGGATTGGAAAACAACAATATTAAGATGGTAATACCACCCAAAGCAACCTATAGATTCAATGAAATCCCTATCAGAATTCCAACAGCCTTTGAGCAGAAATGGAAAAGCCAATCCTCAAATTCATATGGAATTACAAGGGGCCCAAAATAGCCTACATAATCTGAAAAAAAAAAAGAGAAAGAAAGTTGGAGGACATACACTGCCTGATTTCAAAACTTACTACAAAACTATAGTCATCAAAACTGTGGTACTGGCATAAGGATACAGAAATAGTCCATGGAATAGAATTAAGTGTCCAGCAATGAACCCACATGGTGAACTGATTTTTGAGAAGGGTGCCTAGACCGATTAATGGGAAAGGATAGCCTCTTCAACAAATAGTGCTGGGACAACTGGATATCTACATACAAAAGAATAAAGTTGGCCCTCTACCTCATGTCATTTACAAAAACTAATTCAAAATGGATCAATGGGGCTTCCCTGGTGTCGCAGTGCTTGAGAGTCCGCCCGCCAATGCAGGGGACACGGGTTCATGCCCCGGTCCGGGAAGATCCCACATGCCGTGGAGCGGATAGGCCCACGAGCCAGGGCCACTGAGCCTGCGTGTACGGAGCCTGTTCTCCGCAACGGGAGAGGCCACAACAGTGAGAGGCCCGCATAACGCAAAAAAAAAAAAAAAAAGGATCAATGACCTAAATATAAAATCTAAAACCATAAAACTCTTTTGAGAAAACAAAGGAGTAAATCCTCACGACCTTGGATTTGGCAATGGAGTCTTACATATGACATCAAAATTATGAGTAACAAAACAAAACAAAAAAATAAATTGGAGCTCATGAAAAAATGTTTAAATGATGCATAAACTAATATTATTAAGAAAGTAAGAAGACAATGGGAGAAAATATTTGAAGTCATGTATTTGTCTAGTATTCAGAATATATACAGAACAGAACTCTTACAACCCAACAACAAAAAGACAAACAGCCCAATTAAAAAATAGGCAAAGGCCTTAAATAGACATTTTTCCAAAGATACACAAATGGCAAACAAGCACATGAAAAGATGCTCAACATCATTAGTAAGAAAATGCAAATCAAAACCACAATGAAGAATTACTTCATTAACAAACTAGAATGGTAATTAATAATAATAATAAAACAGAAAATAACAAGTGTTGAAAGGGTGTGGAGAAATTGGAATGCCAGTACATTGCTGGTGGGAAAACAATTTGACAGTTCCTCAAAAACTTAAAGATAGAATTACCACATGGCCAGTAAGTCTACTCTTAGGTATATACCCCAAAGTATTGAAAACAGGTACTCAGACAAATACATGTACATACATGTTCATAGCAGCATTATTCATAAATGCCAAAACGTAAACTGCCCAAACGTCCATCAATGGATGAGTGGATAAACAAAATGTATGATTCCATTTGTAAGAAATATCCATAATAGGTAAATCCAGAGACAGAATACAGATTGTTGGTTTCCAGGGGCTGGAGGGAGGTGGAAATGGGAAGAAACTGCTTATTGGGTACAAGGTTTTATTTTGGAGTAATAAAAATGTTTGGAACTAGATAGAGGTGGTGATTTCACAACATGGTGAATGTACTAAATACCACTGAATTGTTCACTCAGCAATAATTAAAAAGATTCTATACACTGCTGGTAGGAATGTAAAACAGTAAAATCATTTTGACAAATATCTGTGCAGTTTCTTGTAAAGTTAAATACATTATATACTCCATTCCTTTGTATTTACCTAAGAGAAATGAAAATTTTGTGTACAAGACGACTGTACACCAATGTTCACAGCAAAAGATAGCATATCAGTGGCTTCCAGGGTACAGGGACAGGGCAAGATTTCACTGGGAAGGGACACAAGCGAACTTTTTGGAGTGACAAAACTATTCACTATCTTGATTGTTGAGGGTGTATACATTTGTCAAAACTCACTAAACTGTGCTCCGCAACGGGAGAGGCCACAACAGTGAGAGGCCCGCATAACGCAAAAAAAAAAAAAAAAAAGGATCAATGACCTAAATATAAAATCTAAAACCATAAAACTCTTTTGAGAAAACAAAGGAGTAAATCCTCACGACCTTGGATTTGGCAATGGAGTCTTACATATGACATCAAAATTATGAGTAACAAAACAAAACAAAAAAATAAATTGGAGCTCATGAAAAAATGTTTAAATGATGCATAAACTAATATTATTAAGAAAGTAAGAAGACAATGGGAGAAAATATTTGAAGTCATGTATTTGTCTAGTATTCAGAATATATACAGAACAGAACTCTTACAACCCAACAACAAAAAGACAAACAGCCCAATTAAAAAATAGGCAAAGGCCTTAAATAGACATTTTTCCAAAGATACACAAATGGCAAACAAGCACATGAAAAGATGCTCAACATCATTAGTAAGAAAATGCAAATCAAAACCACAATGAAGAATTACTTCATTAACAAACTAGAATGGTAATTAATAATAATAATAAAACAGAAAATAACAAGTGTTGAAAGGGTGTGGAGAAATTGGAATGCCAGTACATTGCTGGTGGGAAAACAATTTGACAGTTCCTCAAAAACTTAAAGATAGAATTACCACATGGCCAGTAAGTCTACTCTTAGGTATATACCCCAAAGTATTGAAAACAGGTACTCAGACAAATACATGTACATACATGTTCATAGCAGCATTATTCATAAATGCCAAAACGTAAACTGCCCAAACGTCCATCAATGGATGAGTGGATAAACAAAATGTATGATTCCATTTGTAAGAAATATCCATAATAGGTAAATCCAGAGACAGAATACAGATTGTTGGTTTCCAGGGGCTGGAGGGAGGTGGAAATGGGAAGAAACTGCTTATTGGGTACAAGGTTTTATTTTGGAGTAATAAAAATGTTTGGAACTAGATAGAGGTGGTGATTTCACAACATGGTGAATGTACTAAATACCACTGAATTGTTCACTCAGCAATAATTAAAAAGATTCTATACACTGCTGGTAGGAATGTAAAACAGTAAAATCATTTTGACAAATATCTGTGCAGTTTCTTGTAAAGTTAAATACATTATATACTCCATTCCTTTGTATTTACCTAAGAGAAATGAAAATTTTGTGTACAAGACGACTGTACACCAATGTTCACAGCAAAAGATAGCATATCAGTGGCTTCCAGGGTACAGGGACAGGGCAAGATTTCACTGGGAAGGGACACAAGCGAACTTTTTGGAGTGACAAAACTATTCACTATCTTGATTGTTGAGGGTGTATACATTTGTCAAAACTCACTAAACTGTGCACTTAAAATGAATGCAGTTTACTGTATGTAAATTATACTTCAATAAAGTTGACTTTTAAAAAATAGAAGGGAGGGAGCCTGAATTGGGACTTGGACCTCTTCGTAAGATTTCCACAGGCAACTCCCATGAGGGACGCTTCACTGAGGTCTCTGTTTGCGCCAAGGAATGCGGAGGCAAAACATTGTTGGAATAGCTAAGTTATTCACTTGTTCCCGTAAATTTACTAAATGGTATGTTGTATTTCCTAAAATATTTAAAGTATTTATTTAAATTTCCTTTAGGTGAGAAGGAACCCCCCCAAATTAGTTTAGGAATAACAAATTTACATATATGTAACATACATGCATGCAGACATGCATATCTATACTACAACTATCTAAATATTTAGTTTCAACCAAATACATAATTTAATAATTAAGAACCTTAGGAAGCTTCCTAGGAAATTAAAGTGAGCTAAGTAGTTTTAATAGTTTTTCTCTATGGCTGCAGATAAACCTGCTTTCTTATTTACATGCTAGTTTTAATTTTGTCTTTACAACTACTCCCACTTCCCCATTTTCCTATCTCTTTTGGACCATTTAATCTCTAGTCAGACAACACTACTTATGAAATTATATCTGTTTTTAATATAGCAAATACTGGTATAGGCTTACTTAACTGACATAATGTCTAGCCAACACCTCTAGAAATAAACTAAAATAGTGTTTCTAAGTCATTTTTCCACTTCATGGTAAAGATCAGAGATGAAGAAAGCTAATCAAGAAGGAAAACAAATTACTATGCCTAAGAAAGGCAACTAGATTTCAGTAAATTATATTGAGACAGACTACAGATCCTGCAGGAGAATCACTGTTATCATTTGTTGAACACTTACTATATGCTAGGCATTAAGACACTTTAGGTCAATAATATTAGCCAAATTAGTAGGTGGAAGAGTCATGACTTAAACCAAGCGTGATGTCAATGTCCATGCTTTAAACTAAACCATTACACTATACTACCACAGTAACTTTAGAACTAGCCATTGCAGGGGTTTTGCACTGCCACAAAAAGGAGAGGAATCTGTCCTACCTACTGCAAAACACCAAAATGCTAAAGCTATCCACCATTCTAATTCCTGACCCTCTGCTGTTCATGATAAACTCTCTGAGCAGTCTCTCTCTACCCCAGTTCTATAGAATAACCTAACTTCCAAATCCTGCTCTGTCCAATAATTTGCTGTGATAAAGTGCAACATTAAAGCAACAGTGTGGAGAAGATGAATGTACCTCCCACACTACATGCTGACTACCTCTTAAAGAAATGACTAAGAAATGTGCAGAATCCTAAAATAAGATGGGTACAACATGCCTAATGGGATGCCACTCTCACTTTTCCCAGCTGCATTCACTTACACCATCTTCTAGACAGATTCAGAAAGTGTACATCCTCTCATCAATATAAACCCTAAAAGTATATCTCACTACCACAACACCCTATCTTGGCTATGAAGTCAACTCTCAGACACTCACTGAAACTGACACAATTTTTTCTTCAGGGAAATTATAAAATGGGGTGGGGATTACAGCAGCAACAGGTAATATTATCCAATTATTTTCAACCAATACTGGGAAACAGCATAAACAGCCTTAATAAATCATTAGTTAAAATGATTTATTAAGGCTTTGGAATAAATTATAGAACTTGTAAGTAATTAAAAACTAAGATACCTTCTTGAAGTGTTTATTAGAGAGTTACTACATATTTTACAAATCCTGAATATTCCTAATTCAACCAGAAAACACTCAACTAAAATGTAAGGTTTAAAAGTCTTCCTTTTGGGGCTTCCCTGGTGGCGCAGTGGTTAAGAATCCGCCTGCCAATGCAGGGGACACGGGTTCGATCCCTGGTCCAGGAAGATCCCACATGCCGCGGAGCAACTAAGCCCGTGTGCCCCAACTACTGAGCCTGTGCTCTAGAGCCCGTGAGCCACAACTACTGAGTCCGCGTGCCACAACTACTAAAGCCCGCGCACCTACAGCCTGTGCGCCACAACTACTGAGTCTGCGTGCCACAACTACTAAAGCCCGCGCACCTACAGCCTGTGCTCCGCAACAAGAGAAGCCACCGCAATGAGAAGCCCACGCACCGCAACGAAGAGTAGCCCCTGCTCGCCACAACTAGAGAAAAGCCCGCGTGTAGCAACGAAGAACCAATGCAGCCAATAATAAATAAATAAAATAAAAATAAATTTATTTTTAAAATAATTTTTAAAAGTCTTCCTTTTAAGAGGGAATTTCTATTTTATCGCAAATTTTGTGTCAATTTATCTAAATATTTTGGATACATTTACAAGACCTTAAAATAAAATCACAGGTTTCATACATACATTACATATTTTGCTCCAAATATAAGTGAAAAAGTTGAATCCAGCATTCAATATCACTCTTTTTAGTGTTGGTAAAGTAAAAAGTGGGAAGGTGTTTGTAAATAGTGAGGGGAAAAGATGAGAATACATGTTACACTTTACACGAAAGAGTACATACAAATTAAAGATAACTCCTCTCCACAGTGTTCAATGACAGAATTACTACTGGCATTAGGTTATTCTGGCAGCCTCTGGAATTTTTTACTTAAAAAAAAAACCACTGAAGTTCTTTAAAAAAAAAGACAGGTAAAGGAAAACTTTAAAATTGACCTGAAATGTTTATTAAAATAATAAAATCCTGTTTTAGTTTTTCATTAATTCACCTAGCCTTCTTTTCCTTTAACAGGAATAACAGCATAAAAATGGCTAAACTCTAAAATGTGTTGTTAAATTGTTTAAATCCAAAAAAAGTTGAAATATACAGCCGTCAACTAGTATGCAATATTTTAAAAACATGTTCATTGCAAAAATAATAAATATTTACTATAGATAACTGAGAAAATACACAAGGAAAAAAAATAAGGACCCATAATCTATCATCCTCTGAATCTTTTTTCTCCATTTAATTTTGAATAAACATTTATCATAGAGAAGTTCTTTGTTAATATAAAAATTTCACGTTTAGACTGATATTGCATTCTTAAAGACAATGGTATGGAAAGGAGATGAAACTTTACGCCCTAGAGTATTCTACCCAAAATGAACCAAGTTAATGTTCCTATGAGTATACATTTCCATTAATTGTGATTTATGAAAACCTATGTCTATATGCTTTTCTTCCATAATAATTTATGATTTTATTAACATTTAAACCCAATAAAAATCTTCACAGAATTTTTAAGTACCATGAAGAATACAGATGAAAAAGTAGGCATGTAAGCAGAAGTAAGAAAAATATTATAACCTGAAATAATTTAATCCCTCTTGCCTATGAATATTTTCAGTTTTTCAAAATAAATTGGGACCTGATTTTAAAACAAAGCCTGAGTAACAAGATGCTTGTAATGTCTCATGGAAATCAGAAAGACCTGATTTTGAACTCACCTTTGTTTTTTAGCATATTGTCAACTTCAAATTATAACGATTTAACCATCTGAAGAAAAAAGATACTTCTCTTTCCCTATCTGGGTATAATGGAGTGCAGAAAAAAATGAGAATATGGGTGTGAAAATCTACTAGGATACATATAAGTTTGTAAGCTCATGTTTTAAATATAATGGTTGTCAATCTGCAAATTCAAATGTGTCATTCAAATTAGTTAGCAAAACAAACCTAAACCCCTGAAGATGAACCTCTTTTTCTGCCTCTAAAAAAGGTGACCTTTCTCAGTTTAATCTCATTTGTTACTTTACAACATTAGTCTGTGGTTTTTTCCATTATACGGTATACACAAATGAAGGCATGAAGTCTATGATAAGGTCTAATAAGCTTGTGCTATATAACCAAAAAAAGTCTTTGCTGCAACTGTGGAGAAAAATGAAATGCCTAAATAAGCTGTAAAAGATAAACAGGCAAATAGAATCGAGAGAAGAGCTAAGGATGCATTTATTCACTGTGAACCAAATTACTATAAATTGAGTACATTCACTCCAAGGTAAAAAAAAAAAATTTAAATTAAAAACCCAGGAACTCAACTGACCATAAGAACTAAAAGAAAAAAGATATTATTTTTCTTCCTCCAAAATGTATTTAGTACCTTTAAGGAGTGAGGAAAATGGGAGGGGGGAAATCTAGGGAGACGAATCTTGCCAGATAGTGGAAACTTTCAACATACCCACATCTGAAAAAAATGTATAGCTTATTTCAAAAATCACAACATAAAAGGAATTGACCCCTTCATTTTGACACAAAACAATGAAAATTAACATGACCTTAAAGCTAGGGAAAATTGGCTCATTTATAGCCAGCTAGGAAAACAACTCAGAAGGGATACTAAAGCTTAAATAAATGCTTCACATTTCAGAAGGCTTCCTGAAACTAAATTAAATCATATTAACTCAAAATGGATAGGGCCATTTCCTACAGGGTCATCGTTCAAGCATTTCTCCTACAAAGTTAAGTCAAAATGAAGGAAAGTTAGAAAAAGTGTCTTCCTCATCTCAAAATAAACTGAACTGTATATTTTTCTAAAATATTTTTATCAGTTACCCAATCTTAGTCCTACATATAGTTTAATTCTTTGTCTCATACATTATCAAAGAGAAACAAGACACTTAAATGAAGTAAAATAAGGTAATAGGAAATAAAAACTATAGGAATGATCCTAGTCTTCTGTTCTCTTTTTTGTTTTTTAATTTTTATTGGGGTACAGTTGATTTACAATGTTGTGTTAGTTTCAAGTGTATATCAGTTACCCAATCTTAGTCCTACATATAGTTTAATTCTTTGTCTCATACATTATCAAAGAGAAACAAGACACTTAAATGAAGTAAAATAAGGTAATAGGAAATAAAAACTATAGGAATGATCCTAGTCTTCTGTTCTCTTTTTTGTTTTTTAATTTTTATTGGGGTACAGTTGATTTACAATGTTGTGTTAGTTTCAGGTGTACAGCAAAGTGAGTCTGTTATACATATACATATATCCACTGATTTTTAGATTATTTTCCCATATAGGCCATTACAGTGTATTGAGTAGAGTTCCCTGTGCTATACAGTAGGTCCTTATTAGTTATCTATTTTAGTGAATATATTCACTAATGTGTGTCAATCCCAATCTTCCAATTTATCCCTCCCCCTTCTTACCCCCCAGTAACCATGTTTATTTTCTACATCGGTAACTCTATTTCTGTTTTGTAGATAAGTTCATTTGTAGCCTTTTTTTTGATTCCACATGTAAGTGATATCATATGTTATTTGTCTTTCTCTGTCTGACTTACTGAAATTTTACGTAAAAATATCCAAAAAAAAGATGCCCAAGTACATACGTAAAATAATAATTCTTATAAAAGAACTTAATGGCAGTTCATCTGTGTGAGTCTGCACAGTGCTCAAAACTTGAGATATGCTTAGATTATTCTGCCAGAAATCTTTTAAGGTATCTCTTCACACACACACACACACACACACACACACACACCACACCTTCTTTATCCATTCATCTGTGGATGGACACTTAGGTTGCTTCTATACCTTGGCAATTGTAAATAATGCTGCTATGAATATTGGGGTGCATGTATCTTTTCGAATTAGTGTTATTGTTTTTTCCGGATATATACTCAGGAGTGGAATTGTCAAGTCATAGAAAGGAAATAAAAGCAAAAATAACCAAATGGGACCTAACTAAACTTAAAAGCTTTTGCACAACAATGCAAAGAAAACCATTGACAAAGCAAAAAGACAACCTATGGAATAGTAGAAAATATTTGCAAATGATATGACCAATAAGGGATCAATATCCAACATATATAAACAGCTCATACAACTCAACATCAAAAATAAAAATAAACAACCCGATTAAAAAATGAGAAGAATTGGACAGACATTTTTCCAAAGAGGAAATGCAGATAGCCAACAGGCACATGAAAAGATGCTCAACACTGCTAATCATGAGGGAAATGTAAATCAAACCACAATGAGATATCACCTCACATCTGTCAGAATGGTTATCATCAAAAAAAAAAAAAAAAACCACAAATAACAAATGTTGGCAAGGATGTAGAAAAAAAAGGAGGGAGTGTAAATTGGTGCAGCCACTGTGGAAAACAGTATGGAAGTTTCTCAAAAAAATAAAAATAGAACTACTATATGACCCAGCAATTCCATTCCAAGGTAACTCTTTGTTTAAAAAAAGATTATTTATTTATTTAGGCTGTGTCGAGTGTTAGTTGCGGCACATGGGATCTTCATTGAGGCATGCGGGCTCTTCCACTGTGGCATGCGGGCTCTTCGTTGTGGTGCGCGGGCTTCTCTCTAGTTGTGGCGTGCGGGTTTTCTCTCTCTAGTTGTGGTACATGGGCTCCAGAGCACATGGGCTCTGTAGTTTGCGGCACACGGGCTCTCTAGTTGAGCTGCGCGAGCTCAGTAGTTGTGGCACCTGGGCTTAGTTGCCCTGCGGCATGTGGGATCTTAGTTCCCTGACCAGGGATCGAACCTGCATCCTCTGCATTGTAAGGCGGATTCTTGACCACTGGACCACCATGGGAGTCCCCTCCAAGGTAACTCTTATAGTGTAAATTTAGATAGATAGATAGATGGATGGATAATAAGTAGGTAGACAGATAGATACAGATATAGGTATACAGATGACAATATCTAGTTTTAGAAGTCTCCTCAAAGGAAATAATTTGAAAAGCAAATAATTTTGTTCAGCAATGTTCACAGCAGCGTTCTCAACAGAAATGAAAGCAGGCTATGTTGGAACAGTTGCTACTGGACTTGCCATCTTGCCATAAACAACCAAAAAACGCTACAAAGTATGTGAAACAAATGTTTTCATACATTGGGAAAAGTTAGCAAAGACGGTGGTTTCAACACTTAAACATTCTCCTGAAGGTCCTAACAATAAAAAAAAATTATCAGAATATTGAATACTGTTAAGAGATCAATTTTCCCCCAAATGATCTGCAGATTAAACACAATCCCATTCAAAATTACAGGAGGTTTATCTGTATGAACTGACAAGGTGACTGCAAATTTTATTTAGAAATGCAAAGGAGGAGAAGAAGGATGAAAGGAGGAAGAGGAGGAAAAGGAAAGGAGGAGGAAGAGGAGAAGGGAGAGGAGGAGAACGAAAAATTTGAAAAAGAACAAATTTGGAGAATTTGCACCACCTGATTTCAAGCCTTACTATAAAACTACAGTAATGAAGGCAGTCTGCTATTACCTTAAGTGTAGACATATAGATTGAGGAATTTATTAGAGTCCAAAAATAAACCCACACATATATGGTTAATTGATTTTCAACAAAGGTACCAAAGTAATTAAATGGGGAAGGGATTATCTTTTCAAAAAATGGTGCTGGAACTAGTTAAACACATGGGAAAAAACTGAACCAGTACCCTTACCAAACACCATACACAAACAACTAAATGGGTCAAAAGCTGAAACTACTTTTTTAAAAAAACTTATAGAAGCAAACATCGATGAAAATCTTGGTGACCTTGGAGTAGTCAAAGACCAGTTAAGAAAATAAAAAGGCAAGCCACCAAATGGGAGAACACATCCACAAAACTTGTATACATCAAACAAAGATGTCGTATCCAAAATATGTAAGCGCTCTTACCACTCAAATATAAGAAAAAAGAAATAACCTACTGATAGACACCATATGGATAAATCTAAAATGCATTACATTAAGAGAAAAAAGACTCAATATGTTACATGCCGGCTGATTCAATCTATATGACATTACGAAAATGGTAAAATTACAGAATTAGAAAATAGATCACTGATAGCCAGGAACTGTGGGTAAGTGGAGGAGCTCATTACAAAGGGGCAGCATTAGGAAATATTGTGAGGTGATGGAACTGTTCCAAATCTTGTTTATGGCAGTGGTTACAAGATTGTATGCTTTTATCAAAACTCACAGGCAGTATATCAAGGATAGTAAATTTTACTGTATATAAATAAATAAAAAGAACTATAAGAAAACAACAAGGAGGTAGCAATACTCAGACATCAAAATGGCTAAAACTAAAAAGAGTAACAGTAGCAAACGCAGGTTAGGATGAGGAGCAACTAGGACTTTTATACATTGGTGGAATGTTCAATGGTACAACCACTTTAAAAAACAATTTAGCAGTTTCTTGTAAAATTTAAAATAGACTTATGATACAACCCAGCAATTCCATTCCTTGATATTTACCCAAGAAAAATGAAAGCGTATGTCCACACAAAGACTTGTTCACAACATTCATAGCAGAGGAAGTGGGGGGAAACTCTGAAAACAATTTTCTCCATCTGACTCAGTACTCAGTGCCTTTCTCACTCATAGCACTTCTCCGCTTCCTCTCCAAGGTTTCCAGCTCCCTAAAACTGCAGGAGCTTTTTGTTTGAGGCTCCTGCATCAGTGAGATGACCTGATCCCCAAGTCTGTGCTGATCCACCAGACCTGCAGTCACTGCATGGAGAAAAATGTAAATGGGAGGGAAGGGGAGTTGGCACTTTCCCTGATTTAGTCTCTTGCTTATCAATCATAATAAGCAATTAAGGGGTTGTTATTTTCATTTTGGCTTGCTTGTTTTAACTGGCTACTAAGACACCTAGCAGTTCAGCCGAGTTCCTGACAACATGATCATTTAAATAGGTGCAAATTATTTCTTGATGAAATGTAACTTTTTTTTTAATGTCAGCAAATAGGAATGGGATAGGAGCTCCTCAATCTGTTACTGTGTAAAACTTAAAGCTAACATAAGAGCGAAATAGTGAATATATTCCCCAAAAGATAGAGTGCAAAAAAAATGGATATTTTCTCTTACCACTTCTATTAAACTTGTACTGGAAGTCCTAGCCAGTACAATAAGGTGGAGAGCAGAAAAAGGCATATGGATTGAAAAGGAAAAACAACACTATTTTCAGATATGAGTATGTACATGGAAAATACAAACTACTAGAACCTAATGAATAATCTTAGCAATGCTGTTCTATACCTTGATTGACTACACTCACTACTGTATGCATCTGTCAAGACTCACAGAACTGTGCATAAAATGGGTGAATTTTACAATATATAAATCATACCCTAAAAAAGAAAAAACAGTAATATCTTAGGGTAAAAAGATCAATATATAAATGAATGTCTATATCTTAGCAACAAACAACTAAAAATACAATTTTAAAAATTATACCATTTACTACACAACCATATGCATAGGAAGAAACTGACCAAATGCTGAGCATGACTTCTATGATGAAGGTAATTAAAGAATATCTCAATTAAAGGAGAGATATGCCTTGTTCATAGATTGGGAAAATCAATAATTTTAAGATTTCACTTGTTCCTAAATTGATCCATAGAATTATTGCTATCCTTACCAAAATCTCAAATAGTTTTTTAGTAAAAATTTACAAGGTGAATCTAAAATTTATATGGAATAAACATTCAAGACAATAGTCAAGACAATCTTAAAGAACAAATCTGAAGGACTTATACTACAAAATTTAAAGCGTTATTATAATGACAAAATAATGAAGAATGCATAATATTGGAATAAGGATAGACAAGCAGATCAACAGAGCAGACTAGTAAATTCTGACCTAGACCTATACATTCAACTGATTTTCAATAAAGCCATCAAACCAAATCCATGAAAAGAGGTATTTCTGTTCAATATATGGTACTGGAACAACTGGTTATCTATATAGAAAAAAATGGTCCTAAAGACAACTGAAACTATAAATATTCTGGAAGAAAACATATGATAATATCTTTGCAACCTTGGAGTTTAAAAGTCTTTACAGAAGACACAAAAGGCACTGAAAGGAAAGGGGCATGGCGGAGCTTGGGTAACAGAAATGTTCTATATCTTGACCTGGATGGTGGTTACCAAAGTGTATACAATTAAAAATATATATATTTGAGGGCTTCCCTGGTGGCGCAGTGGTTGAGAGCCCGCCTGCCGATGCAGGGGACACGGGTTCGTGCCCTGGTCTGGGAGGATCCCACATGCCGCGGAGCGGCTAGGCCCGTGAGCCATGGCTGCTGAGCCTGCGCTCCGCAACAGGAGAGGCCACAACAGCGAGAGGCCCGCGTACCGCAAAAAAAAAAAAAAAAATATATATATATATATATATATATATATATATATATTTGAGCTGTTCACCTAAGGTCGGTATACATCACTTTATGTAAATTACACTTCAATAAAATAACTGTTAAAATGCAAAAATTTAAGTGTTCCTAGAAGCTTTACCTGTAATAGACAAGCTGTAAATTACCCAAATATTCATCAACACGTGAACAGAAAAACACAGTGTGGTATATCCATATAATGGAATACTACTCAACAAGAAAATAATGAACTACGGATACACACTACAATGTGGATGAATCTCAAACACTGAAAAAAAAAATATCCAAAACAAAGAAAGTGTACATATGACTCCATTTATATGACTCTAGAAAACAAAATTAATGTACAGAAAGCAGGTAGGTCAGTGGTTACCATCAACACGTGAACAGAAAAACACAGTGTGGTATATCCATATAATGGAATACTACTCAACAAGAAAATAATGAACTACGGATACACACTACAATGTGGATGAATCTCAAACACTGAAAAAAAAAATATCCAAAACAAAGAAAGTGTACATATGACTCCATTTATATGACTCTAGAAAACAAAATTAATGTACAGAAAGCAGGTCAGTGGTTACCTGGGGATGGGGGATAGGAGTAGGAAGACAGAGAGGGACTACCAAGAGGCATGAAAATCTTCAGGAGTGATTTATATGTTCATTATTTTTAATGTACTGGTGGCTTCACAAATGTACACATAAGTCACAACTCCTCAAATTGTACACTTTAAATATGTGCACTTTATTTTATGTCAATTATACCTCAGAGTTACTTAAAAATTATGGAGACAAGGATCTGAGCTCAATAAAAAAGGAAGTTCTTTCTGACAACCAGAACAGTAGAATTTTAGAGTGGAAAGAGACTTTGTGGGTATTGCTGACAACGTAGCATCTACCCTCTCTTTGAGCACTTTTAGTAATGGGTCATTCCTGTTACTAAACAGCTTAATGGTTAGAAAATAATTGATATCAAGAGTTCCTATAACTTAACTCATTGATTCTAGGGCTTGCCCCTTGGCAAATAAATCTACCCTTCCCCCAAATTCAAAATTCATTCAACAATTAGCTATTGAGAATCAACTACATACAAGGAACCAGTCTGTACACTGTGACGAATACAAAGTTATGTAAGCCAAGAGCTCTGGTTTTATGGGTTTTCCAATTTGGTATCTAAAAATAACTGTAACTTTAGCTCATAGTCTTTCTTCATCAGTGTCTCCTCTGCTGTGCTTTGTATAGTGAGAATGTTTCTGACTTGTCAATTAGACTGAAGATTGTAGGAAAGATACAAGTACAATCTAGTACATTTTCTATTTGGTATTTTAACTCTATCTATTAGGATGAATAAAATTACAAAATCATATCACCAATCCCTAAGCCAATGTGGTATACTGGAGAGAGGAATGGAATAATATTACTTCTCTGCCTCTGCAACTAACAAGCTGCATCTTTCATGAATCACTTCACTCTCCTGTAAAATGATGGAGCTGGTCTCTGTAGAGTAGTGGTTTTCAAACTTTTTAAGACCCTTTTACTCTCTTAAAAATCACTGAGGACCCCAAAGCTTTTGCTTATGTGGGTTACATCTATCAGTATGTACTATATAAAATAAAACTGAGTAATAATTAAAATAATTATTTCTTTATTCATTTAAAAGCAACAATAATGAACTCATGGGCCTTCCCTGGTGGTCCAGTGGGTAAGACTCTGTGCTCCCAATGCAAGGGGGCCCAGGTTCCTTGCTCTCTGGTCGGGGAACTAGATTCCGTATGCACGCCGCAACTAAGAGGCTGCATGCAGTGAAGATCCCGCATGCCACAACTAAGACGCGGTGCAGCCAAAATAAATAAATAAATAAATAAACAAATATTTTTCAAAATAATGAACTCATTACATGTTAACATATATTATGCATTTTCATGAAAAATAATTATATTTTCCAAAACAAAAAAAGGGAGAAGAGGGATTGTTTCACATCTTTCTTGCAAATCTCTTTAATGTCTGCCTTGATAGAAGACAGCTAGATCTTCATATCTGTTTCTGCATCCGTTCTGTTGCAATATGTTGTTTTGGTTGAAATATATGAAGAAAATCTGGCTTCGTGAAGTTATATATTTGGAAAACTGAGTATTTTAATACCATTTTAAAATAACTGTAGATATTCTTTGATACTATGCCAAAATTCTGCAAGTGGTAGACAAAAGAGTCTACCTAAAAGAAGGTAAGTTACAACATAGAATCTGATACCTTACCTATTTAATTTTTGTACTCAATTACGTTAAAACTGATTGATCTAACTTGTCTTTCAATGGATCTTTTAGCCATGCATGATTTTGTAACATCATGCATTAGTCATTTGGAAAATATTAGTTCAGTGGGATTTGCAGAACTTCCAAATGTTAACACATTTTATTACATAATATAAAAAAAATCATACACATTAATATAGTTACCAATCTCATTAGAAAAGGCTAAGTTTTGGAAAGCTATCAAGGCCATACTCAAGATTCAAGTTTTCTAAAATTCTAATACTTGAAAAGCTCAAATGTTTTCATTGGCAACAAACACTGCCAGTTGTCTTCCTTGAAATGACAGACTCACTTTGCTCATTTTCAAGAAAATTCCTGCCAAATACTCAAGTCTGAATAACCACAGTTTGTCTCAGTTGTTCTTTCAAGTAAAAATGTGTTCCAGGCAAAAATTAGCTAGTTCAGCCCGCAACTCACACAACTCACAAAGCACAAGAGCTTTTCCTAGAAATGATATTACTTCAGCATACAGAAGCGTTTTCTGTATAATTCCCATTTTGTCATACAGAAATTTTAAAATATCTGTACTCAAGGGTCAAGATTGAATAAAATCAATGCTACATTGAGGACATTGTTAAGTAAAATTGGCTTTTTGTCCTCCAAGCCAAGACTATAAAGAATACAGCTACTAGGACAATTTGGTATACTACACTGTCTTACCCATCATCAGTGCAAATGTCAACACAGTGAAAAAGGCAAAACAGTCTTCAAATTATTGTTCAAATAGTCCTCATGTTCCTCCTGATAGGATCTCAGGAATCTCAGGGGTCTGCAGACCACACTTTGAGAACCACTGACCTAATGTCCCTCCAACGCTAAAATATCTATAGTTACGTAAATAGCCAACATCTTTCATTTGTACAACTCTATAAAACATTAGTTTCCCTATTAAGAAATACATCTTGCATTTAACAAATACATCAAATTCTTACAAATCTTTTAGTCAACTGATCCTGACAACAAACTGATGAGGTTGTGAAGCAGGAACTATTTATTCCTTCCTAAAAGAACCTTGATTTTATGCAAACTTTCCCACCCTCTAACTTTTCCAGGCAGCAATGTGCTTTGGTGTGCTGCGGGGGGAGGTGGCAGTGTAAGTCATTTGTCTAACTCTACGTTTATGGCCCTATTCCACTTGCCAATGTACTGATGTAAACATATACATGTAATACAATTCTAACCAATCAGATGTAAGGGTGAAGGTATGGGACTCCTGAGAAAGTTTTCACTGCTGATTAAAAAGGGACACAAATGAACAGTTCATACTCTTCTTCTATTGGGCATTGTGGCATCTGCATGTGATCCCTGGAACTGCAGCAGCAATCTTGCAAGTATGAGGGGCAAGAATCTGAGACAGTAAGCTGATAGGCAGAGTATGGCAGAGGAGAAAGTGGAAAGAACCTGGGTCACTATTTGGCTGAATTAATTAATTTTGGAGGTACTCTACCTCCAAACTTCTTGTAATGTGAGTTAAAATTTTTCTCTGTTGTTAAGGCAGTTGAATTAGTGTTTTCTACCACTTGCAACAGAAAACCACCTGATATAAACAGGCACTACTATGCCTTTCACATACAGAAATGTTTTACTACAGCAGTTAGATTATGAGATTATGGACAGAGAAGGACTTCTCCTTTAGCAAGTCCCGGAGAGCTCAAAATACAGAATACACGAAACAATTTTTCACTAGTGTCCCACTCTTAATACCATCTTCCCCCGCCGAAGTTCCAATATCTCCTTCAGGATTCCATTAATGTCACACACACTATAAGAAATTTTGGAAGCAAATCAGCCAGTTCTCTTAACATATATGAAGAGTGTCATTTGACTGAATTATAAGATGATACAAATGCCAACAGAATTTCTTCCAGTTCTATTTTAGTACTCACTGTCATAAAACCAATTCCATTAACCTGACTAGCACTTGCTCAAAAAAGGTGCTTAAGTCTCTCTACAAGTTAAAAAGTAAAGCAAATGATTTAGTAAATTTTTTTAAGTTAAAAATTAAATTTAGCAAAAACCTGTTTCTTTTATAACATGTGCCTTTGGTTGTCTTTGGTTAGCAAATAGCAAGGGATTTAAGGTTCCCTTTTCAACAGGGTAGCAGGTACCATCACAGACTACACTTTTGGTAAAAGGCCAGCAGAAGCTTCTAAAGGAACCAAGGGCAGTTGGACCTGTACAGATTATGAAGGTAAATAAACTCAAGTATTGATGCATAAAATGAGAATCTGGTTAAAATGAAAGAAGCTAACGTATCAGAGATCGCACTAAAGATGCCTCTCCAAAACACCTCAAGAATTACTGCTATTAAAAACAATCTTTGTAATGAGGATTTAGTTAAGTGGTTGGGTGGTTCATTTATAATGTTAATTAGAGAGAATTTATTTTCAAAAATCACTTCTGTTCTATGGTTGCTATTGTCAGAAGGGGATGAGATGATGGAATGATTACATTTTAAAAAGAAAATCATTAGAGGATAGAACCAAATCTGCCAACCAACTGGCAATCAATTGAGCATCAATTCTATAGTCACTGTACGAGATAGAAAAAAAATTATTAAGACTGTCTCACAGGTACTCTTTTACACTACTGATAGGAATATAATTGGTAAAACCATTCTGGAAAGTAATTTGGCAAGAGCAGATCCCTATCATTCAGAAGCTTAAAGTTCAGCTATTCAAATGCCACCTGGAAAAGCCATAATGTGTAACAGTTTGTGATTTTGTGGAGGAATGCATTTGAAATGCACAAGCCACAAGGCTATCATAAAGGCAGTAAAGTCACTTAGCTAGTGAGGAAACACAAGGAAAAGGTAAGGCGGGAGGGTTGCAACATGGATGGGGGACCTCTCACTCCATATGTACTTCCAAGTTTGTTGCTAAAAACAGGAGATGGGGGCTGGAATAGTATCACCCCAAAGTGGGAAAAACAGATTAGCAATTAATGGGGGGAAAGTTCTGGAGTATCACTTAGGGAGGATGAAAGCAAGGGACAGCACTAGGCAAAGACACCGGCATTTAAGTGTAAAGCTCATAGGCAGCTATGGGGTAGGGGGTGGGGAGAGAGGGTAAAGGGGGTCTCCATATTCAGACGCATTCCAAAACTCTCCTGGGGGAGGGAGAATGTCGGTGAATTTGGAGTATGTTACACCCTTGCTATAGCTAGGAAGAGGTCAGTGGGGGAGGTATTCATGGAATACAGGCTCCACCTTCCGTATAGGGGAGAAATGTAGGGGGATGCATGGTTTACAAAATTAAAATTTAGGTCCTTAAGGATGAATGGCCCAGGCAATTATAGTAAAGAGCTATTAAAGGATGAACTGGTGGGTGGGCCTATCTTTAGAATCAATTCAAGTGACCAGTAACGGAAACGGTAATGGGAATTAGTCAACTTTTCAACATGACTCTATTTTTCTGTACTACCGTGAATGAAATAGGAACTGAGGAAAATTTCATGAGCATGTTCTAGAGCTAAACTGCTCAATCACTTATTAACTGTGTGACCTCTGGTAGTTTTTTAACCACCCTGTTGGCCTCAGAGTCCTTGTACATAAAATGGGAATAATATTATCTACCTAAGAGGGTATACATAGTAACCACTAAAAAAAAAAAGCTAGCTATCATATTATCTGTTGATATAGCCTTTCTAAATGTCAGGGTCTACTTCATGTACCAAAGACTTTAAAAATACTGATGACCTTTAACCCAATAATTCCCCATGAAGGAGGCAGTACTAACAAAATAATACAAAATATGGAATAAGAATTGTTTATGGCCGTATTTCTTATAATGACTAAAAAAACTTGAAATTTAAAAATATAGTCTATAAAAGTGAACACATAAATTAATTGTGGTGTGTATAAATATAAATTGTATGCAATCATTTAAAAATAATACGTTTAAACTAAGAATTTTAATAACATGGGAAAACACTTTATAAGTGAAAAAACAATAACATAAAATTGTATATATCGTAATCCCAACTTTTAAAAAATTTTAACCAATCTACTTTTTTAAGAAAATATTAGCTACATAAGAAGGAAAATCATCAAAACAATAATACAGGTTATTTCCGCGCTGTTGGTAGAACTGTGGAGAGATATTTATTTTCTTCTTTATAATTTTCTCATTTTTCAAGTTTCCAACGTTAAGCATGTATTATTTTTGTCATCAGACAAAATCAACATGTAAGTTTGTTGAATGAACAAATATACAGTTCTTGCCTTCAAAAAGTCTATAATAGGGAGAAGACATAAAATCCCATGAAACAAAATGCTTGTAAGACCAAATACATTTAGATACTAGACAAGAGGCTAACTATGACAAATGTTCAAAGAAGGGTAAAATCAGCAACTGATTTAACAGTAAGGGAAAGCTCCACAGAACTATTTATCTATGCTCACTAGCAAGGACGCTCCATGAAGGCAGGGACCCTGTCTATCTTATTCAGTTTTATCTATAGTGTCTAGCACAAAATGATTTTGTGGATAGTACATATCCATGAGGGGAGAAATAGAACATAAATATAATTCGTAAGTACTTACGAGTTGCTGAATAAATATCTGCTGAATGAATGTAAATGTTATGCTGAAACTGAGGAAAGATTTGGATCCACAGAGTTCTAAACAAGATGGAGAGCCAAAACATGTATGTAATGTAGGATGAACTGGGAGATTGGGATTGACATATATACACTAATATGTATAAAATAGATAGCTAATAAGAACCTGCTGTATAAAAAATAAATAAAATAAAATTCAAAAAAAATGTATGTAATGCTCAAGGGATTATAGGGAAGTTCACCTAGGCTAGAATGGAGGGAGTGTATTGTAAAATGTAATGAAAAATAAGGATGAATGAAGGGAAAGATCATGCTAGAGCTTGAAAATCAGGCAGAGAATTTGAGAGTTAATGCAATAAAAAATGGCAAGTCAATAACTAGTTTGTAATGACAATAATGGAATCTATTTTAAATCTTATTGAGCACTCACTATGTGCCAAGTACTATTCTAAACGCTTTACGTAACTTCTCTCATTTTATCCTCAAAACAATGTGTGACATAGGTACCACTGGCCCCCTTTCGCTAATGAGGAAATTAAAGCTCAGAGGTTACTACCTGTCCGAAGGTCACACATCCTCCACTCAGATTCCAGATCTGACTCCAGAGGGCAATCTCTTAAGGACTCTGTATAAGACCACAAAATATGCCTGAGGAGAGGTACCAGAAAGCAGGGAGATCCCATAGTATCAAAGAGGTATGTTTATTCTGTGATTTTGGACTAGAATCAGAGATATCAGTGCAAATTTATGGTTTTGTAAGAAATATAGAAGTGGATATGTGTCTATGTATATGTACATATATTCCCTAGTTTTATCTGCTGAGAAGGCCTAGAAGCAATGACACCCCAGTAACAATGAGCATGCCAAGCACCCAGATCTTGATCTCTAAATACCATTACTCAACAAAAAGAATCAGAGCTCCTTAGAAAAATGGCTCATTCCAGGGTTGGGGCAGGGAAAGTAGAAAATGAGTCTGGAATACCTTGTGGTACCAGAATGTAAGAGAATGCTCACAAAATGATGAGGCCACGCTGAAAGGACACAGGAGCCAATTGGAAGGGGCTTCTATTGACCAAATCTGGGGTAATTTCAGCAAAAAAAAGGAAAAATAGCATAATTCATTATAGTTCATAGAATAAAACAAGTATCCATAAGTCCAAACTATTATAAATAAATCACTGAATAAATAAATAGAAACAAACAGCAAAGAAGGTAAAGTTCTTTGTTACATTAGAATTCAACAAATAAATGCAGAAAATGTTGATAACTGAAGATCACCATTTGAAAAATGTCACAGCAGTAATTATTCAGGTCAGAATCCTCAACAGATGCTAAAACGGCGGGCGAAACTATGATGAGAAACAAGAAATGTACATTGTCTTGCAATTTTGCCCCATATAGTCTTAGAAAATCTGGTCGCTTTGTAATTACAAAGGGAGGAATAGTGACTTTACAGTGGATAAACCTGGCAGACACAACCTTGACCAACTTATCAATTTTAACTCAAGGTAGAGTCTCAAATGTTGCATATGCATACATCAAAAGCCAAGTAAAAACACAGGAAAAAAGGTACACACTCTTACACAGTCACAGGACACATACATATACAAATATACACACAAGACTAAGTTATATAGATAGCTGAATGAATAGAATTGGATATGATGGGTGGGTAAATTGGTAAAACAAAAGAAGTGAATTGAACATCTTAAGCAAAGTAGGCTACCACATACACATACTCTGTCTTATCACAATAGACACGTTCCTGAAAAGTTCAGTATATTTAAAATTATTATGGAAACTAATTACAAATATAATAAGGCAAATCTTTCTTCAAAATAATCACCTACCACAAATTACACTTGTTCTATAAATCTAACCTTTTATATATGTAATTATATAAAATCATACAATCTGCAACAAGCAATTGCTTCTAGATTACTTTTAAATTATCTCTCTATAAATAGACATACATATAGAGATCAAACTCTGATCTTTTAATTCTAATCCCAGAGCTGTTTCCATTACAACATGATGCTTCTCCTAACATCAGCAGGAAGAGATGTAATCCCTATTATATTTTCCATTTCACCTCCTGTGTCTCCCCCTACTCAAAAAAAAAGTAGCAGAAATCCAAATACTCTGAACAGCAAATACATCCCTATAGACCACATACAAAGGAGGCAGTATAGGACAGTCATTAAGGGTAAAGAATTTGGAGTCAAATTTCCTGGATTCAAATATCCAGCTCTACAACTTGCTAACTATGTTATTTTTGGCACATTACTTAACCTCTGTGATCTGTAGCTCCTTCATCGGTAAAGTGGGAATAACAATAGTATATACTTCATAGGTCTGTTGTGAAGATTAAATATGATAATGTACATTTCCATATTATCACAGTGCCTGGCACACAATAAACACGCAAAATTGTTAAGTTATGATAACGATGTCAACAAATTCTCCCTGTGGAGCAGTATACTTCAGATGAAAAACTGTTCCATGGGCACAAACCACACTGCTACCCTTAACAAGTTGTTGCTTTTAGTCACAAGGGAGATAGTACATTTAAAGAAACTTATCCACTCCACTGCGTGCGCGCGCATGCACACACACACACACACACACACACGAAGTTACTAATAATTGTATAGTAGTACTAGAATTTGACACACCATATTCATAAATCTAAGTGTATATCCTACTAACAGAGTCAGCACAGGTACCTTTACATAAAAATACGTATTTCCATCACTAGAACTGACCTTTCCAACTAAATTTGCCTTCTTCCTTTATTGCTAACCTTTCGGAATAAGAGTTACTTTATTCCACCTAAAAAACTCTCCACCTAAAAAATTTTCCACATATTTGTGATATCCCAATTTGGCATGACTTCAGAGATAAAGAAATCACTTAACTATGAAAAATTAAAGCAATTTAAGTAGCAATGCTCTTCCTGGTATAAAAGTCCCAATACTAGACTACTTCAGTCAACAAGCAGCCCCACTACCACCCAGTTTACTCTGGAGAAGGTCACCAATATCCCCAGCACTAGTATGGAGAGCAGATACCATTCATATCTTTGAGATGATTAAAACATTAATCTAACTAGGATATTAATGTGTGAAGCAGAAAAAAACAAACCCTAGTTTTATTAGAGGCACATTATACTAATGATAGGGAAATGGGGTCTAAAATGTTCTTTAAAAATTATGTAGGAGAAAAATAAATAAATAATTATATAGGAGAAAAAAGGAAAAAAAAACTGCCTGGTGTCTTCTGTAACTTCTTTATGAACACTCAATTGTTAAAGAGTCCAAGAAAACAAGCTTGCTCCCAAATTTTGTCAATCATAAAAAGAAATTTCATTTTTAACATAACATGATTTAATATAATCTGACACAGAGTACAGCTATACATACCTGTATGATTGGTATCTGATGCACATTTATTAATAGCAACGTCAAAAGAAAAAAATGAGAAATTTTTAATCAAACATCCACAAAATCTTTGCCCCTGGGCCAAATGCCACAAGTAGTAAACACCAAGACGATGTTTTTAAAAGGAACTATTTTCAACAACACAATTGTAGTTTTATCCAAGGGCCGGCAGCCCTACTGAGTGGCTAAACCTTAGCCCATTAAGCAGCTCTGCATCATAAGAGCAATTTTAAATTACCTATCTACTTTGATGTAGGAATAATTATGGCAAGTGTAATTAAAAATATTTGATATGCATGGTTTTTCAGCAGAATTGCCATTATTATTATGCTGTGCTTAGAGTAATATGAAAGTTAGTTTTCTCATACCTTGAGTACACACTTTCTGGAGGATGGGAGGAGGGCAAATGTAACCTGAGGCATGCTGAGTGTATACAACAGCTAGACAGCTAACTTACAAGTGGACCCACGTAAGCTATATAACACAGCAGTTGCATATAAAGAATTGATAGTCACTCAACCATGTGAAGGCCTAAGCCATGATCTCATATTAAAGTGTTTTTAAAACCACCCATTATGTTCACTCAAATATAACTTTTAAATAATTTGTCACACACTTAATTTTCTATTTAGAGGTTAAGTGAAATTAAGGATGATGGGTTTCAGTCTGGAGAACATTTTCCCTGACAAAGCCATTCATTCCTTTAGATCTGCCTCTCATCCCCAGAAGGATAATGGGTGGGACTACCTAGATACCCTTCTAAGAGATATATTAGGATTTTAATTCTACATTCCTAAAACTGAGTGGAAGTTTTTGCTCTGTCATTTCACATGTACTTCTCTCCTCCACTCTCCTTTAAACCAGAACACTAATTCTTTTCCTTTAAATAGGTGATGGGCAAATTCTCAATTTGTTTCAGGTGCCTTAGTAAGCTAAAAAAAGTAAACAACAAAAACCGAGAACTTAAAAAAAAAAAAAAGATGCAGAAGAACCGAAGCCTGAAGCCATCCGTCTTTACCTCATTCTTCTTGGTATGTTACCTGAGCATTTGCAACAAGGATGTCAAGAGGGAAGCAGTCTCTACAGAGGCTTTACTGACCAGAGGTGAGGGCAGGTCCATGCTCCTTAAGGAAAAGGCAAAAGGGAAGAACTTCACGGGCGCGCTTAACACTTTGGCGGAAGGTGGATTTTAGAAAGGCCAAAATAGTCAACTATCGACAAAGTTTAAAGAGTGCGTGGATTGGGCACAACTAGTGAAAAGGTTAGCGGGCATGTAGGGAAACACTCGAGGGCGGAGGGTGCGGAGGAAAAGTTTTAAATATCCATCAGAGCTTAGTTATCTATTAACATGCATCCTCCTCCCCAGGCTCTGCTCTTGCCCCCAGAGCAGCTAGCTGCAGGGAAAGCAAGCAGCCCTATTTTTAAACACTTAAACCTCTCCCTTGGACTTCAGAAGGCTTGAGTTACTAACGTTGTAAATAATGTTTCTTCCTAAACAAGTGAAGGCACACCTGAATTCCCTAGCCGAGGCCCAGGAGAAAGGAAGGTAAAGGGACAAAAAGTGATTTCAGCGTGAGAGCGAGGTGATGGGATGGGGGTCGGGGGTAGAAGGAAGGACTTACCGCAGCCTCTGCGGGCTGCCCCCAAAGACTCAGGGCCAGTAAGAACAAGCCGGCAGCCAGGCTGACTCCACGCAGTTTCATTCTTCTCCGGCTCCCGCAGCTCCTTCAGCACCCGCACGAAATCCCTGGCTGGCTCTGACCAACTGACATAATCTTGAGGGTTTATAGGGAGAGAGCTAGAGCCGGAGAGAGACAGCGAGGGTGTCCCAACTGTGCCGGTCGTCTTGGGTGAGGAGAAAGTAGGTTTTTAAGAGTGGAAGGGGAAAGAAAAAAAAAAAAAAAAAAAAAAAGCAGCAGCTATTCTTCCCTCCCCGCTCCCCTCCCCAAAGCCGGTCTCTCGGGAGCACTTTTCCCTTCTGTCCAGACTTGCAAACTTTTTTCCTCGCGCAAGTCCCACAGATCTACTTTCCTCCCTCTCTTCCCCCGCACCGCCCCCTCCCCACCAGCCCTGGGGAATTTGAGGATCACTCCGCCACAGTTTTAGACCGCACCAGCAACCTGCGAGGGAGTGACGCTCAGTTATTTGGAGGAGGGAAACGTCCAGACCGGTTGACTGCGCACCCTGACTCCCCCCGGGAAGCTTTTCTATTCGTTCACTTGCACCTTCCGTTGATACTCCTTTTCCCTGCCCAGTCCCACTCTCATTGGTGTGAGCACCAAAGCCAATTACAAATAGACCTGAGCTGGGACTATTTTTTGTAGCGGAGGGATCTAAGAGAACGGTTCCTTTTATTGTTAATGATTAGAAACAAATTTTGGTGCCTGCTTCCAGGGCTGCTGGGGTTGTTTGCCTTCCACCTGCTCACAGGAGGGAGTTTCTACATATACATGCAGCAGAAAATGTGCAAATATTAGAAACATATAATTATATTTATATAATTAAATATATGCTTACAGCTGAAGAATTAAGGAAATGAACGTACGTATACGTGTGTGAAGACTTTATGCGTATTATATTCATATAAGATTTGGGAGCGTTCAGTAGATATGAGTAATTATTATGTGGTTGGATGTTATAGTAATGCAGTCATATCTTTTTCTTTAGCTACACTGAATGCCATAATTAATATTTACCTCATACTAACATAAAAGGTATTGACTCTCATTGCAGATGTTTCTCGGAGAGATTTAGGGTAGGGAATTAATTAAATAACTTTAGTGCAATTTTCCTTAACACCAACACGGACACTTAATAGGAAATATTTGTATGGAGTTAACGGCAGTTGAATTGATGTCTCCCAAATAAAGTAGACTTGAACGTTACTTTGGTAATTCTGACATACAGATTTTTTTAAGCACCATCAGGCCCAGAAAATATTTTATGTGGACTCCTTGGAGGATCTTTCAGGGATTTCTTGACGAATTCTTCAGAACAGTTGTTATCTCACACCCTAGAATTTGCCACTTTAGCGTCTTTCAGGGCTTTGGACCTATATCCCAGGGGCCCACTTATCCTTAGGTTCTGCTCAGCTAAGGGTAGTTTTACAACCCCAGAAACTACCACCACCCCAAGAGCTTAGTGTGCAATAAATGAGAATGAGTGATATGCATTTGGAAAAGTGTGCAAAGGCCCATTTGTCTATGTGGGAGGAGTATGCCTTAATCTGTATATGTGTAACAATTAACAGTGCTTTAAGGAAGTGTATGATGCACAGTTACTTACATCTTAGTGTGTAGGTCTGTGGGCCTGTGCATGAAGCTGTGGAGATGCGTGGGAATGCTATGTGTAGAGGTGCCTGAAAGTGAGAAAGACGACCGGCTGCCCGAGGTAGGGGGGATGATTGACAGCAGACAGCCCCGCCCCCTTCCCCTCCATTCCTTCCTCCCCTGGTGCATGGAACTATCTTTTGAGTGCGGCAAGTTGTAGCGGGCACCGCTGACCGTGTTTCCCTTTGGGGCACCTCTTTATCTAGAAGCTGAGTTTAGTTTCTTCAGAAGTGAGCCACTTCGCCCCCCTACCCCATCCTCTTGAATAAGGAAACAGCCGCCAAGCATCAGCGGAGCCCCGATGAGCCGGGGCCGCGGAGCCGCTTAGCAGTCTCCCGGGACCCAGCTCCGGAGGAGCCGCAAGCATGCACCCTGGGTGAGCTGTTGCTGCCCCGAGCTCCTCTCCTCTTTCCTATTCTGGGCTACTTTGCCGGACCGGGACTATACTTGTACTTCTGTCATTACAGAGGAAGTGGGGGCAGGCAGCAAAAAGGGGTCGGGGGTCTATGGGCAGACGCAGGACCCCGGAGCCTAGAGAACCCATGTTATTCACCCTCCCTCCCGTTTCAGGTTGTGGCTTCTCCTGGTTACGTTGTGCCTGACCGAGGAACTGGCAGGAGCGGTGAGTCTCATCTCCCGACCCCTTTCCCTCCTCCTCCTTTGACCTCCTCCCCGTCCCACCTCTTGTGTTTGTGTTAGGGGGTTGCCGAGGGTTGCGCCATGAAACGGAGTTCACACCACTCTCATTTCTACTGGGAGTTAATGGGGTTCTTAGAAAGGAATAGCACAGTGTCAGGCTAATGCCTTTGGGACTCAGGCATCTTTCTGTTCCAAAACTTCGTAAGGGGTTGGGAAAATAAAAGTAGAAGACACAAGAGGCACGCATTTCTCAGCGTCTTCCCGGACGACTTAAAGATGACTGACATCTGATGCCTTTCTCTGTATCGATCTCCAAGGCAGAAGAAATGTAATTTTCCCTGGTTTACAAGAACATGAATTGGCACACAAGTTTGAAAGTGGGAGGAGTATACGAGAAGTGGGACTTGGAAGTACCGAGAATGTTGTTAGAAGTTAAACTTAAGTATTTTCTTGTGAGTCCTGTGACAGTACCAGGTGACAACATCTGGATTCTTTAACTGCCTGAACTGCACTGATACTACTAGATGATGTTCAGTTTCTGCCTGATGTTTCCTTTTACTGGTTTTCTCTATCATCAGAAAGTTAAAAGTTAAAGTGGTTAGAATAGGAAAAAAAAATCTTAAAGTTAACATTTCATAGGCTGTTTAGATATCATCCATCAAATCAGCTAGGGGCTGCAGGCAAAGGAATTTCTGTAGACGCTTGGTCAAGAAAAGTTTAATAGATCCCAGAAAGTAGTAATTCCAGTGGAATTACTAGGATAAGCTACCAAAGGTGGAGTGACCTGAATAATCAGAGATGCTGCAGTTTTCCAGACTCACTAGCAACTTATGCCTGCAGAAATAAAGTTAATCACTGAGTTCAAATACGAAGTTAACTATTGAGTACTGTTTCACTGTTCTATTTTAAAAATTATTAATAATTGCCAAAGTCATGCATGTACTCTATATGTGTGTGTGTGTATATATATGTATGTATATGACAGCTAAATATATATTCCAAATATTTACTTTGTGAGTTTTGACAATTTTCACTGATTGGCTCTATTTTTAATACTTTAAATATTTTTAAATACTATTTATAGAGCCATACTTAATTCAACCCAGTAAAATTACCTAATACTTTTATGGGAAAAAATGGATTACTTTGTCCTGGTGTATGTCTTTAAGAAAATATCAGAATAAAGTGAAATGACTTCTCTTATGAAAAGAGGATGATGCCAGAAAACTTGACTTTTAATGTTTTGTGACCCCTTAACTCAGAACATCAGCTTTTATGTAAGTAAATTCTAGATTTTGTAAGCAGAGGTATTGATCTAGTTTTCTGCACACTTCTCTTTCTGATTCCTGCAGTATACAAGTTTAGTTATATGTTACCTTGAGGCTCAATACTACGTTTATTGAAAATGCCAGGTTTTGATTAGTTAACAATTTGTCTGGGAATCTTGCCACTTATAAATATGTCATGCTTGGGCAGAATACCCTGCAGTAAAGCCTTTATTTCAGACTCTGGCTGATCGTATTCAGTGTACTTTTGGGAAAAGCATTAACAAATCATTCTATGGAGCCTTCCCAAACACTGCATCCTATCACTTGATAACTTTAAAAGGTACTAGAGGATGTTGTCTTCATTTCTTAGAAGTATTGAAGCATGTCTCCAAAATCAAGCACGACTTTGGTGTGTGGATTTTAGACTCTGTCCCATTGTTTTACCATGTCACCTGCTATGTCAGTGTGACTGACTTTGGTAAGACTAAAATAAACCTTGAGATACACTGACAGTACTTTATCTTTTGCCTTCAGTTCATAACTACTTCATTCACCTATTATTTACTTCTGCATTATATGTTTGACATTGTAAAGCCAATTTTTAATTTTTGGAAAAATGGCAAAGAGAAAGAGGAGAATAACAGGATAAGTTCTCAGAAGGTGACTTTGCTGAGGGGAAGTTTTTTCCTTTGTACTCTTTGTACTGGATTCTCATTTATATTGGCTGGTTCTCATCTTTTACTCTCAATTCCAGTTCATCATCTGGGTTTGTAATGTTTTCACTTTTCAGATGATTTTAAACATTTGAATTCTTTGTAACTTTTTGACTTATATTAGTGAAAAATAACTTATAAATAGATTGGCAGGAACTATGTTGTGCTTCACTATGACAAAGTCTCTTCACTGTGAGAGTTGCGTTGTCAATAAAGGAATACTGGTGAGCATTTAAGATAGGGTCATTTAGGTGCCTTTGAGTTCTTTCTTTGTCAGAACTTATAAGCCAGTACTTTTGAAGGGATGGAAAACTAAATGTTAAAACCCAGGATTAAATAATGAGTTTTCATTAAATTTCTTTTAAAAGAGTGCTGATCTTCATTTATTTGAAATATTTTCACAATTTATCTGAATGAGATAGAGCCTAGAATTTCAGAACATCCATAATGTTTTTTTGGTTAAGTGCCTAAGGCACCACACACAAAGATTTATTTAAACATAGTCTCTAACTCTGTAGAAGTTCACTTTCTCAGACAATGGTTGTCATTTTGTTCCTTAAAGGATAGGATACTTGGGGCTTCCCTGGTGGTCCAGTGGTTAAGACTTCAAGCTCCCAATGCAGGGGGCTGGGGTTTGATCCCTGGTCAGGGAAGTAGATCCTTCATGCCACAACTAAAAGATCCTGCGTGCCGCAACGAAGATCCCGCACGCCGCAACTTAAGACCCGGCACAGACAAATAAATAAATAAAAATATTTTTTAAAATATAGGATACTTAATGATAAATTATTATCAGCATCATGTTAGAGAAGATACTAGAAAGATCCATATCTCACCAAAGGCCAATATGTTTAGAAGTTAAAATATGTCCCAAATTAGTCAGGGTCCTCATGTTTTCTTCCCATTTTGCTCCAAATCTGCTTTCACAAGAGGATCTAATACAACCAGACATATTTAAAAGTCAAAGCCCAGCGGGAGAGTTATTTGAGGGGGGAAGAGTCAAAGGGGAGAAAACACCTGTCTATTATCAACTCTGCCTAGAGCACAGGTAAAGTGCCTTTAGCCACATTCAAATCAAGATCTGGTTGAAATACAAACTTCTTAAAGTTGTAACTTGCTCAGGTTGGTCCTTTCCAATGTGATTTTCAGTCATAATCACAGTCATCAAAGTATGAAGGGAGTGTTAAGGTTTTTCAGAGATGGAGAAAATCCCTTCCTAATCTAAGGATCAAGAGGAGTATTTGCCTTGTTTGGGCTGTCTCTAGGATTTTTCTTTTTTTCTCTTTTAAAACAACTTTATTAAGATATAATTTACATACCATAAATTCACCCATTTATGTATATCATTCAATGATTTTTAGTAAATTTACCAAGTTGTACAACCATCACTATATCCAGTTTTAGAACATTTTCATCACCCCAGTAAGATCCTTCGTATCCCTTTAATTAATCCCTATTTCCACCCCCCAAGCCTAGGCAAGCATGAATCTACTTTTCTACCTCTATAGATGTGTCTTTTCTGGACATTTCATATAAATAGAACCAATTAATATATAATCTTTGGTGTTTAGCATTTTTCATTTAGCATAATATTTTTGAAATTCATTCATGTTGTAGCATATATCAGTATTTTACTCCTTTTTTTTAGTATTGGTATTGGTATTTAGTATCGGTATTCCATTATGGATATACCCCATTTTCTTTATGCATTCACCAATTAATGGACATTTGGGCTCTTTCCACTATTGGCTCTTATGAACAATACCGCTATAAACATTAACATACAAATCTTTGTGTGGACATATATTTTATTTCTCCTGAGTAGATGGAATTGCTGGGTTGTATGAAAACTTTATATTTAATCTTTTAAGAAACTGCAAAACTGTTTTCCAAAGTGGCTGTACCACCTCACATTCCATCAGCACTGTATGAAAATTCCAGTTTTGCTACATCCTTGCCAACACTTGTAATTGTCTGTCGTTTTTATTATAGCCATCCTGGTGGGAGTGAAGTGGTGTCTCGTTGTGGTTTTAATTTGCATTTCCCTAATGACTAATCAATTAAGCATCTTTTCAAGTACTTATTAGCCATTTGGATATCTTCTTTGGAGAAATGTTTATTCAAATATTTTGCCCATTTGAAAATTGGATTGTCTTATTATTATGTTGTTGTAAGAGTTCTTTGTATATTTTAGATACGGGTCTTTTACCATATATACAGTTTGCAATTATTTTCTCCCAGTCTGTGGCTTATGTTTTCATTTTCTTAATATGAATTCTTAAAGTAGTCTTCTGCTTTGCCTGCTAGCAAATATCCTATATCAGCTAGCTATGAATGATTGGAATATATAACATATATATGTGTGTGTGCATGGACATCAAATATGTATCTTGGGTGACTAGGAATACTGATACATATGTATGAGTGCATCATCAAGTGAACCATCAAATGACTACATAAATAGGTAGCAATAGATGATAATGTAGTTATATTATTGACAGGTCAAAAGAAACATTTTCAGATAGGAGTGGAGGGGAAGATAGATATTATTTAATGTGTTACTAAAGAATCAGATAGATATATTACTATATCACAAATTTGTTTTATTATATATTTTGATGATTGGTTTCTATTGTAACCCCATGTATTTTATCGACTACATTTAAAAATATTTTTCTGAAAAGGAGTCTGTAGGCTTCACTAGACTGTCAGAGTAATCCATGGTATTGAAAAAGAACCCATCTAGTTATGCAGTTGGTTTTTACAATTTGTCACTGTCTAAGGCATCTTCAGGTGTGAGGGCATTTGTATTGACTACAAGTGCCAACAACCTTTTAGATTCTAGGCATATTATGGAGTCTCCAGTAAATATGCCCCTATATTCTATAAGATCATAGTCAAGCCAAATCACAGGAGCAAAGTGGGCTATTCCCCTAATTACTTCATTAATATAATAACGAAACAAATAGATAGACCTCAATTATCAATACATATTGGTGTTCGCTTGCCTCAATTTGTGCATAATTCCATAATTTCACCACCATGCTTGGAGTATAGACTTGTCCTATCCTGCATAGATGACAAGACATATACATCTAGAAAGAAGATATTAGGAAAGCACCATGCTGTATTAAACTACCAAGTCCTTTTAAGCTGACCAAATGTCCCAGTGAGGCAGATAATAGACCTCTAACTTGTTTTAAAGTCTAAATATAAATAGAACACCTGATAAGCATGCCCAAGGGAAAACAGTGACAGGAAAATTAGCTAAGAACAATTATCCACTCTTACCATCTGTAATTTATCCCTCTCCTAGGATATTTTTTCTTCTACAAACAATATTGAAGTCTCCTGCATTATAAAAACAAATAAAATAAAATTTTAAAAAACCAGGACTTCATTTTCCTCTGTTACTCTAACCCCCTCAATCACATTACCACCAAATTTCTGGTCATTTTCTACTCTTCTTCAATAGCCATCTACCCTTAAGCCTATTACAGTCTAGAAGGAGGCTATTCTACCAAAATTGCCCTCTTTCAAGTTACTAATGGATACCTAACTGCCAAGCCCAATGGTTTCATTGCAGTCCCCATTTTATCTGACTTCTTTACTGTAGTGCTTGGCATTTTCCAGTCATTCTCAAACCACCTTTCCCCCTTTGTCTTCCAAGTCACGATGCCTCATTGTTTCTCATTGCACTTCTCTGATTTTTTTTTGGGGGGGGGTGCACTGTATGGCTTGCAGGATCTTAGTTCCCCAACCAGGGATTGAACCCAAGCCCTCGGCAGTGAAAGTGCAGAGTCCTAACCACTGGACCACCAGGGAATTCCCTCTGATATTTTTATTTTATTCATTCAACATTTATTTATTGAGCAGCCATTGTATTCTAAATAGTATGCCAGGTTCTGGTGACACAGTGGTGAACAAGTCAGGCATGATCTTTGCCATCATGGAGGTTACAATCTTCATCACTCCCTGGTCATAAAATGGTGGTTTTGCTCAGCATTTTTATCCTTTGCCTTCTTCTTGCCTCAACAGTTTTAACTATGCCTCCTATACCTTAATGACTATCAAATTTTTATTTCCAGCCCAGATGTCTCCTTTTAGCTCCAAATATTTATTTCCAATTACCTACTAAGTACCTATATCTCAATTAGTTGTTACATACGAAGCACTTAAAATGGTGCTTAGAGCTTAGTATAAGCACTCAACGAATGCCAGGTCTTATGTTGTATTGCCCCAAAACACAGTGTATCTGAACATGAAATTATTTTCTAGTCTTTACCATGATACTCCAACCTGCTATCTTTTTTATCTTTGTTAAATGTCATCACCATCCACCCAGTTTCAAGCGAGAAACTATAGAATGAGGCACCAAACCTCATTATCTCCATCTCCACCAAGTTCTGTTAGTTTTACCAAAAACCTGCAGAATCCAGTTTTCTATTCATATTCTAATGGTTCCAAATCGCATCATCATATATAAATACTCTCCTAACTAGTTTTTCTACCCCCTGACTCCATTCTAATCTCTACATTGCCACCAGAGTTATTTTATTAACAACAAATCCAACTATGTTATCTCCTGATTTAAGTTTTGTTGGTTTCTTGTTTCTTCCAAGATTGAAAATACATACTCCTTGGCTTGACACATTTAAGGGCCTTCATTATCTGGCCCCAACTACCATTCCAGCCTCATGTCTGAGTGTTATTTCCTGCCACCTCTCCTTCTCAAACTCATAGTGTACATTACGCTTCATTCAGACTGAACTTCTCTCCATTCCCAAACTACTTTATATTCTTTCACATTTTTTTGCTTTTCTATATGCCGTCCCCTCCATCTGGAATGTCTTTCTCCACCATTTACACCTTCTCTTCCTAGTGAACTCCTACTCAATCTTTAATACCCAGATAAAAATGTTTCCTCTAGGAAACAGTCCCAGTCCTCTTCAGAAAGAATTTATTCTTCCTTCCCCTGTGCTTCCAAAACTCTTTGGGCCACTTTGGTGGAACCTACCACATAGTTGTGAAATTCCTATGTTTGTGTGCAATGTTGCCCTCTTCAAATTTATGATGTCCAGGATACTGCCAAGCATTTAGGAAGTGATCAATAGATGACTTCCAAGTGAGTAAACAGATCTGCTCCTAATGGCCTGTAACAACTGCCTTTTCCTTGTCTCTCTTGAGAATTACAAATGTTAACTCTAATAACAGTTGCTTTGATGGAAAAATAACAACCTTGTTCAATGGCATAATGTTTAAGAGAAAGGACTCTGGAATCAGACTTATGTTTGAATGCTGCCTCTGCCCTCTGTGTGACGTAAGGCAACTTATTTTACCTTTCTGAAACTCAATTTTCTCATCAGTAAATAAGGGACAATAACACCTTCCTCCTGAGAGTGTTGGGTGATTAGAAGGGAGAACGTATGTGTAGTTACCATTCACAAGGTAGTTGCTAAATCCCCACTCTATCCCCCTATGGAAAAGTATTCTCCATTTCTTTTGCTGCTGAGGGAAATTTTTAAAGTATTTCCCAATTTTGACAACTGATAAAAAGAGATGCCAGGCAAGGCTCTCGTTTTGTAGATTGTATGTCTAGAAGAATGGTCGTGTTTCTCAATTGCCCCCTTGTCTCTTTTTCCCTCTTCTACCACTTTAATCATGACATATAATTACTAGTGCTTTAAGTTTACAAAGCACTTTCTCAATATTATCTTATTAGCAGCTCAAGACTACCCTGAGAAATATATAGGGCAAATATTCTCAGCTCAGAGAGATTAATTGATTTCTCTAAGATCACAAATCCAGCAAATGGCAGCATTTGGGTTAAAACCCACTATACTCTGCTGTCTCTCTAATTCAGGCATCTTATCATGTCTTATATGGACTCCCAAACCGACCTGACTTCCTCTGGTTTCAGTCTTCCCCTGCCCCCCACCCCCTCTCCTGATCGCCATCCTCTGCAAGCAAGGGGCCTATTCTGAAATACAAATATGATCATGCCACTCCAAGTTCCCCATACCTATCATCATCTGGCCCTGCCCGCCCACCCAACCCCATCTCCTGTTACTGTTCTCATTCTGATGTTTAGACCACAGTTTGCTTTTGATGTTGGCTCAGCATGCCAACATCCTCCTGCTTTGCCTTCTGCTTGAAACACCCTTCTTTTCTCATCCTCTTTCTTCCTCCTGTCTCTGCAGATGGACTTAGTATTTTTCCCTTAAGGCCCAGTTTAGTGAATGTTTTTCTGAAATCTCCCCTTCTTTCCAGCCTTCTGTCTCCCCCTCTGTTTTTCCTTCTTTCCTTCCTTCAACAAAGATTTATTTAGTGCCTTCTATGTGTCAAACACTGTGGCCATCCCTGTTGTTTGAAGGACCATAGCAAGTACCAAGCCAGTGTGGCTGGAACACAGGGAGGGGGAAGTAGAGGGAGGGAGGTGGAAGACTGTGTGAGATGAGGCTGGAGGAACAGGAAAGGACCAGATATATCCTGCACTCTTTTTGTTTTGTTTTGTTTTGTTATATTTATTTTATTTATTTGGTTGCACTGGGTCTTAGTTGCGGCACGTGTGCTCCTTAGTTGCGGCCAGCGGGCTCCTTAGTTGTGGCATGCATGTGGGATCTAGTTCCCTGAGCAGGGATCGAACCCAGGCCCCCTGCATTGGGAGCACAGAGTCTTAACTACTGCGCCACCAGGGAAGTCCCTACCCTGCACTCTTATTGGCTCCTGATTCCTTAGAGCGTTTACCTAATGCCTGCGCTAAGGTGTTATTTCTCTGGTGGAGTGTAATAGGCGTTATAGTTATTGCTGGCCACCATCTCTGTGTCTAGCACTGGCAAACCCTTATGCTTGGAGGGCTCACTCCTGTGGCACATATCTACCCCTTCCAGATTTATAAAATTTAGGTAAGTCGTGAGGTTTGTGTCTTTTCTTCAGCTTTTTTGGGGGGTTCCATGTTTTAAATCTGGAGGTCTATTTCCTGATTTTTTTCCCTTTATGGATTATAGTGTGGTTAAAAAATAAAGAGCTCCATATTTAGAGCTAAATGTTTCTCAGTTCAGATAAAGACTCCAGCGTTAATTATGGCCTTAGGAGAAATCACTAAATGTATTATTAGCTGAAAAATTATTACTATTGTTGTTATGCTGCCCCCATCACTCACTGTGACTGCCTTTGCACTAAAAATGAGTGGTGAACCCATTTTGGGGGCATTTTTAGAGTAAATTGCTTAATTATGTGTTGAATTTGTATTTCAAGCTCCCTAAAGGGAGAAGAGTTAGAATTGTTATATTTGTTCCAGTTTCTCCAAAGCCACTTGTACCTCTGCTGCCCTACCTTTGTGACTTCCTGTAGAGACCAGGGTACCAACTGAAGATGATGTCTGAAGACACCTCTTCAGGCATCTTTGAAGTCCCATTTCCCTTTAGTCTAACAACAATAGAGCTAGTTTGCCATTATCTCTCAGTCTGGTTGCTTTTACTGAGGGGGAGTTGGTGTTCTTCAGTGGAAATGTCCCTGGCCCTAAAGTTCTAACAGTATTTACCTCAGAGAGACCAGGCTTTCCCAGAAATGTCTGGGACTTCTGGCCAAGAGACTGAATTAGTCCTTTGGGAGACACATTTTCTCTGGGGAAGAGAAGGAAAGTTAAGTGGTATTTCTCCTTTGCTCTGTAAATCTTTGAGTGACCATTTTTCCTTATCCAGAGCAAAGAGAGTTGGCCGAGAAAATCTAAAATGCCTAGAATCTCTAAATTCTGTTTGTGAGTGTAGCAGATCCCTTGAGAATGAAGATCAACTTGAGATTTATAAGATTTATGTGACCTTGCCTTGGCGATAAGATTAAGTTGCAAAAATACTCGCCAGCATCTAGATACCCAGAACATGTGCATAGATAATAATGTTGGTGTTGATGCTGATAATGATGAAGAAGAATGATTAGAGCACTCTTCAAAATTTACAGCAGTAAACCCTGTCCCCCTGAACAAAATCTTATATGACCCCCAACATAAAAACTGAAGTGTTTTGCTAATAAGTCAAAGTTTTTAATATTTATTTGTAAAGTCAGTAAGAAGGAAGAGAATGAAAAAAAAAACATAAAATCTGAAATTAAGAGCTATGGCAGTCTTAGTCTCCAGTTTATTCCTGTGTGGAGAAAATTCTGATGTACCCAAATAAGTAGTGGCTTTTTACTTAATAGTATGTCTTGTCATCTCTGGATACTCTTCAGTTAAACAGACATAGCAAGAAAATCTATATTTCTAGGTATACATACACTACTCTCTCTGTCCTCTCACTTTCATTCTCTCTCTTTCTCACATACACATACATAAACACACATACACACACATAAACACACATTGCCAACTTGACAGCACAGATTAGCGCAATCGGTGGTGGTTTCTGATGTGTGAATGATTGGTGTGGAACCCATTTGAATGGTACATGCTGTGTTTTATTGCAGTCTTAAAATAGTTTAAAATATAATTTTTAACTGAAATTAAAATCAGATGTTGTGGAACTGTTGAAATACCGCCACCATTTAAAAACACTGTATTATATGATAATCCAGCATCAAACTTCATAGATCAGAATGAAGTGTTCTAGAAAGTGAAAGAAGGAAGAGTTCAGTATGGATTGTAGTTAGAGAAACCTTCACAGAAGTAAAATTTGTGCTGGGCCTTAAAGGACTCCTAGAAAATAAATGATAAATGTGGAGACGGGATAGTCTAGATTTTTCCAGAACATCCCCGATTTCAAGTTTTCTTCTCTAGGTCTCTATAAATATACTTGTATTTGTCAGGACAGATGATTTATCACTGATAGTTAAATGTACTCCTATTAAATATCAAAGAGACAAGCTGATCAGACCATGAGCAAAAACATGGAGGACGTATAAGGGTGCAGTGTCTTTGAGGAAATTAGAAAAAGGCACACTTTCCTCTAGGCAGTCAGAGCTCCCTGCCATGCCTCACTCCTTGCTGAGCAGCAAGCAGTGTGGATTTCAGCCTCCATGTGCCTCCTCAGTCAAGGTTCCTTTTGCAGTGAACCCCATGAGCAGTCATACACTGCAGCCCTAGCAAGAATGAATATGGTTGAATGGAGGACAGCGAGAAGACCTACCTGGGTAAAGCACCGGAGTAGAAGGAAATGATTATGGACAGCTGAGGCAGGGTTAGGTTATGGATGTCTTAAAACCCAGGCAGAGAGAAAAAGTTGGCTACAAAGTGCTGTGCTGATTGCTATTTGAGGGAAATACTGACATGATCAGTGGGTCTTTTGCCCACTCTTCTTATGTCAGACAAGTGCCTGTACATATAACTCCCTGTATCCTATATATCCAACGTAAATACACATATACATACCAAGAGTGTACTGTTTTTATTTTTATTGATTTCTTTTTATTTTTATTGTAAAGACTACTCCCTAGCTTTAACCACAGTCTTTGCCTTTACTTTCTTGCCTTCTATGTATTATCCTAAATCACCACTTTTATTCTTCCCCTCCTCAAGAAGTTATAACATCACCCAGATGCCTACTCCATTAAAACATTGTAGTTCTCCCCACCACCCCCAAATCTCTCCCTACTGGACCACCTGAAGAATTTAAGGCACAGTGGTCAAGTTGGAAGAGATCCGTAGCGTTCTTTGGTTTAATGTCCAACACCTGTTTTGAACCCTAAGCCTGCGATCTCCAGTCTTGAAGCCCTGAGACTGGCTTGTGGCTCCCACTTTCCCTAATGGCTGTGACAACCAAAGGTGCTGAGAGAGATGGCAGCTTCTTCGTCCACTGACTCCCAGTTTATACTCTCCCTGTCAGACTATAAGTCAGGGAAGAAGAGAGATCTGACATAAAACATTGTACTTTAGAGCCAAATTGACAGCACTTCCTTTCTCCATTTTGAAGGATCTCCCTATGCATTTCTATGTGTACATTTATCTGTAAGTTTGGTTATGCCCTCCTGTATACCTGTGAGAGTATGTATTTATTTAACTTTTTTTGTTTGTCAGGTTTTTTTCTTTTTCGTGTTGTGTCTTTTACTGTCTTTTTAAAATATGAAACAATCTCAAAATTACAGAAAAGCTTCAAGTATGCTACAATAATTTTCTATTTAACCATTTGAGAGTAAGTTGCCAATATGATCCGACATCACTCCCAAATACTTTAGTGTATATTTCCTACAAACAAAGATATTCTGCTATGTAGTCATTTTTTCTCTTAAAAATTATTATGAAATATTTTAGGCAACAGGAATGTTATTTATATAATATTATGTAAAATAATATAATGAACATATATAATAATGCAATTAAACAAAATATGATGAATATATGACCATCACCCAGATTAAGAAATAAAATGCAGTTGAAACCACCTGTGTATCACTCCCAGCCCCACCTCCACCATCTTGAATTTGGTATATATCATTCATTCCTAAGATGGAGTTTCTAAGTGGGTTTCAGGTGGGTCTGTAAGTGCCCTGAAACTGTATGTAAAATTAGATATGCATGTACATTTTTCTGGGGAAAAGGTCCATAGCTTTGATGAGATTTACATGCATAAACGTAAGCTGTGTGTGACGTAGCAGAGTTCACAGAAAAATAGTCTACAGTTTAGCGCATATCCTTTTCCGCCACTCATTTATTGCTTAGCTCTTTGTATTCTGGCTTTCTCCCCAACCAATTCACTGAGATTCATTTGATTAGGTCACTTCTTAATCACCAAATTCAATTGCTTCTTCTCAGTCCCCATCCTCACTGAACTACCAGTAGCATCTTACTCTTGACTCACTTCTTCTAGACTCTTTCCCTCGCCTTGGTTTCTGCACTCTCTTGACATTCTTCAGTCTCCTCATCTGAAAAGTATGATACCTACCTCATATGGTGGTGATGGTTAGTTAAAATGTTCTTAAAGTGCCTGATTGTTGTATGTGCTCAATAAACTGTAGCTATTATTCGCAGTCAATTCTCATACCACTGTGATGTGTCTGATCATCCCCCAGCCCCCTATTTAAGGTGTTATGAATGGACAGAGGTCATGCCAGGAAGACAGCCTGCAATTACTGCCTCAGCTTCCTGCAGTGCTGTTCATTAGCCTAATAGTAACCCCTATACCTATTAATAGTTCTCCTTAGGGCAGGGTCAGTGATCCTAAGAGTCTTTAAGAGAAAATAATTTAGGTGAAGTCTAGTTAGCCTTGAATTACATAGGGATATAATTTTAAATTTCATCCCCCAAAGTTTGTAATGCTGTCCTCAGCCTGGTCACCTTTAAAAACCTCAGATGGTCAGAAGTTAGTTCTCCTTTCCTTGTTTGTTCAGCTTTTTGCCCACTCTCCTACTAAACAGACTGACAAATGTAGGTGCCAACTCTATTACGAAGGACACCTGCTGGCTTCAAGCTGGCCTAGGGCCAGTTATCCTGGACAGGCCATTGAAGAGCCATATGACTTTCAGACACTATTTACTTGGAACAGAATGAGAGGAAGGATTTATATCAAGTTACCAGTCCCCTGAGTCTGCCCTGTCCTGAGCTGTCCTCTTTATCCTTCACGTCCTCTATTAGCTGCCAGTAACAGTGACATACTTTTGTTCATATGCATAGCAGAACCGTAAAATATCTGAGGGCACAAACCTCTGAGAAGCACCAAAGCCCTCACTGAGGCCCATCAGCTAAGAGAAAATCAGCCAAGTTATCTTTGCCCTCTGTTAGTTAGAGTGCTTGACCTCATAACTGCCATCCCTTCGATCAGGATAGGCTAGGTTATGTTGCTATAGCAAACTACTCCCGACATCTCAGTGGCTTAAAATAACAAAGATCTATTTTTGGTTCACACTGCATGTCCATCATGGGTCATCTGGGGGACATTATGTGGTCCTCAATCTAGGACCCAGATGGAACAGCCACCATCCGGAACACTACTGATTGTTGTAGCAGAGGGAAAGAGAGCTCTGCAGGTCTCACACTGGACTACCAATAAAATCTTATTTCTGTATGTGACACATGTCACTTTTTTCATATACCATTGGTCAGCCTTGATCAGAGACCAACTGGAGGCCAAGAAGGGCAATCCCACCATGTGCCCTGAAGGTGGAGAGCTGGAAATATTCAGTCACACTGTTACTTAATGTTCTCTGTAGAAAGACATCCCTGGTCTCTCTAGCCCTGTCCCTTTCCCTGGGACATCTTGCTAAGTCACTTCCCTTCGATTTCACTCATTCTTGTTTATCTGCTTCTGTAAAAACCAAGCTACTTCTTATCAGTTTGGTAATTATTGTGCATACCGTAGTAGGCTGTGTTGTTTAATGCAAGTTTTTTTTTTCCCCTTGATTTGAATTCCTTCGGCCTCTTTGGTGTTCCTGCAGTTGTATGCTGCTGTGATATACAGAGGTATTAGCTTGAAATAGTTTTGTTTCAATAAAATGCTGTCTTTCGGACTCTTCCTCACCTCCTGCTGTTTACAGTTGTAAGTAACAGAATAGCTATAATTCTGTGATCCTCTGACCATAAAGATGGGATTAAATGACTTGCCCCAGGGTGTGTAGTTAGTTGGTATTGGAGGAGCCTGAACTAGAACTCAGGTTTTCTGACTCAGAGTCTGTTTTCTTTTTATTACACCAGGCCCTATTATAAAGAAAGTTGTATAACTGGCAGCTCTGTAATTTACTACCAGAGATGACTGGTAACAACAGAACCTAGTCTTTAATCTTGAACAGAAGGAATTTTCCACTTAAATGTCTCCTTTGGAGTATTTTGATGAATTCCATGTCATAAAATCAGATTCCTGGGATTCCGATGCCAATAAGTTTGTGTTCTTTCTTGAAGCAAATAAACAACTGGCCCTGAATGAATCAATGACATGATCCTGACTATCTGTACGACTCAAACAAATAAGGACTTTCACTTTATCTCAACCTAGAATAAGGCATTGCACGCATTGTGTTTTTGCAGGTTTGTTTCTCACTAGTATTTAGAATGTGAGACAATGTTCAAGGCTTCAAATTACAAATGGTATCAATAGCTTAGTGAAAGCATTACTGCACAAGCTGTGTCAGCCTGTCTCAATTTGGAGTTAGTTTTTATGTGAACTGCTGTGGGCTCTCCTCAGGTATAGTTTACTCTAAAGCTCTTCAGTGGCACTTCTAGTGTTAACCAAATTCACTATTGATAACTGTTTAAGAAAAGGCCCTACCCAGGTACTTCCCTGGCAGTCCAGTGGTTAAGACTCCACACTGCCAATGATGGGGGCACAGGTTTGATCCCTGGTTGGGGAACTAAGATCCCACATGCTGCACCGCCTGGCCAAAAGATTTAAAAAAAAAAAAAAGGCCCTAGCCAATGAGACTATCACTAAAAATCATAGATAATAAAGGAGGCATCTCTAATACAACAAGCCCTAACACACAGGCATAGAATTCTTGTTAAGATATGAACAAATATGACATGGGTGGTCCAGGGTATCTGCAGATAACACGAACCTCTGCCCAGGCTTAATAGAAGAATACACCATTTTATATACATTCAGTAATATAAATTGTAGGTTAGGAAGAAGGAACCTTTTTAAAGAATGCCACACAGAACCCATTAGGATGATATTCTGAATTGTTCCAATACTTTGCCTTCTGCTATCAGGTGATCTTGATTACTGTTTAGACACTAAAACCCAGCATTATTGTCATATAGAAGCACAATGCTAGATACCTGAGAACACTGGCCATTAGTGCAAACTCAAAGCCAATTTCTCTTATATTATATCTGTGGTGATAGAATATCTTCCATAATGTTTTCTCACAGAGTCCTTTGCCATAGTCATTTAGCTACCAGGTCAATTTTTTTCCTCATGGAAAATCTCACACATGAACAAAGCAGAGAGAACAGTATCATATGACCTCATGTTTCTATCACCCAGCTTCAACAATTATCAATTCATGGCCAATCTGCTATGAGGTCTTTATGAGGATTATCATAATCATTTGCATTTCATGGCTATGAACTATTTTTTAATATCTTTTCACTTTTTTATGGCAACTGTAAGTATAAATATTAGGCTTTTACGTAAAGAGGATTTATTCACACCACCAGAAAAATAGTTTTCAAAATATTCATATCACTAGAATAGCTCAACTGCAGATGTTATCAACCAATTTCCTAAGAAATTCTTAGAGTCGAGGGAGCCAACATCCTTCTATCAGGATCTATCCATTGTATCAAAGGCTAGAAAAGGACCACTGCTTCTCACATTGTGGTCTATCAACCTTTGGGTATCAGCAAATGTATTCTTGGGGATCTATAAGTTCTTAACGTTAAGAAACATTCAATGGAATATTACTCAGCCATAAAAAGAAATGAAACTGAGTTATTTGTAATGAGGTGGATAGACCCGGAGTCTGTCATACAGAGTGAAGTAAGTCAGAAGGAGAAAAACAAATACCGTATGCTAACACATATATATGGAATCTAAGAAAAAAAAATGTCATGAAGAGATTAGTGGTAGGACAGGAATAAAACACAGACCTACTAGAGCATGGACTTCACAGGGAGATCAGCTAGGTGGTTTGTGACCACCTAGAGGGGTGGGATAGGGAGGGTGGGAGGGAGGGAGACGCAAGAGGGAAGAGATATGGGAACATATGTATATGTATAACTGATTCACTTTGTTGTAAAGCAGAAACTAACACACCATTGTAAAGCAGTTATACTCCAATAAAGATGTTAAAAAAAAAAAGAAACATTCTTCCGATATCAAACTGGTAATAATCCTTCTGAGTGTTCACTCTTGTAGTCATGTTGAATTCTTTTATCCGTACTTATCTTTTAAAATGGCAATGCATTATCAGAAGGCATTTTTATAAAATAAGATTTGACTTTCTTTGTCAGTGTTTCTCAAATAGATCCGTGAATCCATTCTGTAGTTCCTTAGAGTTCTGAAGGAGGAGAAATCCCACTCTGAGGGAAGAATACCGGAAAAATTGAGAGTTTTATCACACAAGTTACGATTGAAACTAATAGATAGGCCCCAAAGTTTAGTTGTGCCCCTTTCTGAAGAATATAAGGTTGAAAAGTTAGTAGTGGAAAATAACATTATAAAGGTGTATTGGAACTGCATTATTTAAGTTAAAACGTAATACCTTACTATAAGGTTGAGGAGTCTGTACTTTTATATTTTCTGTCAATATGATATTGTTTTATGTGAGGTCGGGGATATTGTCTTCTTTAAGTGTGGATTCTGTAAACTTGGGAGGCTCAGTACGAGAATATTTTGGCAGTCATTTTCTACTCTCATGTACAGTGTAGAAGCCTGTCTCCATATCAAGGTAGGATTCTATACCGGGTTTTAATACTCTGTAAATAAAACAATATTCACTCTATATTCATCTCCATCGGTAAGCATTGAAATTGACACCAGTGAAGGTTTTAGTACTTTTTTGTCATGCAGAACTGAACACTATTTTAATTTTATACCTATATTACATGTAACAATGATCTGCTAGGGGGAGGACTCCTATCTGCTGAAACACAGGTTACTCAGTGGCTTTGGAGAAGTCTAAGCAGGTTTTGGGATGCAAACTTACTAGTGCTTTCATTTTTCACTCCAGAGTTCTGAAAGGCAAGACCATAGCTTAAGCTATTGTATGTAAATTAATGTCTGCTACTACCAATAATACAATAACAATAGCAAAAGAAGATGATAAGGCCGTGTGCCAGTCGTTGTACTAAGGATCTTATTTACTTTTTTATTTCATCCTCACAACAGCCTAAGGATAGTAGGGTGAGAGGATCTTCCTTCCTTGTTTGCTTGAGGTACTGTTGATATCAGGTAGTGTACATTGGTGGAAGGCACTAGAGCTCATCTGTTTGTATCTCCTATGGGCAGTTTCTCCATCTTGCAGTGGGTTGTGTCGACTGAAAAAAATGCACAACCCAGAAGTTGAGAATTATGGGTTTTTTGGCAGAATTTCTGAGGACTCAAACCCGGGAAGCAGCAACCTCTCAAATAGCTCTGAGGAACTGCTCCGAAAGGGTAAGGGAGGAACGAGGATATATAGGAGCTTTGCAACAAAGACCAGGTAGTCGGAACATCAAAAGATTACTGTTATTAATTAAAGAAAACCAGATATCTCCAGTTAATGAATTTAGTGCTTTTCTCTGTATGGGAAGATGCAAGAGTCTGGGCTCATTGAAATCATTCCTTTGATATGCACCTTACCTATCTAGGGCCAGTAATGTATCCTGTTCTTTCCTATCCTGAGTCCCCTCAGGGTGCACCTTTGGAGGTAGCTGCAGTGACTGAGGGCATCCTTTGTTTGCTAATATGACAGGCAACATTTTTCATTCGCAGTTGCTACTGCTATAACACTCATTCTCATAGCAGGGTATGAGTACTTCATCAGCATCTAAATTTACATGCAGTTAACAAAATCTCTTTTATGTGTACTCTCTCATTTGATCCTAGCAGGAACACTATGAAATAGGAAAGGAAAATATTTTACAGTAATATACTCATTTAGGATGAAAAAATGGAGGCTCAGATACTTCTTACTCGCTTGAGGTACAAGACTTCTTCACATCACCTTCTGCTCCTGTTATATTCAATCTTGACTCCTCTTGAACTGTTGAAAGTATATTCATCTTTTTTTTTTTTTGGTTTTTTTTTTTTTTTTTGCTTAAAAGGGAGACAGAAACTAATCTTCATTTACTATATATCTTTCACCTAACATGATGTCAGGCATACAACAGGCACTTGATAAATGCCTGTTGACTTGGATTGTTAGATTTTATACTTAAATAGAAGAAGAGCTATGAGAATAAAATAAATTTTAGATAAGGCTTGCCATTAGTATGTGGCTATTCATTAAGCTATATAGTCTTCTATACCTTCCTAGGAACTCCCTGCTACAGAAGGGCCCCAAATGTTTTACCTGCCATTTATCACATACTGTCTAAAATTAGACTATTATAGATCCATTCCCTTGGCCACTGATACTCCTAGACATTATCCTTAATTACATATATTTCTAGAAAGTACAGGTCATTTATAGATAAGTACAAAATATTTTTTTTTAATCTTTGCTGAGTGTTTGGCCAGGGTAGTTTTGAAAGAGGTAAAAGATCATGTTGGAGCATGGATCACTACTAGGGAGAATTTTGAAGGAGTGTATTAACAAATTGTTTATTATCTACTGTAACAACAATAACTAATACTTGTTAAGAATAACTATGTGCCAGGGAATTCCCTGGTGGTCCAGTGGTTAGGACTCCATGCTTCCACTGCTGGGGGCCTGGGTTCGATCCCTGGTCAGGGAACTAAGGTCCCACAAGCTGTGCAGCCAAAGAAAAAAGAATAACTATGTGGCAGACTCTGTGCCTTACTATTATTACTATTATTATCTCATTATTACAAATGAGATACCTGAGACTCAGAAAAGCAAGTGGCAAAACAGTGATTTAAACCAAGGTCTGACTAAACCCAAATCTCCCATTCTTAACCATTACCCTGTACTACCTAATCAGTGGGAGTAAGGAAAAGAAGGGGAAAAGAATGAAAAGGAATGTATAAATTGTTGCTAGGAAGATGCCCAAGCCAAACATTGACTTAAGTCACAATGGAGACTTCAAATCTGTGGGCTCAAGTCCTATGACAGGTATTTTGGCCTGGATTCCCCCTAGGTAATCACCTCCCTTTCATTCAGCATTACTGGCTATTTTGCCTTTACTTGTGCTTATTTACTTAATCACTTTGGTCTTCATTATTGCTGTTTCTCAAGTGGAGCTTGAACAATGTAGTCAGATGTTCTTTATATAAATCTTATCTCCAATGTGTAGCTCAAAATGTATTCCTTATAAATTCTTGTCATGCAAGGCTACTCGGAATAATAAATAATACGTCAGGAGAGTTGCTTTTTGCAACTAGTAAATAGAAAGTTTGATCATTCTTCCGGAGTGAACTTTAAACAACCCATTCTCACAGGCTGCAGTGTTGAATAATAATGATGACGGTATCTGTCCACTTGTGTTTAGGCCTCTCATATGTTATCTGAGTTGAGCTACTCAGCAGTTAATATGAGAGAGGTAGCAATTATTATACCCATTTTATAGATGAAAGGGACTGAAGCTAACTGATTTTAAGTGGTCACCTGGCTGATAAGTAGAAACGTCATTTACAGAGCCACAACCTGAATTCAGTGGTCTTCCAACAGTCCCACATTATTTGCTTTTCTGTCCATCCTGTGACTTGATACATCCCATCTTACAAAGAGATCTGCTATTTTATTGCAAGCCTCTTCTGTGAATAAATAAATGGTACAGACATTAAGTCCTAGAGTAGTCAGTTGGGGTGGTTGAGGGGAGAGCCCATTTGGGAAGAGGATAATCAGGGAAGTTTCCTTGTAAATTTGAGTTGCAGGATGATATATCAATTTCCCTCCTTCTTTGATAAATCCCATAGGTGGGAAAAGGATATGTTTCCCTGAATCTAAATTGATGGGGGTAGATATGTGCTGATAGAGATTGGTGAGCATGTGTAGAAGTGGGAGGGTGTTGTTCGTAGACCTTTCAAAAGTATGTTTACGTGAAACGAAGTCGTTGGACGAAGAGAAATCCTACTCACCTGCCAAGGTCCATTCAAATTGCACTACTTCTGCAAAGCATGCTGGGACCATTCCATTAATCTCCCTTTTCTCTAAAATCCTCTAATAATTACGGTCTAGACTGGAGGTTGCAAACTGGTGAGCCATGGTCCAAATCTGGCTCAAAGATGTGATTTGTTCTAATCGTGCTGTATGCTACAGGTAGAACTCTGTTGGCTTTCCTGGACAGGAGGGCAGGACTTTGAGCCTGCAGGCTTGCCACAATCCCCCAGCAAGGCCCTCCAGATGCTCTGGTGTGATGAAATACAACCATACTGGGAAAGCCAGGTTTCAGCAATTCGTAGCTAAGGATATGTGTGGTTCATTGAGCAAGATGACCCTCTCCTTCCTCAGCACTGATGTAGAATACATTTAGAAATGGTCTCAGCTAATGCATCTCCACAACTGGAGAGAAAAGAGAAAATGGCACCAAACTTTCTTAGAGATTAGATCACTGCCCTATTATATTTCTTTCTGCTTCAGATCATTGTCCACTGAAATTGATTAAAGTCTTGTAGTTAACAGGCAGATTGAATATAATCTTTTCCCCCTCAACCTATTAGTCACTGACTACTGAGCATAACTCTGAGAGGTCTGATTAGAGAGTTCCATTAAAAATCGTCATACAGTGCATTTTCCATGTCTCTATGAATTTCCCTTTGCTATGTGCGCTGGCCATAGACTTAACCCTCAACCCATGCATTTTGTAACAAATGAGATGGGGAGAGAGTGAAACCTTTAATTAGTGTCTCTTGAGGATATGATGGTTCTGAAGAGCTTTGCGTAGATGAGAATCACTAGATATTATCTACATGGTCCCTGAAAACCAGTAGTAATAGATGTTTAACTCCTACATTGCCTTCAGTCTTTGTGAACCTCCAGAGTGCCATGGACCTAGGCTGGGAAAACTAGTTCTGAATAGACTGTCTAGAAGCCAGGCAAAGTCAGTGCATCCTGGTTGCAGTAAAGCAGTGGGAACTGCCTGAATGCTGCTAGAAGGATGGCAGGGTTAAATTATCTCTTCTCTTCGGGGTCCTGCAGAGTGTGATGAATCAGCTCAGATGGGCTAGACTGACCCTAGCCCCCCAGTGTTATGATTAACTTCGTAAGCCAGGCAATCCATTGACTCAATTCCATCATATAGACTATTTCCTTTCTTTTAAAATGTGTGAAGATTAAATCTATCATCTTCTTACACCTGAACTTTAACATTCGTACTTTCATTTGGAGATTCACATCTTTACACACTAACTTTGTGTGGGATTGTGTTGCCGCCTCCCTAACATGATCCCCAGATAGTCTTTTTACCTCTTATTACTTTGACTGATGTAGCAATCCTCCTGTGTGCCATTAAGACTACTAAACATTCAGGGTATATAACCTACTCTTCCAAATTCCACAATAAGGGTACTACCAACCTTCAGTTTCCCCAAACAACAGCAAATTAGTCAAATGATATAGACTGCCCAGCAATGACTAACAAGACCTTTCAAAAGAAAGTCACTTCCCTAGCTTTGATTATTTGGCATGCATATACCAAATCAATTTCACGGTACTCCAAGCTGTGCAAACTTTTTGATTGTGCCAGAATTTTGTTGAATTAGCTGAACATGAAATTCAATGTTTTGTTTCCTGGATCAGGGAAATGCCTTTGTTCAGCTAACGGGTGTGTACCCCCTGGAATCACTATACATTGGCTGTCAGAATCCCGGAACCTTTCCTATGTCAACTGGGCTCCCTTTTCATTCAGTGGAGTTGGTGCCTAAAGTGGTTGGGTGCCAGAGGGTCACAGGAGAGGCAAAGGCATTTTAGTGTTTTTATCAAATTAGTAGGGTGTCGACTAAAGAAAATTGCCCAACCTAAAAGTTGAGAATTATGTTTATTTGGCGGACTTTCTGAGGACTCAAGCTGGGGAGGTAGCCTCTCAGATAGCTGTGAGGAACTACTCCAAAGAGGCAAGGGAGGAGCCAGGATATATAGGAGTTTTTGCAACAAAGACATCAGAAGATTTACCGCTAGTTAAAGAAAACCAGTTGTCTCAGGTTAATGAATTTAGCACTTTTCTCTGTATGGGAAGATGCAAGAGTCTGGGTTCCTTGAAATCATTCCTTTGATATGCACCTTAGCTCTCTAGGGCCAGTATCCTGTTCTTTCCCATCCTGAGTCCCCTCAGGGTACGCCTTTGGGGGCGTAGCTGCAGTGGCTGAGGGCTTGGCTGTGGACAGCCCATTTGTTTCCATCCTGAGTTCCCTCAGGCTCACCATTGGTCCGGGTAGTGACTGATGGCTTGATGGCCTCAGCATCCTTTGTTTGCTGATATGGCGGGCAGCATTTTTAATTCACAGGGGGCAGGGGTGGGGTTGTGTGATCCCTCCACAGATCTCCTACAAACCAAAAATGGCCCCTCAAATGGCACATTATGATAATGATGCACCCTTATCCCTCACCTCTGCTTCCTCATCCTTTCTGAATTTATGGAAGTTTTAGATTAAGTAGAATGCTCCTTCACGTAATAAGCTTAAGACATGTTAAGCAGCAAGAAACTACCTCTGTTATCAAACTTATCGTGAGAGGGATATAGAAACTCTAGCCGGTGTGCCGTACTGCATCTGATATTTCTGAGAGAATATAAATCGTTGTTTGTCCTAAGTTGTGCCAGATCATCTAGCTAATATAATTAGAGTGAGTAGTAATAAACCAGTATTTACATATAATACTTGTTTGGGGAAAGCTAGATAAACCTACAAATCTACTGACACCATCTCTCACTCCTTTTCCTGGGCAGGCATTTTGGATGGGTCCCAAAACACATTTCCTGCTTTTCTATTAAAGCAAACACTAATGTTATTCCTGTGAGTCTTTTCTTTTTCCCTGATAAGGCTTATCTCATGCTCCTCTTCATTAAGATCTAGGTGTGCTTTTGTGAAAATGCCTATTTTAGCATGTGAAATGCGGCCCCCCCCCCAGCACAACAGGCACCCCTATGGCCTCCCTTGCATGGTCTCCATAAATCTCGTCTTCCCTCTGATCCCACCCCTACCCTCAACACTGAGCATCCCCTCCCTCCAAATAGCAGTAGAGGGAAAAAAATGAAACTAAAGAGATGCACTTGAAAGGCCTGCAGATTTTAAAATAAAGCCTAATGTTCTGAGGGATCAACTCTGGTATGCACAGGTGCCCTGGATTTACAGGTCTCAGGTACCTAGAGTTCTAAAACAATTGAAGTGCATCTCTCTGTTTGTCCTGCTGGTAGGTTAGAATATCCTGGATAAATTAAATTCATAGATAACCTAGTACTCTTATCTAACCTGTTTGTTTCAAAGGGGTGGGAGTAGTGGAAATTCACTGGTACCAATTGGAGGACTTCTGGCCCTACCACTGTGGTCCTAGGCATTTCACTTCAATTCTTCCTGAGTTGCTTCTTTTGCAAAATGGTGATAACAGTATCTGCCCTGTACACCTCAAAAGGTTGTAGCCAAGTTCCCACATAATAGTGAAAGTGTACACAAGACCCCACAGAACTTGGAAGTTATATTATTTCAGATACCTCCCTTCCCTATCACAAAGAAGCCAAAACTGCCTACCACTTCCTATCAACTGCAGCTAGAAGAAATTAAAATGTAAACTTATTATAATCATTAATCTTTTCTGTAGTTTTGTTATATTTTTAAGACACTGTCCACTTACCAAGTGAAAGGTACCTTCTCGAAAAGACTTTATGATCTTGGTATGTAATTATGATTTACTGGCAAGATTTTTAAGAGAAGATATTTATTAGTGCCTGCCTTAGCCCACCTCTGGACTTATCTTTCTTATGCATTAATCACCATATTGAAATGCAATGTATTTACTTTTTAATTCTACGTCTACTGTACCCAAATTCTTCAGTTTTGCAGATGTTGATTGTTTTACCCTTTGACAGTTGTTTCTCTTTTTTAGTATGAGTTGATGTCTAGGCAGATAACGGTTATTAAAAGTTTGGGAAAGTATTGTCCTAGGTGGCCCTAGTGTAGAGTTTGTTTAGGGGAAAACATTCTCTGTTTAAGCTTAAAAACACACACACACAACTCATTTGTCATTCATACAAGATGGAAATTGAGTTCTTTGTGCAAATTTCACCAAGAAAATGCAAATATGCGGTAGTAAAGTAACATGAATGGTTGGACTTTTGTTAGGGATAGTTCAAAACAAGTCTTGTTCACCCTAAAATCGTGATAATCAGTCTTTGAAGAGATATTTATTGATCAATTGTATTAATTATGTATGCATGCAGAACCTTCACAAAACATACTGATCAATTCCCAAACACCCTCGGACCTGATGCTTGACAGCCACTGAGAAACTCTTTCCTTATTCTCAATTTCTCACCTTCCCCAAGGATCTTTCTCCTGGATGATAGGAGGAGGATCCTGGAGAAGACTTCAGGGAACAAGCCTGGAATGAGCTGCTTCAGATATGCAGAAGGGTTGGTCATGCTCAGCTCACGGAAAACATTGTTGGGGGCAATCTCATTAGCCATTCAATGGAAAAATGAAGACCATCCCCTACCCTTGACCATACAGTGCCACTATTGACCTTAAGGGTCGTAGCTTTCAGCACGAGATTTGGTATCCAACCCATTTTTTTTTGCCTGATGCCTTGCCATCCTTTCCTACTACTTTTGAGAGGCTTCAATTAAAGAGAGCAGCATAATGGAATTTTTACAGAGCTGACTGGGGGCGACAGGGTTTGACATAGTGGTGAAAGCACGGGAGGTAGTGTTAGATAGACCTCAGTTCCATTCCAGCTCTTCCACTTCCTAGTAGTGAGACCTTGCTGAAGTGATTTAACTCCTTCGAGTTTACTCAAGCCTGAATTTGTGCACTGGTAAAATAGGAATAATAATAGTATCCATATATCAGGATTGTTTTGAGGAATAAATGAGATGGTACATTTAAATCACTTAGCATAGTAATCACTTGATTGTTGCTGCTAGTTGCTCCCAATGTCATAGTTTCATTATAATTATTAATATAATAAATAATAACTTCCTATCATCGAGACCATTATAGATGGTCTCTGGGAAGCTCTGTGGGCCACAGCTTAAGGAGAAGAGTTTACCAAATTCTTCTCCTTACAAACTCGGGCCAAGTTCCTTCTACCTAATGTGATCATGCCTTCTGTGAATATAGATTGCTTAAAAGCTAGGCATTGCAACCACTGGGTTCCAAGCTATGGAGACCAAAGATCCTGAACATTTCAGTTAGGCTGAATCTCTTCTTAATTCCCAAAGTACAGTCCTTAAATGGTCTAGAACAGTGGTTTTCAAAACTTTTTGAGCAGCAGCTTACCTCTTTTTCACCCACGTGAAATCATACAAAGAGCCATAATACAGAAAACATATAAAGGTAGTATTTTATTAGTTTGAAATTTTTCATTGGTGCATGTATATAATACTTGTATATATGTTCAGTGCAAAAAATGAAACTAGGTGCTAAGGATGACAGTTGTAGTCTTTTGTCATTGTAATCCACATTTGTTTTTGCATTTTGTTTTCCACACGGTTAAAAAAATAAAGTTCACATAGATGTAGTAATCAAAAATTGTTGCAGAGTTTGGTTTGTCTTAATAACTAATCCAGCGCTTGAAAGAATAGTAATAGAAAAAAATTGCATGGACTTGTATAAGCTATTTAACTTCCCTGAGCCTTGGTTTCCCTATTTGTATAATAGTACCTAGCTCAAAAGGTTATGAGGGAACATAAGATATTGTATGTAAAGGTCTTTGAAGAATTTTGCAGACTTTTCAGAGTGCCTAGCACGTAGTAAGCAATCAGTAGATATTAACTGGCACTGTCATGATCACCACCACCAGCAGCATCTGCTTGAATTCCTTAAATCATAGAGCAATAGAATTGTTCAATATATTCCTTAGCTCCTTGCATCTTACCTGTTTGGTGGGAAACACTTTTTCAAATGCATCTTACAACGTTTTAAATGCTTCATTTTAAATGTCCATCTCTGTCAAATACTAACTGTAGGTTCTCTAGTACACAATTTGGAGACCACTGGTCTAGACCTCTGATTAGGTTTCTGAAAAGTCCTTGCCTGGCAGATTATGAGCTGTTTGAGAGCAGGGGCTATATTTTATTTATTTATGTATTCCTTATAGTGCCTGAGACAGCAGATGTTCAAAAACTATTTCTTGGATTGTATTCAAGTTCACTTCGCTGGATTTGAAAGAAACTTCCCTTCACCCCTAAACCCCTTGCTACATAAAACTAAATTTTCTTCTTGGTCTTCCTCTCCATTTTCTCCAACATTGCTATACTTTTTTTTTATTGTCTCCTGAATTGAGGGTGCCAACCTTTATGTAGGTAAGGAGCTCCTCAGCTTCTCAGCGAGAACGTTCAGATTTTGAAGGAGTTAATATCCACTAAAGAAGGAAAGGAAGTTATTCCTGTTCAACAGTCACTAAGCGGTCACTGGCCCTCCTTCTCAAACCACAGTTTGGGGCCCTCCCAAGAGTTTGCATTTTATCATTAATCTCTCATAGGAGAGGCAAGAAACATTTGATTTTAGGCTCAACAGTTTCTGGTTATAAAAATTACTTTTAGCAGCCATCTAAAAGTCATTAGCAGTCATAGCATAGTTCAAGCCATTTGATTACATATAATTCACTGCCAGAGTTGAGGTTTCTGGTAGTAAAATCACAGATACCATAAAACCCTGATAGTTGTATATTAATACAAAATCTGTACTTAAAATCCAGCAGGCAAATTTAGCTTGCCATTCCTTAAAGAGTTAGAGGACTACTGCCCCCCATTCCTTCCTTTCTTTCTCCCTTCCTTCCACAAACATTCTATAAACCATCGTTACCACTACCACCATCAGTCCTTGCCCTGAAAGAGTTAAATGTCTAGCAAGGGAGACAGACACACAAACAGATTTCCATTGCATTTATTGCATAGCATTCTACTTGAAATATGCAAAGAATATTACGAAAGCAAAGAGGAGGGAAGCACCTAAAGAAGTCTCCATAGGACATCCTAAAGGATAGAAGGGAGTTTTCCAGGGACAGGGGTGAAGATGGAAAGAAATACTAAAGCAGAGGTTACTGCACTGAGCATAAAACCAAGGCAAGAACTAGCATGGTGTGTTTGGAAATCTCCAAGCAGTTCAGTGTTAGAAAAGCACCATGTGCCAGGTCGAAATCAATGAAAAACAAAGCCAGGACAGGCAGGCGCCAGATCAAGAAGGACCTTGAATAACATAAGAAGCCTGAAATGTTTCATCTAAGTGATAGTGATCTACTAGATGATTCTAACATAAGGGTGGATACTAGAAGTCTAGTAGAATGATTGGGTGACAGTTTTCCTAAGTTGTACAGTAAGAGGTGATAAGTGCAGGCACTAGGACAACGATTGTAGAAGTGGAGTGGAAAAAGTAGATTCACAAGAGATATTTGGGAGATAAAATTGGTAGGACTTTTTGATTTGGTGCACATGGGGTCAGAAAAAGATGAATTACTCAGGAAAACTCCCACCTTAGGTGTCTAGCTTAGTGATGGCAATGATTGATTCAACACGTGAAGAGGAAGAGATTTAGGAGGAATTAGACATGGCATCAGTTTTGGATGTTTTAAGTTTGAGATGCCCAATGTCCCTTGGTCCTTACAAGTGGAGATAACCATGAGACAGTTGGAAATACTATATCTCAGTAGAGGTTTGGGCTTGAGATACATATATATATATATCTATATATATATAATGAGAGATATATAGATACAGATATGTATAGATATATATGAATGATGGATATATTGATGGTAGTTGAAACTATTAGAAGAGATGAGCTTAACTCAAGGAAAACATGTAGAATAAAAAGAGCAGAGATCTGAGAATAGAACCCTGGTACAACATCAATATTTAACAAATGCTTCCTGAGTGTCTATGCTAAATATAAGAGGGCCCTGACCTCAAGCACTTTACAACCTACTTAAAGATAATACTGGGACTTCCCTGGTGGTCCAGTGGCTGAGACTCCGCACTCCCAATGCAGGGGGCCTGGGTTCGATCCTTGTCAGGGAACTAGATCCCACATGCCACAACTAAGAGTTTGCATGACACAACTAAGAGTTCGCATGCTGCAACTAAGACCCAGCACAGCCAAATAAGTAAAAATAAATAATTTTTTTTAAAAAAAGATAATACTAAATTTCAAACTGTTCCTCAAAGTGCCAGGGTTCTGAGGAGCTACTACTGAGGCTGCTGCATGGGGCAAGGAAGAGGCTGGGCAGCCACTTCACTCATGACAGAACATGCTTCACTAGCAGCATGCTTAACTAGAGCACCTTCATTTCTACTCTGTGTGTGGGTAAATGATTTGGGTGGGGGTGAGTGGGGACCTTCCTGTTAAAAAAGAGAATTTGGCAACCACTTCTCTGAGGGACTGATTTAAATACAATCAAAAACCAAAATATGTGGGATGAATATAATGGCTCAGACTCTACTTTTGGTGAAAAGGAAGGAATGAGATCAATGTTGAAAAATCGGTAATGATATATGGCCAGCATTCAGTTCTATTTCATTCACTTCAACATCCCTAAATCATCATATATTGCTAAGCATGAGCTAATAGATGGGAAAATGGAATACATATTTGTTAGGAGATGCCTGCCAGATGAGGTATTGGGTACTGAGACAAGGCCAAATAATGTAGATTCTTAACTAGTATGCTCTTGAGTTTGGATATGATCAAATGAACAATTAGAAGCCATTGTTCTTCAGTGGGCTTCTGCCATTCAACCTTTTCACTCATCATATATGACACATGAGGTGAATTGACAATTATGATTACTCAGTGATGAAATTTCTACAAATGAAAACTTCTGGTAGGTTGTTGGTCATTGTTTCTTCTGAAAACCTGGGAAAAGGATAATCTGCTTATGAGGGTGATAGCTTCTGTCTGTCCTCCATCCCACTCCAGTAATTAAGCAACAAAACTTGTATCAGTTTTATGAGTTATCAGCAAAGGAAATAAATCCCTGGAAGTCAAGCATATAAAGATGATCAGTGTTATATTTCTCTGATAGGAGTGGATTAATAAAGTTTGCATACTTAAAAAGTTAAAAATGAAGTAGTTTTTGCAAGTCATTATTTTTCTTTATTAAAATAAGGTATAATTGATCTATTGAAAAATAAAATAATTGTGCTTATTTATTGAATTATTATCCTGAAAGCACCCAGGTTCCCCTCCATTCGTCGAAAACCTGTATTCTAGTCAATTAAGTGGAACTTAATTATTAGAAATGAGCAATGTATTTATTGAAATAAGAACTGCAGTGATTGTTTAAAACAATAGCTCAGGCCACAGGTGAAGAGAGAATTGGTAAACTAGAAGAAAAATCTAGAAGAATTATCTACAATAGAGGCAGAAACACAAGGAGCTGGAATATATTTTTGAAAAATAGAGAGAGATGGCGTACAGAATGTGAACACTTAAGTTATATCTAATTAGCTCCCCAGAAGGAGAGAATAGAGGGAATTGAAGAGAGGCACTATTTGTAGACATAATCACTGAGAATTTTCCAGAACTGGTGAAAGACATGAATCCCCAGATTCAGGAAGCACAACTTATACCAAACAGGATGAGGGAAATAGAGACAGGGATAGAAATAGAAAGATAGGGATGGGGAGAGAGAGAGAGAGAGAATCCTAGCCTAGGCAAAGGTAGTGAAACTTCAGTACACCATCAACAAAAATATCTTAAAAGCAGAAAGATCACTTACAAAGGAACTACAGTTAAACTGATAGCAGATCACTTACCACTCACAATGGAATGCAAAATTTAACAGTAATGCAAGAAGAAATTCACAAATCTACCATCTTAGAGGAAGATTTCAAAGCACCTCCCTCAATTATTGATACTTAAAGCAGATAAAAATTAACAAAGCTGTAGAATATTTGAACAACCTAATTGACAAGCTTGATATAATGAATGTATATAGAACGCTGTACCCAGGAATTAGAGTATATACATTCTTCTCAAGCACACATGGAACGTACATGAAAATTGACCATGTCTTGTGCCCTAAAGCAAATTACAACAGAATTCAAAGAAATCCATATCCACAAAACATGTTTTCTAACCACATTGAAATTAAATTAGTCAATAACAAAAAGAAAAAATTTTTAATCCTCATGCATTTAGACATTAAAAGCACACATTAAAAAAAGAAATCATACTAAACATTAGAACTGAATGATTATGAAAATTCTACATATCAAAACTGTGAGATATAGTGAAAGGTATATAGGGAAGAAAATATATAGTGTTCAATGCTTATAATAAAAAGGAAAGACTGAAAATTAATTGTATAAACATTTACCTTAAAAGATGTTAGAAAGATATAGAATAAATCTAAAAGATTGAAGAAAATTAAAATATGAGCAGAAATTAATGAGATAGAAAACAAACATGCAGTGGAAAGCATCCTTAAAATCAAAAGTTTGTTCTTTGAAAAGAATAATAAAACTGAAAAACCTCTGGCAAGAAAAATAAGGTCAGTAATCAAATAATCAATATGAGTGATATTTTAGAAAAGAGGATATAAGTACAGATGTAATAGATATTTAAAATATATACAATGGAATATTACTCAGCCATAAAAATAAATTGAGTTATTTGTAGTGAGGTGGGTGGACCTAGAGTCTGTCATACAGTGTGAAGCAAGTCAGAAAGAGAAAAACAAATACCGTATGCTAACACATATATATGGAATCTAAAAAAAAAATGGTTCTGAAGAACCTAGGGGCAGGACAGGCATAAAGGTGCAGACGCAGAGAATGGACTTGAGGAAATGGGGAGGGGGAAGGGTAAGCTGGGACGAAGTGAGAGAGTGGCATGGACATATATACACTACCAAATGTAAACTAGATAGCTAGTGGAAAGCAGCTGCATAGCACAGGGAGATCAGCTCGGTGCTTTGTGACCACCTAGAGGGGTGGGATAGGGACGGTGGGAGGGAGACGCAAGAGGGAGGGGATATGGGGATATATATGTACGTATAGCTGATTCACTTTGTTATACAGCAGAAACTAACACACCATTGTAAAGCAATTATACTCCAATAAAGATGTTTAAAAAAAGAAAAAGAAAAAAAATCCAAAATCTTTACATGGTTTATAAAATGTTTCATGATCTGCCTTCTTCTACAACCTCAACATTCACTGATCTCTCTCTTAACTTCTTGGAATTCATCCCACTCAAGGAAAGGACTTGGAATATGCTATTTCCTTAGCCTGAAATAGTCCTATTCTCCTTCGACTGGCTAAGTACTATTCCTGATTTAAATATGACCTAAATATGACTGCCTAGATACTACTTCTTCATGGAAGAATTCCTTAACTTTCTGGATTGAGTTCCCAATTTAAGCTCTGATGGCATCCTGACTTTTTCCTTTGTAGCACTGTAATTAAATACTTATTTCTATACTTATTTGTTTAATGTTTGCCTCGCTACCATAGATGGTAGTTGTCTTGAGGGCAGAGACCTCATCGTCTTATTCTTTATTGTAGTCCCAGTATATAACACAAAGTCTGTTATAAATTGATGCATAAATATTTCCTTAATAAATGGCTTAAAGCAAAAAATAATATAATGAGAATGTTATGAACAACTTTATGGCAATAAATTTTGATAGTGGACAATTTTCTAGAAGAATAATTATTAAAGAAATGAATCCTGTAGTTAAAGTTTTACCAAAACTTCATAAAACAGATTATCCCAATACTAAACAAATTCTTCCAGAGAATAGAAAAAGTGGGAGTATGCCCACACACACAACTCATTATTTGAAATAAGGATAACTTTTAGAAGAAAAAGAAAGATAAAATGACAACAAAGGAAAATTACTGGATAGTTTCTTTCATGAATATAGATGTTAAAAGCCTAAACAAAATATGAGAGAAATAAATCCATCAGGATATAAAACAGAAAAATCTATCACGACATGTTGGGTTAATTCCAGGAATGCAACAGGCATACCTTGTTTTATCATGCTTCACTTTATTGCATTTTTTTACAAATTGAAGATTTGTGGCAACCCTGCTGCAAGCAAGTCTATCGGCGCCATTTTTCCAACAACATTTGCTCACTTCATGTCTACTGTGTCACACTGTGGTAATTCTCACAGTATTTCAAACTGTTTCATTATTATCATATTTGTTATGGTAATTTGTGATTAGCAGTCTTTGATGTTACTATTGTAATTGTCTTTTTAGCAATAAAGTATTTTTAAATTAAGGTACGTACAAACACGGGGAATATAGTCAATATTTCATAATAACTAAAAATAAATGGAATATAACCTTTAAAAATGGTGAATCACTATGTTGTATACCTGAAACTTATATAATATTGTACATCAATTATACCTCAATAAAAAATAAGATAAAAGAAAAATATTCAGGTATGTACATTGTTTTTTTCAGACATAATGCTATTGTACACTTAATAGACTACAGTAAAGTGCAAACATAACTTTTTTTTTTTGGCCATGCCATGAGGCATGTGGTATCCTAGTTCCCTGACCAGGATTGAACCCCCATGCCCCCTGCAGTGAAAGTGCAGAGTCCCAACCACTGGACCACCAAGGAAGTCCCCAAACATAGCTTTTATATGCACTGGGAAACCAAAAAATTTGTGTAACTCGCTTTGTTGAGATATTCACTTTCTTGTATTGCTCTGGAACCAAGCCGGCAATATCTCCAAGGCATGCCTGTATAAATGTAATTTACCATATTAATAGATTCAAGAAGAAAAACTTATGCTCCTCTCAGTAGAGAGATTTTCACACAATAGTATATGGATAACTCCCTGACAATTAATTTGATCTCCACAGAGGTTAAAACATCTTTAAAGCAATAAGCAATAAATTTTATGTCTTATATTTCAGTTTGGTTACTTCCTGTTAACATGTGGATATTGTGAATTCTATTTTATTTAACAATAAAACTTATAATTTCCTGATTACAAAATAATATATCTTCATTGTAGAAAGTAGAAAAATACAGAAAAGCACAAAAAAGAAGAATAAGATTACCCATAATTCCACACCACCTAACATTATTGTGCGTATCCTTCCAATAGTTTTGTGTATGTGTGTGCATTTGTGTAACTTACATGAATGTGATTATACTGTGCATACTACTCTGTTGTAACCTCCTTTTTGCATTTATCAATATCATAAATATTTTTAATATCACATCCCTAACAACTTTATACATTATCATGGAATGGCTGTACTGAATGATATCAAATGGCTATACTGTAATTTATTGAGTTACTCCCCTATTGTTAGGCAGTTTAGGTTGTTTTCAATATAAGTTCTTATAAATAACGCTGTGATTTACACTCTTATAGCTGAGGCTTTATACTTATCTATGATTTTTCTTATGGTACATAACTACATGTGAAACTGCTAAGTTAAAGGGTATACACCTTTTCTAAAGACTCAAGAAATTACCAGCTTCAGGCACATAACCAGGTACATGTATTAACTTAAGATATAGTGAAGGTAGCATCTCAAATCAGTTTTTGGAGATAGTTGGCTAATAATTTTGAAAAAGTCAAATCTGTGTTGAACACAATGTACCAGAATATATGCCAGGTAAAGTTTTAACATGCCAGTAAAGTTTTAACTGTAAGAGATAAAACCTGCAAAAATCCTAGAAGAAAATGTAGAGAAATGTTCTCATATGTGTGAAGTAGGGAATAACTACTCTTATAAAAATCTTAAAACATAAGGAAAAATGTTGATACATTGGAGCACATTCTAAACTTTTTGTGTCAAAAATATATCGTGAAAGAATTGGTAGACAAATGCCACGTTTGGGAAAACATTTACAACACATGCATAAGAAAAGCTTAATCCATTACTATTTAAAGAATTGAAGGTTATCTATGGTTTGTGTGTGCATGTATATGTGTATGAAAATATATGCACATGATTACTTGGGTCTTTTTCAAGAAAGAGAAGTCAAAGCTTTCTCTTTTAGCCTTCTTCAGGTTGGGAGCTGGAAAATGGATTTTCTGAGACTATATGGAAATTATAAGAAGCTTTTTAGTCTGAGGTTCAGGTGACATGAGACACAGCAGTTTCACCTCGCTATACTTGGAGCACAGATAAAAGTCATATTCCTTCCATCATCGCTTTGAGATGCAGCTCTAGTCTTAGCTAAGGGAAAAAAATAAGAGGGCTATGAAAATCTGGCAGTGACTATTAAAATGCTGATAATTAAATTAACCTCTTCCGAAGTGAAATGATTAGTGAGACATTACCACCTGTATGTGATTTGTATGACTAAAGTCTTTATACATTGTAGTACAGAAATCCGATAGTTTAAGATCCTCTGGAGGAGAGAGGAAAGAAAGAGAGGAGAGAGAGAGAGAGCAGAATCAAACTACGAACCTAGGGATTTCTGTTTCCTAGAGGTAATAAGGGCAAAATATTAGCCCAGCAGTAAATGTGGTAGAGAACTCATTTCTTGTAGAATTGTCTTAGACACATTTTACTAGCAAATACTAATCTTTACTAAACCTTCACCTCACAATAAAGGAGGCTTAGTGTTGGTCTTCAGAAAAGAAATATTTTATTGGCAGCCATGTAGTCTGGATAGAATGTCTTATAGAAATCATAAAGCATGCCTTGACTGGTAGTCATGATGACAAAGATAGAATAGCTTTCAGGCACTGAAAGGAACACAGTAAACTCCCTGAAATCAACCATCTCCATTTTCTTCCTCAATGTGAAACTGACTTTCGATAACTTACAACTTAGTGTGACCTCCATGTTAGACAAGTAGGAAAACAGAATGGGCTGGGAAGTTTGGAAATTTCTCCATTATCTGGGTATATATACTTGGATGGACTTTTCCATGGTTCTTTTTCATTATCAAACTTTCAAAATGGTTAATAATGAAAGATGTTAGGGTGACTCATTGGGCTACTTAATGGTTATCAAAATTTGCTGCCTTCCCTGGGTGTCTCATCTTCTTTCCAGCCCTAGCATTTTGTGTGTTGAAAAGAACATTGCCTGAAGGGGAAACACTTGGACAAACAGTACGCTTGGAAAGAATCCAGCTAAAAACTTTGAGGCATGTTCCTGACCCAAATAGGAAGATATCCTATTGTCTTTTTGCCCCAGTTTTGCTTGATTTGTAATATCTAAAGAGTTGCAGTTTTGAATAAATTGCAGTCTAATTTATACCAACCTAGAATGTAAACGTAATTTGGCAGTTTACAAATTAGACAGGTCTAGTATTTATGAAAGATACAAAACAGAGAATCTTAGAGAATACTTAAAACCATCAACCAGGGCAGAATTTAGCATAGTACATTGAACCTAGTAGGCATTTCATAAACATTTATTAAATTGAACTGATTCGTTTCATAAAACAACGTTCTGTCTAACTAATTAGCTAAAAAAAAAATTCAATGGCTTTCTATTAGTGAGAAATCCCAGTTCAAAATCTTCTTCCCATTCTGCACCCAGCAGTAGTCACCAGCTTTATTTCATCCTACGTACTGTCATTCCTCCTTCACCACGGCCAAATGGATACAAGATCTCCTAAGCCCTTGACTACCCATACTACAAGAGGAATGCTCTCACTTCATCTTAACCAAACACTTCACACCCTTCCATTTACAGTATGGATTCCATATCCTCTACTTATTCTGCCCTGACACTCTAGCTCCAAAGTACTTATTCCTGTGTTTCTCTTTTGGCTTCTCCTCTAGTTTGGCTCTTATCCAGTATGCTTATTGGTTTCTTCAGATTTCAGATTTGTCAGTCTTTTTTCCTCAAGTAGATTTTTAACTCCTTGTAATGTCTCATATCTCTTTGTATACCCTTCCTCTTTTTTTTTTCTGGATTATTAACCTAAGGAATGGATCCCTTAAGAATCTGGGTAGAACTGTATTTCAGTGTAATAGATTTCTTTGTAATCCTATATAGCTTATTTATTTTTAAAATTTTTCATTGAAATAGAACATGCATCCGGAAAAGTACACAAATCATAGTGTACAGCTCAATGAATTTTTACAAGGTGAACATAACTGTATAATTAGCACCCAGAATAGGAAATGAGCATATTACATGCACTCCAGAAGGGCCCCTCAGGCTCCCTTCCAATCAGAACCCCCAAAGGTAACACTGTCATGATTCTGGCACTCTAGTTTAGTTTTACCTGTTCTAAAACTTTAAGTAGTACGAATCACTGTTATGTGTTTTACTTTATGCATTTAAAGCCATTATTCTGTCTCCAAAGCCTTCACCAGACTGCCAAAACATCCATGGCACCCCACCCAAATACACAAACACACAATGGTGCAGAACCCCTGGACAACCCCTTCGGCCTTTCCAGCTCTAGGATTTCTAAGAGTCTGATTCTTCACATAAAATGAGGGAAAATGTGCAGAACTAATTGCAAGAGTAAAGTGACTCAGAATCTGATAATGCCTAAAATAGATGGGCAGTGCCAAAGGTTTGCAGAGATTGATTCATCGTTAGTCAGTTCTTGCTGCAAGGACGGGGTGGGGAGAGTACTTTTTGACTGAGCAAAATGAGCTTTATTTAACTATTTTATCATATATTGCTCATGGCTTTGTCTTTCTCAAAATAATTTTAATAGTTACCTGCTTTGTGGACTAAATTCTCACATCATCTAGCACAGGTTCCTGCATGTAAAAGAAGCTCAATAAATATCTGATTATTCATTTTGTGTTTTGGTTGGCCATCTTGACACAAAATGTCAGTGAATTAATTCTTTCAAAAAGGTACATCTTGTCTGCTTGGCAGTTTGTAAACTAACTTCAATGGAATTTGTTTGCTCGGTGTCTTGTTACAGGGAGCTATGTTCGCAGTGAGGGTGAACAACACTGCACAGCCCTCCAAGTATAGGCAGAGGCTGATCTACCCCTAGTTATGTTCTTTTTGCCTAGTATTTTATTGTCCTGAATATCTTCTGTTCATTTAATGCCATTTTTGAGAGCTTACTATACACACAGCACTGCATTCAAAGGCTGTGGCAGATGAAACAGAAATATAATACACTGATCTCAGTCATTCTGTAATTTAATACCTAGTTTGAGAAACAAGATATAATAATGAAAGAGAGCTAAAAAAGATGCAAGACTGACTATATTTGAGCAACAATAGTAAATGGTAAAGACAATAAAAATTATTGACTGCAACCTCCCTTTTGGGACGTTGGAGAAGGTCTCAAAAACAGATTGTCGGGACTTCCCTGGCAGTCCAGCTGTTGGGACTCCATGCTTCTGTTACAGGGGGCGTGGGTTCGATCCCTGGTCAGGGAACTAGGATCCCACATGCCACGTGGCACGGCCCCCCCAAAGAAAAAGAAAAAGAAAAAGAAGACAGATTGTCACCATTATGGTTGATTGAGAAGTTCTGTATAGGAGAGGCTTAGGGGATGGCAATCTGATTAGAAGGGAGGACGGAGGACTTATCTTGAAGCTACATGTACATTAGCAAGCACATTATTCTTCTGTGGATTATATGTTTATTTGTGTTAGATGTTAAAGAATAGATGGGGTCTGGTTTCGTGAAAAAGAGAGGGTTTTCTTGGTTGAGGATTCAGAATGTACTGTGTGTTTAATTGCCTTTGTGGAGGACATGATGTGTAAGACAAGGTTCCTATTCTCAAGAAAGTTGCAACCTATATGGAGAGGCATGATTTACATGCATAGAAAGAATAGAAATATAAATACAAATTTAATTACAAATAGAAATAATTTAAAAATAAGTGTCAGTTTCAGGCAATAAGTGATCAAAAGAGAGAGTGCTCAACATTTGTCTTGGTGGTCAGGGAAGGCTTCCCGGATCAGGTGAAACTTGAGTTAGACCTTAAAAGAGATATGGAAATTGGATAGGCAGAAGAAGAAGGAGCCCATGTGAAATGATATTGATTTGCCTTCCCTGACTTCCTGGTCAGTATTGAACTCTCTTCCTGTGACTTACCTTCTGAATGATATTATTTTATAAATCTTAAGTGAATAGTGCCTTGAATTGTTTCTAAATTGTAAGCCTATTTCCCCAACCAGCCTGTTGAATGATTATTTAGCATTGGGAGGTGGTGCTGTATCATACCTTTCTGTCCTGAAATAGTTACCGGAGCTTCTATAGGTATCTCACTGCCAGGAGTTCAGGCACTGGGCCACAGACTTTAGAAAAGAGAGTTCCTTTGTGCTGGAGTGCGCTTAGCAAGAGATAGCACCTCTGCCCCGACACATTTGATGAATTCACTCAATTTGGGAAAACCCAAGCCAGCGCACAGACATTCAGATGAGCAAAGAAAAAGCCCCGTTCACCTTCTTCATTCCAAGATTGTGAATTCATTCTTGTGAGGCCTTGAGAAGGGAGAGTGGAAAGAGGAGGAGGAGGAGTGGAGTTTCTGACCTGAATTCCACAACAGAGGAATGTGTGAACAGCGTGAGGCACAGGTACAGGCTAGTGCTCTCACATACCTGGGGAAAGCAGTTTTTAATCCAACTCCCATTCCTCCATAGACAGTTGACAGTTCGCTCTGGCGAATTAACATTAATATTAATATTTTCTGCTTTTTTCCCCAGAGTTTGGGGAATGAGAGTGGGGTACCGTGAGAAAGGAGGAGAGACAAATACCATTTTGAGACACTTATAAGGATATCCAGAATGACAGCGTGTATGGTTTAATGCTGGTTAAAGCTGTCCTGGATCAGCCATGTTTAAATGAGGAATACAAGGAATACAAACTGTGTTTGTTCTGATTCATCATAAAACTGCAAGATGGTTAACTGGGAGAAAAAACGAGGTCAGCCCCTCTTATTATGGAATCCTTTGGAAAAGCTAGTTAAATGTATTTTGGACTGCCTTGGTGAGAAACTCTTGGGACAGAAGTTAAGTTCAGAAAATGTAAAACACATACTGGCACAAGCATAGTGCATTTGTTCAAACTGCCATGCAAACTGTAAGGGCAAATGTCAAATATAATTCAGGGCACCTAAAACGGTGAAGGAAATGTGGAATGTGCTTAATCAGACTGACAGGATAAACCAAAGTCAAGTCACTTCTGTTTTATCAGATTTAATGCACTCTAGATATTGGGTTAAGGAAAAATCTGAGATACCTACAGTTATAGTGTCCACTCACTGTGATTTTTTCTTTCGATCATACTTTCCCTTTGAGATTGATGAATACCGTCAGGAGGCTTTTGCTCCTTACCTAAAGAATGATCCTTTTACTGAGGGGGCATATTTCATAGTGCACACAGGATCTGCTGTCATGGAGGATAGTCTCCCTCAACCCCCAAACTGATAAGTTCTTCCCATTTTAAACATTGAATCATAATCTGATGTTCCGGAGGTAGCATGTGGAAGGCCATGCATTAACACACATTTAGCCTTTGATGAGGAGCTGTTTATAACCTTTGCAGGAAAGGGTATTCATGTCCTTATTTTTTGTTTTATTTTTCTGTAATGCATCAAGAGACAAAGGCAGGCAATGGCAAATTGGATGAGGTTGGGGTGGGATGGTGACAATATTAATATAAAAGCAAGCTTCACGTGATAATCTACATAAATATACCTTACTAAAGAAAGTGGTGAATGGCAACATAGAACTCCAGAACCTCTATTCATATATGGATCATTTTTAGTGTCAGCTCTTTATTGAGTAATAACACACTTTCGATAAAGTATACAAACATTAACTGTTTAGTTCAATATATAAAACAACCTCCTAGATGAAGATATAGAACATTTCCAGAATTGCACCAGACTCCTTTCTAACTTCTATCACCATAGATTAGTTTTGACTGTTCTTGAACTTCATAAAAATGGAATCATACAGTGTGTATTCTTTTATGTCTAGCTTTTTTGTCTCATCAGGTCTATGAGATTCATTCATGTTTTTGCAAGCAGCATGTACTATTAGTGAACAATTCAGTAATTCTACAAGCAGATAATAAATGCCTTTCATATACCAGGCATTGTGCTAGGTGCTAGGAATCCATAGCCCAGTTATATGTGATCCCTGCCTTCAAGGAACTCACAGCTTTAGAAGGTAAGATGGACAGGTTAAAAATAATAATATAGCCACAGCCACTTTCTTGTGACTAATGTTTGTAAGGGTTACCTTTCTCATCCTTTTACTTTCAACCTATCTATGTCTTTATAGTTATTTGGTAACATTACATTCATTTATTTAAAGTGTACAATTCAATAATATTTAGTATATTCACAGATATGTGCAATCATCACCACAATTAATTTTAGAATAGTTTCACCACCTCAAAAAGAAACCCTGTTCCCATAAGCAGTCACCCCTCCCATAACTTCATCTGCCCAAATCCTAAGCAACCACTTTTAGACATTTTATATAAATGCAGTCATATAGTATGCAGTGTTTTATAACTGGCTTCTTTTACTTAGCATAATATTTTCAGGGTTCATTAATTTGTAGCATATATCTGTACTTCATTCTTTTTTATGGTTGAATAATATTCCATTGTATAGATATACCACTTTTTCTTTATCCATTAATCAGTTTAAGGACATTTGGATTTTTTCCCGCTTTTTGACTATTAGGGATAACGTTGCTAGGAACATTCATGTACAAGTTCTTGTGTAGACGTGCTTTTATTTCTCTTGAGTATATACCTAGGAGTGGAATTGATGGGTCAAATTATAACGCTATGTAAACTTTTTAAAGAACTGACAGACTGTTTTCCAAAGTGGCTGCCCCATTTTACATTCCACCCAGCAGTGTTATGAAGGATCCAATGTCTCACATCCTTGTCAGCACTTGTTATTGTCTTTTTGACTATAGGCATCCTAGCAGATGTGAGATAGCATCTCATTGTGGTTTTGATTCCCTTTTCCTTAATAGCTAATAATGTTGAGTATTTTTTCATATGCTTATTGGCCATTTGTACATTTTTGTTGGAGAAGTGTCTATTCATTCAGATCATTTGTCCATTTTTAATTGGTTGTCTTTTTATTATTGAATTTTAAGAGTTCTTTCTTTAAATATTCTATATACAAATTCTTTATCAGATATATGAATGTCTCTCATCATCTTTTCAATTTCTTGGTAATGTCCTTTGAGGCATAAAAGTTTTTAATTTTGATAAAGTCCACTGTATTTTTTCCCTATGTTGCCCATTCTTTTGGCGTTATTTATAAGAATCCATTGCCCAATCCAAAGATTTATCCCCCTTTCCTTCTAAGCGTTTTGTACTTTTAGCTCTTACAGTTAGAACCTTAATCCATTTTGACTTAATTTTTGTATATGATGTGAGGTAAGGATCCAACTTCATTATTTTGCAAGTGGATATCCTGTTGTCCTAGCATCATTCGTTGAAAAGACTTCCTTCCCCTTGACTGACCTTGGCACGCTTGTCAAAAATCAGTTGATCAAGATGTGTAGGCTTATTTCTCAATAAAGTCTTGATTCTATTCTATTGACCTATGTGTCTATCCTTACACCAGTCTTAATTACTGTTGCTTTGTAGTAAGCTTTGAAATCAGGAAATGTGAATCCTCCAACTTTGATCTTATTTTTCAACATTGTTTTGGCTATTCTGGGATTCTTGCTATTTCTTTAGATTTTAGAATTGGCTTGTCAGTTTTTACAAAGAAGCCAGCTGGGATTCTGATGGGAATTGCATTGAATCTGTTGACCTATTTGGGGAGTTTTGCCACTTAAAATATTATCTGCTGATGAATGAATATGGATGTTTCCCATTTATTTAGATTTTCTTTAATTTCTTTCAAAAATGTATAAATTTCAGAGCACAAATTTTGCACTTCTTTTATTAAATTAATTCTTATGTATTTTATTCTTTTTAATGGAATTGCTTTCTTAATTTTATTTTCAAATTGTTCATTGCCAGCGTATAGAAATACAATTGATTATTGTATATAGATCTTGTATCCTGCAACTTTGCTGAACTCTTACTAGTTCTAATAGTTCTCTTCTGCTAATTCTAATGTATTATTTAGGATTTTCTATATACAAGATTATGTTACCTGCAAATATAGTTTTCAGTTAGTTTCTTCTTTTACAATTTGGATGACTTTTATTTCTTTTTCTTGCCTAATTGCTCTGGCTAGAATTTTCAGTACAATGTTGAATAAAAGTGGTGAGAACAGACATCTTGGTTTTTATTCCTGTTCTTAGGGTGAAAGTTTTCAGTCTTTCACCACTAAGTATGATGTTAGCTGAGGAGTTTTTGAAGATGTCCTTTATCAGGTTTAGGAAATTACCTTTTATTACTAGTTTGTTGAATTTTTTATCATAAAAGGGTGTTGGATTTTGTCAGATGTTTTTCCTATGTCTATAGAGATGATCATGTGATATAGTATACTACATTAATTTATTTTGTTTAATTTGCTCTTTCTTTTCCAATTCTTTTAAATGTAAACTTAGATTATTCATATGAGATCTTTCTTCCTTCTTAATATTGGCATTTGTAGCTATAAATTTCTCTTTAAGCAATGCTTGAGCTGCATCTCCTAAGTTTTGGTATGTTTTGTCTTCATTTTTATTTATCTCAGAGTATTTTCTGATTTCCCTTTGATTTCATCTTTGACCCTTTGATTATTTAGCAATGTGTGATTTAATTTCCACATAGTTGTGATTTCCCCAAATATTTCCTGTCTATTGATGTCTAATTTCATTCCACTGTGGTTGGAGAAATAGTGTGTATTATTTCTATCATTTTTAACTTATTCAAGTTTCTTTTATGGTCTGTTCTGGAAAATGTTTCATGTGAAATGTATATTTTACTGTTGTTTGGTGGAGTGTTCTAAAGATGTCTGTTAGATCTAGTTTATAGCATTGCTCAACATTTGTTGCTTTTCTGCCTACTTATATTCATTATTGAAAGTGAGTAATTGAAGTCTCCAACTGTATTGCTGAATTATCTATTTCCGTCAGGTTTCCTTCATGTATTTTGGTGCTCTGTTGTTAAGTGCATATACATTTATAATTGTTATATCTTCTTGCTCGGTTGACTTTTTTATCGTTATGAAATGTCCCTCTTTGTTTCTAGTAACACTTTTTGTTTTAAAGCACATTTTGTCTGATTTTGTCTTCATTTAAACTGTGACTATTTATGCTAAAATTATGAGTCTGTGGTTGAACCAGATGGGTCTTGTTTTTTATCCATTTTGACAGTCTCTACCTTTAAATTGCAGCATTTAGCCCATTTACTTTAAATGTAGTGATTGTTATGGCTGGGCTTAAGTCTACTTACTTGCTATTTGTTTTCTGTTTGCCCCCTTCTGTTCTTTGTTCCTTTGTTCTTCGTTTCCTGCCTTATTTTGAATTAATGTCTTTAAATTTTGTTTTGCTTCGTATTCCATTTTATCTCCTAACAATATTGGCTCTTTAGTTATGTCTCTTGGTTATTGTTTTTCTTTTAAGGGGTAGGTTGTTTGTAGTGGTTGCACTAAGGATTATGGTTAACCACAATATACATGTTCATGAGTATGTACGTGGAGAATAATCTGGAATGTTTGGAAACTAAGATGTTCTTTGAACCTGGATCTCAGAGATCAACATGGGGTTAATATAACCAATTAATCTGACTAGAGTGATCATAATATTTCCATTTATCAATTACTTATTATATGCCAGGCACTGAGGTAACTGCATTATACACATTAAACTAAAACATTTAATCCTCACAACCACCTAATGGAGTAGATATGAGAAAACTGAGACTCAGTAACTTTCCAAAGGTCACATAGCAAGTAAAGAACAGATCCAGGATTAAAACCCTGGCAGAAATAGAGACACAGATGTAGAGAACAAACGTATGGACACCAAGGGGGGAAAGCGGGGCGGGGGATGGTGGTGTTGGGATTGACATACATACTAATATGTATAAAATAAGTAATAAGAACCTGCTGTAAAAATAAATACATAAAATCCAAAAAAATTCAGAAAAAAAAACAAACTCTGGCAGACATAATGGAGATGAAAGGAAAATTATATATTATTATTACTGGAGTACATTTGAAGATTTCTGAGCAGAGGTGAGATGTGAGCAGACTTGTATTTTAGCAAAAGAACTCTGGCTGCTGTATTGGAAATGGATTGGAGGATACCAAAACTAGGGCTGAGAAACCAGTGAAGACACTATTGTTACAGCCTAGGTGAGAAATGATGAGGTCCTAAAATTAGACAGTAATTCTGGAGGTGGAAGGGGAAATTCAAATTCAAGAGAAAAAGAGAAATGTATACGTTAGAATCAATATGAACTGATATTGCATTAGTCATAAGGAGAGAGAGAAACGAGGAAAATCAAGAATGAAAAGTCCCTACCCGACCTCATGCCTATTACTGAGCAAAGCTGAGGAAGAATCAGTAAGTAATCATGTCAATTATTAATAACAGTATCATCGATTGTATACGATGATGTATATGTTAGACTGTATACTAATGTTGTTGTCATTAATAACATTATTGTTGTTGCTGTTGTTAAGGATACCCCTGTAACCAGTAACTTTTTTTTTTAACATCTTTACTGGAGTATAATTGCATTACAATGGTGTGTTAGTTTCTGCTTTTTAACAAAGTGAATTAGTTATACATATACATATATCCCCATATCCGCTCCCTCTTGACCTCCCTCCCACCCTCCCTATCCCACCCCTCTACGTAGTCACAAAGCACAGAGCAGATCTCCCTGTGCTATGCGGCTGCTTCCCACTAGCTATCTATTTTACGTTTGGTAGTGTATATATGTCCATGCTACACTCTCCCTTTGTCCCAGCTTACCCTTACCCCTCCCCGTATCCTCAAGTCCATTCTCTACTAGGTCTGTGTCTTTATTCCTGTCTTGCCCCTAGGTTCTTCATGACCTTTTTTTTTTTTTTTTAGATTCCATATATATGTGTTAGCATACAGTATTTGTTTTTCTCTTTCTGACTTACTTCACACTGTATGACAGACTGTAGGTCCATCCACCTCACTACAATTATCTCAATTTCATTTCTTTTTATGGCTGAGTAATACTCCAGTGTATATATGTGCCACATCTTCTTTATCCATTCATCTGTTGATGGACACTTAGGTTGCTTCCATGTCCTGCCTATTGTAAATAGAGCTGCAATGAACATTGTGGTACATGACTCTTTTTGAATTATGGTTTTCTCAGGGTATATGCCCAGTAGTGGGATTGCTGGGTTGTATGGTAGTTCTACTTTTATTTTTTAAGGAACCTCCATACTGTTCTCCATAGTGGCTGTATCAATTTACATTCCCACAAAGAGTGCAAGAGGGTTCCCTTTTCTCCACACCCTCTCCAGCATTTATTCTTTGCAGATTTTTTGATGATGGCCATTCTGACCAGTGTAAGATGATATCTCGTTGTAGTTTTGATCTGCATTTCTCTAATGATTAATGATGTTGAGCATTCTTTCATGTGTTTCTTGGCAATCTGTATATCTTCTTTGGAGAAACATCTATTTAGGTCTTCTGCCCATTTTTGGATTGGGTAGGTGGGACAAAAAGGATCTTGCTGTGATTTATATCATGGAGTGTTCTGCCTATGTTTTCCTCTAAGAGTTCTATAGTGTCTGGCCTTACATTTAGATCTTTAATCCATTTTGAGTTTATTTTTGTGTATGGTTTTAGGGAGTGTTCTAATTTCATTCCTTTACATGTAGCTGTCCAGTTTTCCCTGCACCACTGATTGAGGCGGCTGTCTTTTCTCCACTGTGTATTCTTGCCTACTTTATCAAAGATAAGGTGACCATATGTGCGTGGGTTTATCTCTGGGCTTTCTATCCTGTTCCATTGATCTATATTTCGGTCTTTGTGCCAGTACCATACTGTTTTGATTACTGTAGGTCTGTAGTATAGTCTGAAGTCAGGGAGCCTGATTCCTCCAGCTCCGTTTTTCTATCTCAAGATTGTTTGGCTATCCGGGGTCTTTTGTGTTTCCATACAATTTGTGACATTTTTTGTTCTAGTTCTGTGAAAAATGCCAGTGGTAATTTGATAGGGATTGCATTGAATCTGTAAATTGCTTTAGGCAGTAGAGTCATTTTTGATAGGGATTGCATTGAATCTGTAGATTGCTTTGGGTAGTAAAGTCATTTTCATGATGTTGATTCTTCCAATCCAAGAACATGGTATATCTCTCTATCTATTTGTATCATCTTTAATTTCTTTCATCAGTGTCTTATAATTTTCTGCATACAGGTTTTTTGTCTCCTCAGGTAGGTTTATTCCTAGATTTTATTCTTTTTGTTGCAGTGGTAAATGGGAGTGTGCTTCCTTAATTACTCTCAGATTTTTCA